>NC_056726.1:1052348497-1052597765 GCF_019279795.1 Protopterus annectens | reverse complement strand
TGCTCTCTGGGGATGGGGGTTTAGCCTGGGCCTTTTTGAACCCCAACACTCTTCTCCTTCTCAGCCTAGGGCTATTGTCAGCAGCAGCAACAACACTAACCTCAGCATCAGCACATACAGATGTAGCAGATCTACAGCAGGCCCTAGCATTCTCTCAGGTAAAATTCCCATGTCTGTACTCCAATGGTGCAGAGTATGGGGAAAAAATCAGATTGTAGGGTGCATGCATACTTTATAGTGTTCTGCTGCCGATGCAGCCTATGTGATTGGCTAACTATGATGCATTCCACTTTCTAAGTACATCATTGAGGGGTTATAATGACTAAATTTAAGTGGAACTGGGGTCATCAGAAGTGTATACATGATTGGCTTTCCCAGGCAGTTTTCTTTTTTTTTTTTTTTTTTTTTTTACCTGCCTTCCCTGCTAAGTACTGTGGGGTGGTACGCAAACCTGTGCATGGTATAAACAATGCTCAGCAGTCTGGACACACCTCCATTGACAGGCATGCTGAGCACAGTGGAGCGCCATGCAAACATGCTCAAACATGCTCAAACCAGCTAAAACACAAAATAAAGCTTAGCAGCACTGGACACACTACCCTGCTTAGCTGAGCAGTGCACCATTCAAACAAGTGCTGCTGAGCTCTAATGTACTTAAACAGATAGAGGCACATCCCCTTTTGATGTCAGCTAGCTCTCCTGTGGGCACCAACATAGTTCTGGTGCTACATGGATATTATCTGCGGACACTGTAACCCATTTTTGCTATTCAGTAACCCCAGCTCATTTGCATACAGATTGGTGCACAAAACCTGGTTACTAGAATTATTCCAGGGCCTGCATCCTTAGCAGCTACAGAAATCATCCATTGTACATACTCCATGCAAGGCCCTATAATGCTTTATTGTCACAGTTTTATTATTTTTAATTTTTAAACTTTAAATTTTTTTTTTTTTGCATAACGCATGTTTGTGCATGGCTGCATGCCTCACAAACATAATATGGGTATTAAAAAACATTATTTTAAATTATTTCCCATTACATTGTGGACACACAAGCCATTGTATTGCACATATGTGTGTCTGCTATGCTATTTCTGACCTTCTAAAGTGGCTTTTACAGCCCCTGTTCACTTTTTAATATCTTGTACACAGAAATTGTCCATGTACACTTCTGACACCAACATGAGATTTGCACGACTGCTTATCTGCTTGCTGAATCGCTCTACACCCTCATTTCTATGCAATTCACCTTCTTATGAGGTGATTTACATGCCATGGACACTTGTGCACCGCCCCACCTCTGTTTACTGGATTGCATGTCTGCTTACTTCTGTGTAAGCTCCATGCCACTATGCCTACACGGAAAATTAATCCATGTAGGCTTTATTGAATTCTCCCTAATGTTTTAAAAGTTGTAGTCTCCCATGGAACCCACCCTTCTCCCGTAGATCTTTAGGAACAACTTATAGTTCCATATATTCTTTCTGGTTCTTCATTTTAATTAGGCTGCATTGGTATTACTTTTCTCTGATATTGTATCATTACCTACTAGTATGGAATATTGTGGGTTTGGTTGTGTAAGCTGACACGTTCCTCTATACAGCCCAGAATGTTAACTGAGTGCTTTATTAAATACTGCTAGTACCAGATCTCCTACACTGCATGACTCTATACATGTCGCTTCACACCTCTCAATCTGAAGTGCCAGTTTCTGTTAATTAGAGAGATTGTGCTCATTTTAAGTAGGATTTACTTAGATAGGTTTAATGAGGATGACATGACAGAAGTGAATGGGTTTGAAAAGGTTGGTCAGAGAAGGAATAACACAGTAAAGAGGAGTTCCAGGAAAACTCCATCACAAGCTACAGCACAAAGGCAGGAAGAAATGTATCCACTGTAAAGGTGGGATTTTTTCAAGTCTGAATGAAACTAGTGATAGTTCTGCTTAACATCATAATTTAGAACATTAACCATCACAAAACAGTCTGAAAACTAAGCAGGAACACTGTTCTAATAAACTGGAAGCATTTTTATAGTTACTTGTGAAACAATAAATAGTATGAAGATAAGTGGTGTCATAATAGCAGCGTGTATTTACATGTCATGGTAATTGAAGATCAGTTCATTACATCTGCAGAATGTGAGCATTTGGGTGTGCACAAACAAGAAAGATATGCACAGAGAAACATGTGTGAAAGCACTTTCTGTGCAGTATGTGGCTTAACTGATCTGTTGATGATATCAACTATCACACCATTATAGTTTCATGTTGTGCTTTTCATGGGATGCATATTCATGATGTCCCATCAGTATCACATTCCAGGCTCCATGACAGTTTGTGAACAGCACATCTCATAACACCATACACCTACATACTGCAGTTCCCTTATATCAATATCCTCTGCATAGTGCATACTGTGGAATATTACTGCATACATTTTAGTATGTATTAATGTGATATCTTAACAAATACTTTATGCACTCAATATATTATTGTGACAAGTTTAAGACATTATTTAACACATAAAATGTGTATTTGCATTGTGTATTCATGTTTTTCTAATAATACATGTCTGTTAATGGCATTATATTGTACTTGTATATATAATAAAGCATGTCTTTTAATGTCATTAGATGCTGGTATCCTTCTGTAAGTAATGTTAGCATGTCAAACACGCTACATATGTTAACATTAGATGATTGTAATGTATTGTACATACCCTTTGATACCTGGGGATTCATAAATGCCACACTTACAACTGTGGCCTGCATCACACTGTTTAAATTGCATGCTGGCATAGCAGCAATGCCAATCATAAATGCATGCTGCCTGACAGTGTGCATGACAAGCAGCCCCTGGTCACAATTGCAGTATAGCTCTGGGGCCACATCATGTTAGTTCACCTCAATGACAGTGTTACATAACAGCAGCAGAGGTAAACACTGACAATGCTTGAGCACCTCTAGTAGTTGTTGTGAGTTCATACATGCAGTTTTTCTAAGCTGATGTACTGTACAGCACAAAATGTATGTATATTACAGAAATGTGGAATAGAATGGAAAGTAGTAATGATAGATGAGGGTAGAGTAGAGATTATGCTATAGCAACAGAATCCATAGAGTCTGACAGAAAAAAAGTGCAAATGGAGGTGCAAATCAAAGCATAGTCAAAAAGCAGACTGGAGAAGATGGTATGACAATAGGTGAATTTAGATTTACGGGAAACCTAGATGCACTGCATTTATATATTTGTCCTGTGTATTCTGTGTGCATTGTTTGTTTCTCAGGGTAGTTCAGTAGCTAGTTTCAATGGTGGTTGTTTTGTTTTCTTTGGAGTCAGCCCACCTAAGGTCTTAGCCATTGGCCAACACCTCTGTGTTGATCTGATTGCCCAAGGCTTATTTTCTCAGTTGTACTTCTAGTACAAAGACTTACATTCTGTGAATTTGTGCAGAGCTAACTACCTGGCTGTGTTGGATTCTATAACTGTCTGATATACCAACTGATAAGTATACTTTTTTGCACTTGATTGTACTGTACTGCATTTATATATTTTCCTCTGTACTCTGTGTGCATTGCTTGTTTTTGTCTCCCTCCCACCCAGGTGTTGTTGTATTCTTAAAGTTGGTGGCTTTGGAATTGCCCGCCCCTGCTGTAAAATTGATATTGGTCAATCCTCCCATTCCCATCTCATTTGGTCACTCAGTGAGTACAGTGAAATAATTTGGGAAGGACTACCCCCTTGCTTTTTTGATTTTGGACACTCCACCCTGTCCCATTTCATCATCTCAGTTAAATGAGTACAAAGAGAGGATTTGGGAAGGCCAACCTACTTAGATTCTTAATCTTGAACTATCTTCTGTTTCCTCTCTCTCCACTCAAAAAAAAAAAAAAATAAAGCTGACTTTACTGTAATTGTGTTCTTCCTACTTTATCACCATATTTTTGGTGTGAGCTCTTAAGTGT
Organism: Protopterus annectens; assembly: GCF_019279795.1. Classification (NCBI taxonomy): domain Eukaryota; kingdom Metazoa; phylum Chordata; order Ceratodontiformes; family Protopteridae; genus Protopterus; species Protopterus annectens. Next base: position 1,052,593,797 of record NC_056726.1, on the reverse strand, counting down.
TCATATGCTTTTATTCTGCTGCATTTATTACTGCTTGTTAGTAGCCTGATTAAATGTATCTATTATTCTAAGCATCTTTGTTTTGGTTTTAGCACTTGTGGTTCAGGCCGGTTACTTCACATTTCAGGTTTTTGTAGTCTCCACTCTTGTGGACAAGCCCTTATCAAAACTCTCTCTCCATAAGTCTGCCCGAGTATTCGGAACACTATCTCTGGACAATTCACATCAGTTTCTCCTGCCAGCCTAGTCAACATGGGCATACTGAGACAGTATAGCAACTGCCTCTTGTTCACTGACAGCCCTCTTCTCCTAATACATAATTCTACTACTTGCGAGAAATGCATCTACATCAGTAACCTGGAATCCATGCTCTCTTGCACCACAGTTAGCACACCTAACAAAGAGGAGATTGCCAGCACAAACAGCATGCCACACACATCACATAGCCAAGCACAACACACATACACACCTTTACAGAGTTCCTCAATAAAAACTTACCGAAACAGCAGGGACCTCCAAAACACACTCACAAACATTCCACACACAACACCAAACACATCACACATAGCAGACAACACACCATTGTCTCAGAAACACAGACCATAAGGCATAACAATAAACCAAACATACTAGTCATTGGCGACTCATTTGTGACACACACACTGACGTCCCCCTCACCAGCATCAACAAGAAGAAGGTCATGGTCAGTTGTCTGTCTGGTGCCCCAATCCACCACATCACACACGCACTTAATTCTCTCCACAACAAGTACAAGTATGACTCTGTCATTGTCCATGTTGGTATGAATGACTTGAGACATACCTTCCTGGACTATATGAAACAAGACATGACTGAGCTCTCCGAGTATGTGTCCCAGGCAGGTATGACCCTAGCTCTAAGCAGCATCCCACCTTCACCAAGAATGATACCACAATGTTGTTGTTGCTGTTGTGTCTTTCGGCTTTTCCCAGTTAGGGGTCGCCACAGCAGAACTCCGGTCTGCTAATGACTGGTAGTTGATTTTTACATGCCGAGTTACCTGCTCTGATGCACAACCTTCAACGAAGGTACACCCATTCACGTATGTCTCCATGCAGAAGACGCTCTAGCTGAGAATCGAACCGGACAGCGTCTTACTGTGAGGTGACAACACTACCGCAGCAACAAAAAATAATTGACTTCAACAATTGGCTTAGTTTCTGGTGTCATTCCAAGGGGATCTAGTATCTGTCTGTCTAGGATGACATGGTTGACAGACCTCATTGTTTTGCCAGAGATGGCTTCTGCCTGTCACCGATGGGATTCCAGATCCATGGCCAAGGCTCTTGTGTCCCCATTGTGCCTTTTTTAGACAATGTCCCAAAGACAAATCTTCCAACATAAAAGATCTGTCAAAAAACAAATTGAAGGTCATTTTGCTAAACACTAGGAGCCTTAACGTGAAAAACAAATGTGACAATGACAGAGCCTAAACTTTTAAAAATCATCTCAACTCTTCCTAGCTATGCATATGCTCTATAACCTAACCTCTTCTTTCTCCTTATATGATTCTTTTTGCTACTCGTGACTGATGATACTTTCTCCATATTTATTATTTTTCATCACTTGTTGATACTGCTGCAATAATGCTGATTAATATATCTCTATTTTTATCTCTCTGATTGAATTCATCTGGCAACCAACTAAATTCCTGCTTTTATGTGTACGTTCTGTATATATTACTGTAATCAAGCAAACCAGATTCCTGCTTTTATGTGTATATTCTGTATATATCACTGTAATCACTATGTGTAACACATTTTGTACTTCTGTACCTATTAATGTTTAATTATTTTCTGATCTATGTTCTTGTTGGAGCTTTTTTCATGGGCCTCAACTGAAACGGGGCTCTTTTAGGCCCAGTGGGCTTTCCCGGTAAACAAATGCAATACAATAAATAAATAAATACATAAAAATAAAATGCACTCACTGGAGGCTCTCCTTGCACTGGAAGATGCCGATGTCTGTGTGGTCATGGAAACCTAGTTCAGGGCTGTGGAGAGCACCCCTGCTTTACCAGGCTATATCTCATTCCACACATTCCAACCCCAAAAATGAGATCAGGAAGACTAAGGGTGGTGTAGTCTCTATCTTCATTAAGGACAGGCACACCTCCAGACTGATCTGCCAGCATGATGCACTGGAACTACTCCAGGCGTAACTGACAATTGTCAAGAAACCCATCCAAGTTATAGCCAGCTATAGACCCCTCTTTCATGACTCAGGACACCCACTCCTCTTACCTGGATTTACTTAAATCCATCAAGGGTTTCCCCTAACACCCTGATCCTTGGTGACTTCAACTACCGCACCATAGACTGGGTGAACTGTTCTTGCCCTTTTGCGCTCACTCAACGATTCCTTGACTTCATCATTTCTAATGCTCTAGAACAGTTTGATCCCCCACAATGGGCGATAACATTCTGATCTTGGTTCTCACCAACATGGGTGACCACTGCACCACTCACATAGTATGTCTTCCCTAGTGAGATCAGATCATTGGATTGTCTCGTTCGAAGATTCTATTCCACCCACCCACCCCCAGCCATAATCAAGCTAAAAAACTTCTTACAAGCTGACTACAACCTCCTAACGGAGAGTATATGTACCTTCACACCACCTCTGCCCTCAGAGGATGCAGACAACTATGCTGAATAGTACATCAGTGCAGTATACAAGCACCTGTACAACTGCATGAACTCCGCCATACCCATGACAACTAAAACCCGCGCCTCAAGGAAACACAAACCTGTTTGATGGACATCCTCTATCAACAGGCTCTACAACAAAAGGAAGAAACTGTTGTCCAAGTGTAGAAAGGAACAAATTCCAAATTGGAAGAACTCCCTCCTTAGTTTCCACAAGCAAATTAAATCACTTGTGAAAACTTCCAAAGCCAATTATGAATCAAAACTAGTCTCTAAAACAAAGGTGAACCACAAAGCTTTCTTCAGTTACATCAGAAACCTCCATGGTAAAGTCCAGGTTTTTTCTGAATTAGTACTTAACAGTTTCACTTACACTGATCCTGTTGATTAAGCCAAACTGCTTCCAGATAAGTTTGGCTCAAAATTCACCCCCTTGCCCCCCCCCCAAAGGCCCTTTTGACATTCCTGATACTTATCCTCCTGCACCTCATATCTCCATAGAGCAAGTGTTAAAGGCCCTATTCAAGGCAAAGAACACAGCTTCCATGGGACCTGATAGTATCCAAGGCTGTATTCTGCACCATCTCCAGCAAGAACTGTCTTTGCCATTGAGCACCCTATTCAACCAAAGCCTAAGTACAAGCTTCATTTCAGCAGAGTGGAGAACTGCCACTGTCATCTCCTTGCACAAAGCTGGTGCCACTATTGACCCTGGAAACTATTTCCCCATTAGCTTGACAATCCTGTTATGTAAAGCCAAGTAGTGTATTATTATGGATCTCATAAACAAGGACATAGGCAATCTTCAAGCACTTGACCCCACCCAGTTCGGATTTGTCAAGGGCAGATCTTGCCTGTTGAACCTAGTTGACTTTTTTCAGACTGTCACCAAGGCCCTGGATGAGGGAAAGTCAGTACATGCAGCTCACCTTGACTTGGTCAAGGCCTTTGACACAATCCCCCACTTGGGCATCATTGAAAAGCTCACACAATTTGGTATAAATCCCCATCTCATCAGGTGGGTGGACAACGACAGGACCCTCAAGGTCAAAATAGGCACCTCCACCTCCAATAGCAGACCTGTCACTAGTGGAGTTCTCCAGGGATCTGTCCTGGGATTCCTACTGTTTGGCATCTACTTCTCAGAGGTCCATCCAAAGACAAAAGCCTGTGGCTAACCAAGTTTGTGGATGACTGTACGTCGGGTGCTGTCATTGACTCCCCATATGATGTTAACATACTGCAAGAAGGTCTCACAGCTACTAATTACTGGTGCTAAAGTCCTGGCCTCAAGCTAAATGCAAAAAAAATATCATCATACCATTTGGCAGATACGCAGCCCCTACTGATTACAACATCAATGGCAACCCCCTAAACACACAACCTGTGGTGAGAGAACTGGGTACTTGGGTTGATAACAATCTCACATTCAACCATCATGTAGCAGCAGTGGTCAGGAAAGCCTTTTACTTGGTTCATCTCATAAGTAAAGGGATTGCATCCAGAAAAAAGGAGGTTATTACATCTCTATAAAGCCTCCCTCTTTAGACCAATAATTGATCATAACACCCAGTTTAGTATGTGCCTCTCCAAACATCTGCACCAACTGGAAAGGCCACAGAAATACCTCAAAAAGAGAGCCCATGGCCTCCAACACATGTCCATACAAACCATAGCACCACCACTGCCTTACTCTCCTTTACTAACACTATCCTCCAGCATAAAAATAATGGCTATCTCTCCTCTGCTACTTTCCTAGACCCATCTAAAGCATTTGACATGGTCCCACACAAACAACTCATCTCTGTCCTCAATAATCTATCCTTCTCTCAATCAGTCACCAACTGGTTTAAGAGTTACCTGTCTGACCACCAACAATCCATTGTATGGCAGAATAACATATCTCCCCAACTACCTGTCTCAATAGGGGTTCCCCAAGGATCCATCCTTGGACCCCTACTCTTTTCTGTTTTCACCAATAATCTGGCCTCCGCCACCAAACACGGCACACTCATGCAATACGCAGATGACCCAACCATCATCTGCTCAGCCCAGTCCCTACTCAAACTGCAAAAAGTCACACATGAAGCATTTTCCTCTGTTGAAACTTGGTTATCCGATGCCCAATTAATACTCAACCCAAACAAAACTAAACTACTCGTCTTCCAACCCACCAAACATACTCAAAACAACTCTCACTTTAACATCACAGCAAAAGACAACACCACAATATACCCAACTGAACACACCAAATTGCTAGGAGTGGAAATAGACAATACACTAAAATTTGACATTCACATATCCATGACCATAAAAAAAGTCCACCAAAACTAGGGGCATTATACAGAAATAAGCAACATCTCACCAAAGCAGCAAAGATTTCAATAGCAAATTCCCACCTTATCTCCACCCTACTTTATGCCTCTACAATATATACCAACCTAAGGCAATGTGATCTAAACAAGCTAGAGACCTGCTACATCAAAATTGCCAAGTTCGCCCCAGGGGCATCCTACCATAGTCACCACTGTCTCTCACTTGCTGAACTGGGCTGACTTGAACTCCCTCACTCCTTCAATGGTATCAACTATCACTCGCCCACAAACTAGTAAACCATCCACTAAATGTCCCATCCCTCCACAATCTACTCCAACCCTATCGCACCACTAGACCACTAAGATCCAGCAACAAAAAACACTTGCAGATCACTAAAGCCAATAACTCTGCTGGTGAAGCACTATTCTCTTGCGCCATAGCCAAATTATGGAACTCCCTCCCACCCACAATTACCTCCGTACCATCATGCACCCACTTCAAAATTTTACTAAAAGCACACCAAAAAACATGCCGGCTATGCCCTTGCAACTCCCACTTTAATATCACCCACCCCATCCAACCACTACCTTTCTTTCCACCCTACTAACTACCTTGATTATAGCAAGCTCAGATGCTCATAAGCCTAGTACTTATTATACAGCAGGAACTTCTTATTGCAACATTTGTTAATGTCTGTTATGTACTTCGCAGATAAAGATTCTAGATGTCTGCTGATGTACTATGTTTTTCATCTGTAAATATGTTTGCAATTAATTGCTATGTTAAATTGTTAATTGCTATGTAATCCAATGTAACTACTGTCTGTTTATTTATTTTAACTGTGGAGCTTTTCTCCCCGGGCCTCCTCTGAAAATGAACCTACATCCAGTTGGACACTCCCGGTCAACAAATGTAAATAAATAAAATAATAAATAAATAAATGTCATATGTGGATAGGCTCAAATCACTATCACTCTACTCAGTATCATACAGATTGCTCAGGGTTATCTGTCTCACCCACAAGGCAATCTTGGAACCTACAATACTAGCAAAGCTCCATATGTGTAAATCTAACTCCTTGGACATTACCTGCTTGAAAGGCCTGAATCTAATATGCAACATCAACCAAACCTAATGGGGAGACAGGTTTGTCTCCCAGAAGCTGCCCTGTCTCTGGAAGAGACTTTCTATACACATAAAACAGAGTACCTCGCTGACCTTCAAGCACAACCTTGCTGAGTGGATAGGAACCCACAGATTTGCCCCAGGGATTCTACCTGTGTCCCTCATTGACAGGGGCAACAAGTGCTGACTGAGGTTTCTTTTTGGGGATAAACTCTTGGCTATGCTTGTAAGGGCCCCAGGGCCATTAGCCTAGTAACCTCCTATGATCCTATGATACCATAAAATAACATGATGTACCAAAGTGCACCAATCCTTACAACATCAGAGTGTGATCACTGACATGGACCACAATGCTACTGTCATTAAATAAGGAAAATATGCTAGACTCAAGGGAGCTCATCTGTCAATGCAGTCCATGTGCTCAACAAGGGGAGTCAATTTGGCTGTCAGAGAAAACATTGTCATAAAATGCACATATTATGGAAATGTAGTATTTGTGCTTAAATGCCCACATCAGTGATATGGAGACCATACTCCACTGACTCATAAAACACAGATATCATGTAAATGTAGCACATGCAGACTGCAAACCGAAATATTGTAAAACACCATACAAACCCTAGGATATTTGAAAGCTACAACCAATGCATTGATACAGTTTTGCATGAGTACACTGACCCATCACATGATTCTGAATAATGGCAGTAGGTGTATTTATTTCAGATTGGTTTGAGCAGCGAACCATAGAGCTTTTTCTCTATTGATCTTTGCATGGCAATACATTTCATAGGATCAAAGGGTCATAAGAGGATAACAGGTGAAGCCTAGACAAGTCTTACCCTTATTTTCATGATTGGCATCTGTTGCCCTTGTCCAAGAGGTACGCAGATGGAAACCCCGGGGTGAACTTATGGTTGCCCATCCAATCCTCCAGATTGCATTTGAAGAGGGCCAATGAGATACTCTGCTTTACATGAAGTGGGAGTCTCTTCCTGAGTTGTGTAACCTCCAGGAGACAAATCTGTCTCTCCAGCAGGTTATATTAATGAAACTTACTAGGTTAAGGCCTTTAGAGAGAGTAACTCATGTACCATTTGACTTGCAGATATGCAGCATTTCCAATAAAACAGAGGCAACAATTGCCTTATATGCAAGGCAGAGATTACCTGTATGAAACAGAGTAAAGTTACAGTGATTGCAGATGATCCACATAGGACAAATGCTGAAGATCTTGAATTTTCCTTGTGGGAAACCTTTCTGGTCTCTCTAATTGCTGAAGGTACTTGGAAAGATGCACACCAAATGAGGATCCATCATTTTTACCAGAGGATGGGGTGTACCATTTGTTGGAGGTCATATATGGCCATATTTGCTGTTTTCTATCAACTGTCATACAATGCATGGCCATAGGAAGAATATTTTGAATGATATGCTCATACTCCTCATGTTTGTGGTATGTCTATCAATTTTTACCATATAATAGGTTGGAAATTGGATGCTAGGACAGACAGAGATGAAAAGGATAAGCAACCAGACAGGATACAACACAAACATTGAGCAACTACAGAATGAGCAGGATAGAAGTGGGATAGGAGCCCACATCTCCCAACTTCCTAGCTCAAAAAATGGCAGAAGGATCCAGAAAAAAAAATTAGGGTACAAGGTGTTAAATTCCACTGCATAATGTACATATTGATGATAGGAATGTTTACTTTCATGGGAATGGAACACCTGATAACAAGACAAGAAAATTCACCTACATGGTTTTGAAACTCTGCATTTGATAATCATATTATCTAGCCTAGGGCATTAGCAAGTCATGCAATATAAACAGTCATGCAAAACATGACTGAAAAACACATTTCACTAGAATGGAACACATGACAGCAAGACAATAAAATACATCTAAATTGTTTTGAGATACTGAGATACTGCCTTTTGCAACCATTTTCTCTAGCCAATGTAGTAATAAAGGCATGCCATAGAACCAGTCATAGAAGATGTGACTGAAAAATACATTTCAGGGGACTGGAACGCATGATAGCAAGACAGCAAAAATGCACCTAAATCACATCCAACCTCTGTCTTTTCTCTACCATGTTCTCTAGAATCACTATTTTAGCAGGGGAATGCCATGGAAGCAATCAGACAAAATGTGACTAAAAACACATATTAGGTCAATGCAGCACATGCTAGCATAACAACAAAAATACACCCAAATGATTAAAACCCCCTTAATCTCTAAACCAGTGCATTATCAAGTAATATCACAGAAGAATTTATAGAATAAGGGTCTGAAAACACACATTTCAGGGAAATATTAAGAGTGTTCAAAACCAAAAAATGTATATCTGTAAACAACATCACAGCCAACAGGGGATTAAAACCCATCTGACAATGTAGAAATCACCGTATAAGTAGACAGATATCATGTGTAGCCTTATTTCATACACGCACTGTGAGTGATTAGCGCATGGATCAAAGCACGACCCACTTATGCTTTGACAATGTACACATCACTCACAAATTGTTGCTTATGCATACTCAACTGAGCCTTATTTAATATACACAATGTAAATGATTAGTGTATGGATCCCCCCACTTGTGCTTTGACAATGTACACATCACTCACAAATTGTTGCTTATGCATACTCAACTGAGCCTTATTTAATATACACAATGTAAATGATTAGTGTATGGATCCCCCCACTTGTGCTTTGACAATGTACACATCACTCACAAATTGTTGCTTATGCATACTCAACTGAGCCTTATTTAATATACACAATGTAAATGATTAGTGTATGGATCCCCCCACTTGTGCTTTGACAATGTACACATCACTCACAAATTGTTGCTTATGCATACTCAACTGAGCCTTATTTAATATACACAATGTAAATGATTAGTGTATGGATCCCCCCACTTGTGCTTTGACAATGTACACATCACTCACAAATTGTTGCTTATGCATACTCAACTGAGCCTTATTTAATATACACAATGTAAATGATTAGTGTATGGATCCCCCCACTTGTGCTTTGACAATGTACACATCACTCACAAATTGTTGCTTATGCATACTCAACTGAGCCTTATTTAATATACACAATGTAAATGATTAGTGTATGGATCCCCCCACTTATGCTTTGACAATATACACATCACTCACAAATTGTTGCTTATGCATACTCAACTGAGCCTTATTTAATATACACAATGTAAATGATTAGTGTATGGATCCCCCCACTTATGCTTTGACAATGTACACATCACTCACAAATTGTTGCTTATGCATACTCAACTGAGCCTTATTTAATATACACAATGTAAATGATTAGTGTATGGATCCCCCCACTTGTGCTTTGACAATGTACACATCACTCACAAATTGTTGCTTATGCATACTCAACTGAGCCTTATTTAATATACACAATGTAAATGATTAGTGTATGGATCCCCCCACTTATGCTTTGACAATATACACATCACTCACAAATTGTTGCTTATGCATACTCAACTGAGCCTTATTTAATATACACAATGTAAATGATTAGTGTATGGATCCCCCCACTTGTGCTTTGACAATAGACACATAACCGAAAAACTGTTACCTACACATATTATCTTGTGTCTAATTTCATGTAGGAATTGTGAGTGATTAGTGATTAGTGCATGGATACCCTTCCCCCAAACACACAGACACACACATACTTTTGCTCTGACAATGTACACATCACTGACAAACTGTTCATTAGTTCATAGGTTCAAAGGAGGATACTAGGCTATTGGCTCTATGGCCTTTATAAACTTTGCCCTGTTATACCCTTTTCCCTTATTGACCAAGTTGTATGGTTTATATTTGCAGACTCCGTCTATGATCAGCACCATCTGCCCTTATCCAAGAGGGACATAGGTGACATCCCCGGGGTAAATTTTCTGTTGCCTACATGTACCATCTTGAGTCTAATTTCTTATATACATTGTAAGTGATTTTGGCATGGATCAACCTCCCCTCTTGTGCTTTGACATCACTGGCAATCTGTTACTGACATGTACTGTGCTGAGCTTTATTACATATATATGAATCGTAAGTGATGGTACAGATTGTTTTGAAAACTGCTAGAGGATAGACCACCATGGAGTCTAATGTCGGTCAGCCTGACTGATGCTCAGTACACTAGTGCATTATCAAGTGCAGCCACAAAAAAATGAAAGATACTTGAAAACACACACATTTTGAGGGAATGTTAGAAGACTATGGAAGACTGAAAACTGAACATTGGTAAAGGGAACGCAATTATGGGATCAGTCTTCTCCCAGATTACTGACAATATACACACATCACTTCAAAAGTACAATAGTCCATGGGAGCTGTTACAGTGAAACTGAATGATCTAGGAGGTACTCTGTAGATGGATATCTCTGATGGGGCTTTTGGCTGGTGGTTTAATAAGTCACATCTCAATAGCAATGCTTTTTAGACAGGAAATGTACTAAAGAGGAGGGCTACACTAATGTTCTACAGCTACATCAAAGGGAAAATTGTGGAAATCATCTGTCCAGCTATAGCGCACAATTACGCAGCAGTGCATGGTGCTGCATAATGCTCAAACAAGCAGAAACCTGTTCAAATGCAGGGCTTAAATACCAGAAGCTAAAACTAAAAAAAAAATTAAAAAACTCAAAAGAACCAATGAGGTTGTTTATTCCAATCAGTAGGTCATTCACCCTTCACAAGAAAGGGTCCAATCAGCACACATCTCTCACAAGGGTGTCAAAAGGCCTCTTCCAATCATAGCTGGCTTGGAAAATGTGCTCAAAATACAACAGCCACTACAAACAGACCCAGACGCAAACAATCTGTATCTGCACTGTATTAGAGATATTAGCTAGATTCACTGAGATGGGAAACACTGAAAAAATGTTTTAAACAGCAGAAAATCAGCAGTGAGACATTTAAATGTTTTAAGCAGTGGAAAAACAGCAAGGAGACACAAAAGAACATTTTAAACAGCAAAATATTAGTTATTTGAAACAATTTTTGGCAGGAAACAGAACAAACAGAACAGATGCTATGCAAACATTGAAAAAGAAGCTACAATTAACTTTGCAATCAGTTAAAATAGCAAAAAAAGCTTTGCAAACAGTGAAAACAGTAACAAAATATGATTCAACATGCTCAGTAAGGCAGACAAATGCAGTACAATAGTGCAGATTAATTTACAGTATTAAAATACAATATTAAACACACAGAAAACAATAAAAAAGTGCAGTAAATAGTACAATCGAGCAAAAAAAAAAAAACAGGCAACTTATGCTTTTTGGGAAGCTCAGAAGCCAGTAGCCATCTGATAACATTACACACCATCAAAACACAAGACTGCTACAACCAACACAGTTTCCACAGTACCCAAGATATATAGCAGCACCAGTGTCTCATCTACCAAGCCCTTAAGGTGTAATACTCATAAACCAAATGTTCTTGTCATTGAAGACTGCATAGTGAGACACACAACTATTCCACTCATCAGGTGAGATAAGGAGAAAGTCATGGCCAGTTGTCTGTCCAGTGCTAGGATTCATCAGATTATGCATGCACTCGGGTTTCTCAACAACAACTACCATTATGACTCTGTCATAGCTCATGTTGGAGTGAATGGCATGAAATGTACCTTGCTGGACTATATGAAGCCAGACATGATTGAACTCTCTGAGTATGTATCCCAGGCAGACATGTCTCTAGCCTTGACCAGCAAATTACCTTCACCTAGAATGATGCCACAGTATAAACAAAAAATGGTCAATTTCAGTAATTGGCTTGGTTTTTGGTGCCATTCAAAGGGGATCCAATTTCTGTCAGCCTGGGATGACATGGTAAACAAACCTCACTGCTTTGCCAGAGATGGCTTGCACCTGGTACCACCAGCTTTCGGCTGCTAGCAAAGGCTCTTGCCTCCTCCATAGTGTCTTTTTTAGGCAAGGTCTCAAGAACAAAATCACTGATGTGAAAATTGCCAGTCATAACAAAAAAAGGGTTATTGCTACTAAACACTAGGAGATTAAACCAAAAACTGCACACCCTGAAAGCACTCCTATCACTGGAGGATTTGGATGTCTGTGCAGTCACAGAAACCTAGTTCATGGCCTCAGAGATTAGCCCTGCCTTGCAAGGCTACAATGCCTTCCATACCTTCAGACTGCAAAGCAAATAGGTGAGAACCAAAGGAGGTGTTGTTTGTATCTATATTAGAGATAAATTCACCTCCCGACTAGTTAGACAGTACAACCCCATAGAGTTACTCCAAGTTCAGATTACTGTGGGTAAAACTCCCATTCAAGTCATAGCTAGTTATAGATCCCCCTCCATAGATCATGATATGCAAAAGAACTACATGACCAAACTGGAGTCAATCCAAACATTGCCAGTCTGGTCACGGGGGATTTCAATTATCACACTATCATTTTACATTAAGAAGGTTTGTGGTATACACTCTTGTGGGAGGAGAGGGTAACCTCTGCCCTTCTGTGCTGGGAGTTGCTGGTTGAAGGCTTATAGTGCCTGCTTATTTGAACTGCTTTTTTCCTTAAATTGTTGCAGTTTGTTTGCTGTAGCATAGAATAGATTCATACCTTCTGAATCTAGTTCTGTTTGTACAACTTGATTACTAAACCAGGCCATCTTTTGTTGGAGAGGGTTCCCTTACACCCTAGTGGCAGGACTTCCCATAGAAAACTCATCTGATCGAAAGCTGCTGTTTTGAGCAGGACTGTATTATATGCTTGAAGAGTCTTTTCCTTGAACACATGTTAGAAAAATATGTATTAATGTGTGTATGCTTAATGCCAATTAATAACCAAGTATTTTAATATGCTTTTCATTCTATTTTTCATGCACTGTATTTTATACAAATTGAGTTTCATATGAGACTGAAAAAGATGCTTTTTGAAAACTGCAGTATGCTTTCTGAACTTGCAAGTTGCCCTCTGACCTAGTAACTGCTAGCACAGCAATATTCATGGTTATGCCTTTTGGAAATGTACTTGAGAAGCAGGTGCTTATCTGCTAGGTCAGGAACGAATGAATGAACAATTCTATATTCTGTAAATGTAATGATTTTAGACAATTAGCTCTGTTCGAAGGATGGGAACACGTGCAGCTGCAGTAACTTAGAGATAATGTAGACAAAGGATTATTAGAGAAATGAACTGCTAGCATTGTGCTTGAGTTAGCCATAGTATCTTGAATGGTAACATAACATGTATCTAACTGGGAGTAATCAAGGCCATGTTGTTTTCCTCAGGAAGTTTCACATGAAAATTGATAAATCAGCAGAAATTCATGGGAAAGATGGTCAATAGATGATGATGAAAAAGGTGGTAATCTGTAACGTCAGCTTGGTAGGACATAACCAGTTTAAGAATGTATAAAAATGAAAGTATTTCCTGTTTCTGGTTAGACAAACTCTGTATTAGCACGTTTTTGTCTCCTTGCTGCAAGATTAAAGTGCCTTAACCTGAACCTACCGTGTTTTGATCATTTTTAAAGTATATTTTTCCTTTGACAACACGTAAATGTAGACACGTAGCAAAAGCTAGAAACCGTGAACCGCTACTTCCTCGAAAACTTGGCAGTAAACATAAAAACACACATTAAAACACTAACCCACTCCCCCTCTAACTAAATATACCAACTCCATGATCACTCTACATTGGAAAAAAGGGAAATTCCCAATAAGGGCCAAGCAAATTTTTTACTTGGAAAAAATTTGCAGAAGTGGCCATTCACAGTTTCCAGCATTTGGTTTTTACGTGTCGGCATTTACGTGTTTGAAGAAAAGACTCTTCGCGCATATAATATAGACCCGTTTTGAGCTTTTATATTTGATAATTTGCTTACATCAGTGTGTTCTAATTTTTTACATAAGCACTGCATTTGCACAGGTTTGCACTTGTTTTAGCAAAGCTCCACAGAGTTTGGCAACCAGCTACTGCTCTGCTGTATTTATCTGATCAATCAAAGGCATCTGCTGATCTCTGCAAAGCTTAAGTTGAAATTTTCACTGTATATTGCACTTTTCAACTGCATTTTACCATATCACTGCTTATTTGAACTTTTTTTTTTCAGAAATTGTTGCACATTGCTGTAGCAAAGACTCGATTCAGACATGCTGTTTGTATAACTTGAGTACTATACCAGGCCACATTTTGTTGGAGAGGGTTCCCCTGCACCCTAATGACAGGAGTGTGCAGTTAGAATTCATCTTATTGAAGGTTGCTGGAGCAGGGCTAAGTTTTGAGATTTTTTATTGGTTAATTTGTTTAAAGTAGTTTGCTCTCATTGGCTACATGAGCCAGCATTTGCATGGATTTGTGCTTGTTTCCACATCACACACTGCCAAACAGTGGTGGGCACCATTGGTGGTTTAAACACAAACACTTCTGCCTGCAAATTTTCCCTTAGTACTCTGCTGGTGCTCCATTGGTGAGTTCTTGTAATTATCCCTCAATGACAGGTGATACACTCAGTGAAGCTCCTGAGGTACCAACACAGATCCTACCCACTAGCCCTTCATATTTTTTATCCAGCTCTCCTGCCCAATACTTTACCTGGTGCTTCCTGTCCTCTCCCTGTTTTTTGACCACATCAGCTTACCTAGAATTATGGATGGATGATTTCCCATGGTTTCTCCAGCCAGTTTGGTCAACATGGGCATCCTGAGGCAATGTGGCAATTGCCTCATGTACACTGACAACCCACTTCTTCTAGTCCACACAAATTCATTATGTGAAAGAAGCATCTATATCAAGAACCTAGAACCCAACGTGCTCATGCATCAGTCAGTTCATCTGATGCTAAGCAGGTTGTCAGCATGCACACATCACTTCCTGCACCTACCAAATAAACAACACATAAAGCTACATATGTGGAGGTCCTTACCAGAAGTTACCTACACATCAGAGACCTCCCAAACACAAACACAAGCACGCTCACCTAATACATCCTCTGCATAATATAGTACACAAAATATATCACACACCAGTGTCTCACCAGTAAAATCCCTTAGGCATAACACAAAACAAACATCTTAGTCATAAACAACTCAGTTGTGAAACACACAGATGCCCCTGTCACCAAACTGGATAATGAAAAAGTCTCAGTCAGCTGTCTGTCAGGTGCCAGGATCCACCACATCTCACACACACTGAAGTCTATCAACAACAGGCACTGTTATGACTCTGTCATAATCCATGTTGGTGTGAATGACTTGAAATGTACCACACTGGACTATATGAAGAGAGACATGACTGAGCTCTCTGATTATGTGTTTCATGCTGGTATGTCCAGGTATGTCCCCAGCCTTAAGCAGCATTTTACCTTTGCCTAGAGTGATACCTCAATACAAACAAAAAATGATTGACTTCAACAACTGGCTTAGTTTCTGATGTCATTCAAAGGAGATCCAGTATCTGTCAGTCTGAAATGACATGGTTAACAGACCTCAGTGCTTTCTCAGAGATTGTGTTCATCTGTCACCCCTGGGATTTTGGTTACAGGCTAAGGCTCTTGCCACTCCCATAAAGCCTTTTTAGGCAATGTCACAAGAATAAAATTCCCAAAGTAAAAATATCCTCTAAAAACAACCTTGATGTTATGCTGCTAAACACTAGGAGTCTAAAACAGAAACTGCACTCACTGGAAGCAATCCTCACCTTGATAGATGTTGACATTTGTGCAGTCATTGAAAGCTGGTTTAGGTTGTGTTGAGCACCTCAGGTATACCAAGTTACATTTCCTTCCACATGTACAGACCTCAAACTAAAGGTGTGAGAACTAAAGGAGGTGGTGTATCAATATTTATTAAAGATAAAGACACCTCTAGATTAGTTAAACAGAATGATTCACTTGAATTACTTCAGGTGCAATTGACTCTAGGTATGACCCCACTTCAGGTCATTGACAGCTATAGTACCCCGTCCATGAATCAAGACATCCACTCAGCCTACTTGGATCTACTTGAGTCAATCAAGAAACAACCAAACACTCTGGTTTTGGGTGACTTTAATTACCTATCCATTGACTGGGTAAAGTATACGTGTTCTAACTCACTTGCCAAAAGTTCCTGGACTTTGTTAATTCCAATTCTCTGGACCAGCTGGTTGACACTCTCACAAAGGGCTCAAACATCCTGGATCTGGTGCTCATCAAAATGGGGAACTGCTGCACTATCGCTAGTGTGTGGCCATCCCTGGTAATAAGAGTACAATGCTCCCTTCGGTATGTTCCTTGCCAAACACCTGCAGCAAATGGAGAGACCACAAAGTGTCATTAAAATTCAGGGTCTTCAAGATCTGTCTTATGCAGACAGACTGAAATCATTGTCACTTTACTCTGTGTCATACAGACTGCTCAGAAGCGACCTGTGCCTTACATATAGAGCAATCTCTGACCCAGCTTTAATGAAAATGTTGCATATTCACAAGTCAATTGGCACATGGGTCACTCGCTCAAAGGACCTTAACCTGGTATATGACATCAAAACAACTTACTGGAGAGACAGATTTGTCTCACAGAGGTTGACCCACATTTGAAACAAGCTTCCAATTCATGTTAAACAAAGTCCCTCACTGACCCTATTTAAGCTTAATTTGAATGATTGGATGGGTGACCAGAAATTCACCCAGGGGTTCCACCTGTATACCTTTTGGCAGTGGAAATAGGTGCTGATTTTAGTGACTGGTTCAACCAGACACCCTTGGGAACACAGGTTGAACTTGGTTAGGCTTGTAAGGGCCCTGGGGCCATTAGCCTAGTAACCTCTTATGATCCTATGATGCTATGACCAACTGGGAAACCTGCACTAGCCCTAAATCACTAGCACAAAAGTTTTTTGACTTTTTTAACTCAAGTGCTCTGGAACAAATTAGTCAATTCCCAACAAGAGGAATACAAATACTCCTCACTAACATGACAAACAGATGCACCACCGCAACTCTCTGACCATCATTAGTTAAATATGACCACAACTCAGTCGCCTTCAAACTGGCATTCTAACACCAGAATTCACAAAGGGCAAAGTCAAACTTAAAAATTTCACCAGGCAAACTATCCCCTCCTAGGGGAAGGTATAAATGCCTTCCAAGCCCCACCCCACCCCCATCTGGAAGTGGTAACTACACTAAAGCTTACATTAAAACCCTGTACAATTACTTGTGTAAGTGCATAGACTAGGCTGTTCCAGAGAAAATCAAAGCCAGATCCACAAGTAAAAAGAAGCCTGCCTGGTGGACATCTGACATCAACAAATTTTACAGCAAACACAAAATGTGCTAGCTAAGAAAACAGAGGTGAGGTCCCAATAATGGAAAAGCACCTTCCTCAGCTTCAAGAGGCAAATAAGACAAAATATCAAATCCTCTAAGGGTAACTTTGAGACAAAATTAGCAATTACAGTCAAGGATAACCATTAGGCCTTTTACAGCTATGTACAGATCCTAAAAGGTAGAACCCAAGCATTTGCCAAACTAGTCACTAATGATATCACACACACTGATCCTGCAGAGATAGCAAACCTGCTGGCAGACAGATTAGGAGAAAATTTCACTTCCTTTTCCCTTCCAAACTTATCACAAATCTTACCCCAAACTCCCCCGACCCCATATATCTAAAGAGTCGGTCATTATAACCATGTCTAAGGCAAAAATCTCAGCCTCTATGAGCCCAGACAGCATCCCCAGATGGCATCCCAGGCTCTCTTCTAAACAAACAAAAACATGAACCAGAATCATCATTAAGTACCCTCTTCAATCATAGCCTAACCACAGGCTTTGTTCCCGCAGAATGGAGAACAACTACAGTTATTCCCCTCTAAAAAGGTGGCCTAGCAACAGAACCAGGAATTATAGACCCATAAGTCTGACCAGACTCATCTGCTATGCCATGAAACATATCATCATGGACCTTATAAATAAAACATAGACAACCTCCAAACCCCCCAATCCAATCCAATACAACTTCATCAAGGGCAGATCCTGTCTGTAAAACCTGCTGGATTTCTGTGAAAATGTGACCAGGGCAATTGACGTGGGCAAATCTGTGCACAAAGCATACTTTGACTTGGCCAAGGCCTTCAATGCAATCCCACACTCAGACATTACTGATAAACTTAACAAACTGAATTTAAACCCCCTTGTTGTAAAATGAGTTGCAAAATGGCTCATAAACCAGTCACACAGTAGCAAAGTGGGTGACTCCACATCAACCAGCAGACTTGTTACTAGTTGTGGTGCCACAAGGGTCAGTGCTGGGCCCCCGACTATTTGGTATATACTTTTCAGAGGTTCAGACGAAAACTAAGGGGCTGTGGCTGACCAAGTTTGTGGACGACTTTAAAATGGGTGCAATTATTGAATCCCCAAATTATGTCAGTATACTTCAGGAGGGTCTTATGCAGCCCAATGACTGGTGTCTTAGTCATGGTCTCAAATTAAATGCAAATAAATGCATCATCATTTCCTTCAGTAAAAATAAAGTCCCTTCAAACTATCAAATTAACAGCAATACCCTATGCACCCATGAAGTGGTAAGGGATCTGGGATCAGAAGTAGAATATGACCTTAACTTTCACCACCCTGTGTCTACTGTAGTAAGGAAGGCTTTCTACATAGCAGACTTGATTAGCAAAGGCATCACCTCTATAACAAACAAGGTTATAACCTCTCTATACTCATCACTAATCAGGCCCATAATTGAATATAATGCCCCTTTTGGCATGTACAGTACAAAGTACCTGCAGCAACTGGAGAGACTTCAGAGGTTTCTTACAAAGATGACCAAGGGACTCCGGCACGTCTTACACAGACTGACTAAAGTCCCAATTTCTATATGCAGTATTGTATAGACTTCATAGGGGAGACTTATGCCTGACATACAGAGCAATCTTTGACCCCCAACCTAATGAATTTGCTGCAATCTGTAAATCAAATGGAACTATAGCTACCCATTTCAGGGACCTAAATATGGCCTGTGAATTGAATAGGACATGCTGGAGGGATAGATTTCTCTCCCAGAGACTGCTGTATCTTTGGAATAGGCTGACAATTCATTTGAAATAGAGCACCTCTGTGACACTGTTCAAAAGTAAGTCCAAAGTACCTACTGATTTTCCTTATTGTTTTAGAACATTAGCTGCCCCCATTCTGTATCTCTAACTGCAATCTGTCTTTATATGCTGTACTGTTTGCATGCTCTGCTGTTTCTCTACTTCTACTAAACCTTTTCTCTTATAAATTCTTGTCTTCCTAATTTCCACATAACTCCTTGGTAAAATTGGCTTATTTTATTACAGTAAGAACAGTATGCAAACCAAGCAAGTCAGAGTACCTACTGCCTTTTCTTGTTGTTTCTGTAGACTTGAATATCTGTGAAATCAGGGCCAGCCCTTTTTGTAATACTACTGGCTATCCACCACTTTTCTAGTATATTCTGATCCTCCCCCTCCCCACAAGAACAATTGTAGCCTAATCAGGGCCAGCACTTTTCATTATAACCTATAAACCTACTGATAGTCTTCCTTCATCTGTTGCCCACTATGCTCCCCTCCCTTCCTCCAAGTCCCACCTACCCCCAATAGTCCTACCTTTATTACAAACAGTAACCCCTCCCATCCTTCAACCTAAAATATCACCACACCTATACTTCCTCCTACAACTACTCACTACTATCCCTCCTACTCAGCTAATATGTACAAGCACATCATACCTGTACTCACTACATGCACACTCCTTGCATACATCACATCTTACCAAACCTCCAACATTCCTGCACTCAACCACTACCACTGTACCACCACACATACCACCACTCATATCCCACCTCTACTCTACTTCTCTCTCATCAGGTCAACAACCTTCCCAATACACTCTCTATATAAACTACAGACCACAATACCTAAACTAAAAACAACCCTACATCCTAACATAACCCTACTACCATACCTATAACCCACAGAACATAATCAAAAAACTTCCCTTATAAGCAAGCATATACAGAAATTGATAAAACTAATAATCTCATCCATATACAACCTAGCATTTAGCGGAGACATCCATCCTAATCCTGGTCCCTCAATCTCCAACCCCTCCCCTCATAATCAGACTACAAACCACATCACCCAAGTCACAGCCAATAGAAAGCCAACCAACCTCCTGATAAGCCTAGATATTAGAAGTATATGCAACAAGGTGCATTAATTCCATGCTACCATAGACTTCTACTCCCCTGATGTAGTGATCCTTACAGAAACATGGTTAAAACCACACATTACTAATGAGCAAATCCTCCCTACCAGTTACAATATGCTAAGGGTAGACCGACTAAACAAAAATGGAGGTGGTATAACTATAATATTTAAGCAGCATCTAGACATCCAGATCTTAAAGTTAGCAGCTCCGCAAATAGGTAAGGAAGAAATAATATATACCAACCTTAAAATAAACCGAAATAAAACCCAAAACATAATAGGTTGCTACTTCCCACCTGGCCACAACATCCCTCCACTTGAAAACCTCCTCAGCTGGACTACTCACCACTTATCCCAAGAAACTTTAATTGTAGGAGACTTCAACACTGACTGGCAATCCTGCTCTAGCAACCACCCAACCCATCATGTAAATCTTCATGGCTTCACCCAACTAGTCCAGTCAGCTACTAGGATAAATAACTCCAACAAACACACTACCCTTGATTGGATACTAGTCAATAAGAGCCCCCAGTCATATACAGCATGCTGCTTATCTGACAGCCTCAATGATCACTCCCCAACCTTCCTACTAAGATAACACATTTATAAAGCAAAACCCATCATCTACTGTCAAATACGCAAATAAACTAACTTCAACCCTCTCTCATTCAGCTCATCCCTAAAAGACTGTAACTGAAAACCTCTAAAATATCTCAAACTAGATGACACAGTTGACTACTTTAATAAAACATTCCTAAGCATCCTTAATTACCACGCCCCCATAAGACGTTCCCAAACTAGAGCCCAAAAATCCCCATGGCTACAAAAAAACACCAAGTCTGAAATGAAAAACAGAGATAAAGTGTGGGATAACTGGCACAAAACCAAAACCCCCTCTACTAGGCAAAAATTCCTAGAACTACACAATACAACCAAAAAGCTTATAAAACAGGACAAAATCCAATACTACCAGTCTGCCCTTACCTCCTCCCTACATAACTCCAAACAATTCTGGTCTTCAATAAACCCCATCCTCCACCCAGGTAAAGTAAGTACATCCACTCCTAACTTAACTCACTCGTCCGAAAATATTGCTACCTCTTTCAACAATCACTTCACACAAACCGTACTATCACTAGCTAGACTACACAACCCCCCCCCCCATAAACCCACACCATCAACTAGAACTAACAATCTCCCCACTAGCTTCTCTTTCTCTCCTGTTCCTACCTCCAAAATAAAACAACTACTAACTAAACTTAAAACCACCAGATTAGCAGCAGACAACCTCCCAAGTGAGTACATTAAACTTGCAGCTGGCGCTCTAGCCTACCCCGTATCACTCTTGATTAACTGATCTCTGTCAGAAAGCTATATTCCCACACTATGGAAAGTCTCACACATAATTCCCCTACACAAAGGAGGCCCCTCCACAGATCTAACCAATTACCATCCCATAGCTATTCTCTCACCACTCTCCAAAATACTAGAGAGATGCATTCATTCTCAAGTCTCAGATCACCTCCTTGGTAACAACCTCCTCTACAACACATAACACTGTTTGCGACCTAACCATAACACCACCACCACCTTACTCTCTTTCTCTAACACTATCCTACAAAATAAAAATGCAGGTTATCTCTCCTCAGCTACCTTCCTAGACCTCTCTAAAGCTTTCGACATGGTCCCACACAAACAACTCATCCCTCTTCTCAATAACCTATCCTTCTCTCAACCAGTCATCAACTGGTTTCAGAGTTACCTATCTGACCGCCAACAAGCAGTTGTGTGGCAGGACAACCTATCCCCCAACTACCAGTCTCCATAGGAGTTCCCCAAGGGTCCATCCTGGGACCCCTACTCTTCCATATTTTCACCAATAATCTAGCCTCAGCCGCAACACATGGCACATTCATACAATACGCAGATGACTCAACCATCATCTGCACAGTCCACTCCCTACCAGAACTGCAAAAAGTCACACAGGAAGCATTTTCTTCTATTGAAACTTGGTTATCCGATGCCCAGCTAATATTCAACCCAAACAAAACAAAATTACTAATCTTCCAACCCACCAAACTTACCCTAGACAGCTCTCACTTTAACATCACAACAAAAGATACCACCATCTGTACTACAGAACACACCAAATTACTAGGAGTAGAAATAGACAATAAACTCAACTTTGACATTCACATTTCCATGACTATTAAAAAATGCACAAAAAACTAGGAGCATTATATAGAAATCAGCAACTACTTACCAAAGAAGCTAAAATTTCGGTAGCAAATTCTCATCTTATCTCTACCCTACTCTACGCCTCTCCAATATTTACTAACCTTAGACAATGCGATCTAAATAAGTTCGAAACCTGCTACAACAAAATCGCCAAATTTGCCACAGGGGCTTCCTACCGTACTCACCACTGTCTCTCACTAGCAGAACTGGGCTGGCTAGAGCTCCCCCACCTCTTACAATGGTACCAACTCGCACTCGCCCACAAACTAATAAACCAACCGCTAAAAGTCCCATCCCTCCAGAATCTACTCCAACCCTACATAACCACGAGACCACTAAGATCCAGCCACAAAAACCTCCTACAGGTCACAAGAGCCATTAACTGTGCTGGAGAAGTATTACTCTCCTGCATTATAGCCAAACTCTGGAACTCCCTCCCATCCTCAATTACCTCTGTAACTTCTTGCACCCACTTCAAATCCTTACTAAAATCAAACTTCAAAACTTGCCAGATATGCCCTTACAACCCCCCTCTAATACCATCCACTCCTGCCACCTCTATCTCTCTCGGCCCCCTATCAACAACCTACTCTTAGCAAGCTTGGCTACTCATTTTCCCAGCTACCTACCACATAATACTAACTTCTTGTAGCCACAACTGCTAATGGCTGTTACTTCAAAAACAGATTGTATTAATTGTTCACTGATGAATCTCAACTACATTTGTAACCATGTTTAGTATATGTCACCATAGTTTAAAATTGTACTATGTTCTACATCTGGTTTACATCTGTTTTCGTCTTGTCTTGCATCCTTAACTGGACTAATGTCTATAGTTAAATGCTATGTTTTTTAACTGTATAATGCAAATAATACTTAATGTGGAGCTTTTCTCCCTGGGCATCTGCTGAAAACTGACCTATGTCCAGATGGACTCCCCGGTCAACAAATATAAATAAATAAAGAAATAAAATAAATAAAAGGAACCTGTATGAGTGGATGGGGCACCGTAAGTTATAACCAGGGATAACACCCACAACACTCCTGTACATGGACAGTCATTACCAAATACAAACCTTGGAATTGACTAGAATATCTATGGTATTAGATTGGGATGAAATGGATGTGCTTGAAGTGACCTCTGGGTCGATAGCCTAGTAACCTGCTATGATCCTATGATCCTACTCATCTTATTTCAGTATTGCTTGGTGAGGTATACAGCAGTCAATTCAGTTACATGGCAGATGACAAGATCACACCATGCTTCAAAGGACAGCACCTTCAGGAATGCAGCACCCACCCCCACCCCATTCCATGACCTGCATCCTTTTCTTGGAGTATGGGCACATTACCTCTGGCTGTGTATATCCTAGAAACATTACTAACTGAGACTGGATGGTGGCAATGAAGATTATGGAAGTGGGTGACCCCTAGTAGAGACATATCCGAATCTGGCCTTTGGCAATTGGGGTTGGGAAGGTCCACATTGAGGGGCTGGAACTGGTGCTCATCTGAGGTATGGATACTGTCCTCTCCCTGAGGTTCATGTGTAGCAGCTGCCACCCAACACAGTTGCAGGGCCATTGTTAAAACATGGGCTAGTTTCACCAGAGCAACAGAATGTGTAAACACTCTTGTATTCAAAGCAACCCAGAAAATAATAAAATAATATACTGTAGCACTCAGCTTATAAATAGGCTCTAATATATGTAATAATGAGGAAATACGTGTCGCTAAGCACATCGCTAAGTTATCCCGCTAAGCTATTTTTTCCATAAATATAATGAGATAATTGCTAGAACTTTAAATTTTGTTTCATTGGTTATAATAAGTATATTTGTATTCATGAATGGTTCTTAAATTTATTTTCAGTCTTTCAATTCCAACCTTATCCAATGTAAGGTTGCAGGGAGATGCAGCCTATGAAGACACACAGCAGATGTAAAAGAATGAAGTAGTCCTGCCACACACACACACACAAACACAAAAACACACACACACTCACAAAGACATACAACTAGATGCATTTTGAGCATTGCCTCTTGACCTTACCTTCATGTCTATGGAATATAGAAAGTAACTAGCAACTCCTGTAAAAGGCCACACAGACAAAAGAAGGCATCAAAACTCAGAAATAAACTGCAGAACTTTACGATTCCTAGTTATCCATGTCATTCTGTCAGGTTTATTTCTAGCATTCTCAACGATCCTTCACTCTGATGTCTGGTGCACTTGGATCCAGTATGGACTGAACCCTGTACTTTACTGAAATTAAGTAGTGAGTGTTATAAAACAGTGTCTGTTTTTTACCTCTTCCCCAGCATACATCCCTGTGCATAGTTATAACTTTCCACTAGACACATCACAGACTTTTGACAAAAAAACCTCTGCAGCCTTCTTCTTGTCTGACTTCTGTTATTTCTGTCACTAACTTGGAGGTAAAGGACCAGCAGAAGTGTGTAAACTTCCCTGCAAGTTATACTGCTCGTTTTAGCCTCATTCATTCAGAATATTTATGATGTGCACTCATATACCATGCAGATATACGTCAGCTTCTACCTCGGACTGTAAACATTTCTGTGAGGCTGTGCACTCATACCATGCAGATATACATCAGCTTCTACCTCAGACTGCAAACATTTCTGTGAGACTGTGCACTCAATTACCATGCAGATATATGTCAGCTTCTACCTCAGACTGCAAACATTTCTGTGAGGCTGTGCACTCATATACCATGCAGAGATATGTCAGCTTCTACCTCTGACTGTAAACATTTCTGTGAGGCTGTGCACTCATATACCATGCAGAGATATGTCAGCTTCTACCTCTGACTGTAAACATTTCTGTGAGGCTGTGCACTCATACCATGCAGATATACGTCAGCTTCTACCTCAGACTGCAAACATTTCTGTGAGGCTGTGCACTCAATTACCATGCAAATATATGTCAGCTTCTACCTCTGACTGTAAACATTTCTGTGAGGCTGTGCACTCATATACCATGCAGAGATATGTCAGCTTCTACCTCTGACTGTAAACATTTCTGTGAGGCTGTGCACTCATATACCATGCAGAGATATGTCAGCTTCTACCTCTGACTGTAAACATTTCTGTGAGGCTGTGCACTCATACCATGCAGATATACGTCAGCTTCTACCTCAGACTGCAAACATTTCTGTGAGGCTGTGCACTCAATTACCATGCAAATATATGTCAGCTTCTACCTCTAACTGTAAACATTTCTGTGAGGCTGTGCACTCAATTACCATGCAGAGATATGTCAGCTTCTACCTCTAACTGTAAACATTTCTGTGAGGCTGTGCACTCATATACCATGCAGATATATGTCAGCTTCTACCTCAGACTGTAAACATTTCTGTGAGGCTGTGCACTCATACCATGCAGATATACGTCAGCTTCTACCTCAGACTGTAAAGATTTCTGTGAGACTGTGCACTCAATTACCATGCAGAGATATGTCAGCTTCTACCTCTGACTGTAAACATTTCTGTGAGGCTGTGCACTCATATACCATGCAGATATATGTCAGCTTCTACCTCTGACTGTAAACATTTCTGTGAGGCTATGCACTCATTTATCATGCAGAGATATGTCGGCATCTACCTCTGACTGTAAACATTTCTGTGAGGCTGTGCACTCAATTACCATGCAGAGATATGTCAGCTTTTACCGCTGAATGTAAACATTTCAGTGAGGCTGTGCACTCATATACCATGCAGATATATGTCAGCTTCTACCTCTGACTGTAAACATTTCTGTGAGGCTATGCACTCATTTATCATGCAGGGATATGTCAGCTCCTACCTCTGACTGTAAACATTTCTATTAGGCTGTGCACTCATTTATCATGCAGATATATGTCAGTTTCTACCTATGACTGTAAACATTTCTGTGAGGCTGTGCACTCATTTATCATGGAGATATGAGTCAGCTTCTACCTGACTGCAAACATTTCTGTGAGAGTGTGCAATCACTTACCATGTAGATATATGCCAACTTCTACCTCTGACTGTTAACATTTCTGTGAGGCTGTGGACTCATTTATCATGCAGATATATGTCAGCTTCTACCTCTGACTGCAAACATTTCTGTGAGGGTGTGCACTCACTTACCATGCAGATATATGCCAACTTCTACCTCTGACTGTGATTATTTCTGTGAGGCTGTGGACTAATTTATCATGCAGATATATGTCAGCTTCTACCTCTGACCGGAGACATTTCTGTTAGGCTGTGCACTCTTTTACCAAGCAGGTATATGTCAGCTTCTACCTCAGACTGTAAAATTTCTGTACAAACTAAAACAATGAGTACCAAGGTCACATGGAAAAAACAATCACTGAAAACTAAAAGAAAAATCTAGCCAAGCTAGACTTTCCACTTTGTGATTCCTTAAAAGCTCTTGCATTAGAGGTAATATGCGATATATGCAAATGACCCCTTAAGGACCTCAGGTGTTTCAGCTATATGGCAGTTCTGAATGTCCATGACTTTTTTGTTTTTTACATCTATTATGGGCAGATTCAGGCCAATAAAGCTTTGAATATATTCATAGAATGCTAATATAACTGACATTTTCAAAAACCCATAAATGAAATTTTTTTATCCTGATAGCATGTTTTAGTAGAAGGTTTATATTATTCTGAAAATAGAAAATAGTCAGTTGTTCCATCTGAAAACAATATCTCTAAAGTAAGTTGTTTCTTCCCTTTTCATCTAAAACTGAACAACGAAGTACTTAGAGAATCACAGATTCTACAATTTGAGGTGGGGGAGTAATAGCATCCCCTACATTTGGAAGAGATGAAATTCACTGATCAATTGTCCAAATGAAAAAAAAAAAGCTAACTCGCATAGTGCCAATTGTGTTTTCCACTGGAAATTATTGCAATACAATTTTTAAGTCTTTAGCAGATGACAAAACAAAATAAAGTAAAATAAAATAATACTTAGACCTGGAAATTATCTCTATAGGATTCATGTCCAAATTAGATATCTAATACAGACACTAAATCTGTTCAATATGACTCTAGATTGCATTAGACAATGATAAAATAATGAATATGTTAACATTAAAACCTTGCTAAAGCCTTATGAAAAAGCATACCATAAAAACATCAGTTATATCTCCAAAACAAAAGAAGAAACAGTTCCATTTCAGCACTGATCATGTGTGTTACCATCATAGACTCATACATGTTAAAACACAGAAGCAAACGCTCAAAATCCTGAACTAGTAAATCAGTCAACATCTGAAACAAAAATAAAATACAGTGCATGCAAGAAACATATGTTTCAGGATATGGTGCCCCCACTTATCGAAGATTTATATATTGATGCATTACTGTAGCACATTAAGTGCTCCAGATTTCACTTAGCTGGTGGATTTAAAGAAAATATTTTCAGTTTGTAATAGCAGAAAATAGGTATAGTAGCTTGTATTAATATTTCAAATGTGTATTTTGTAAATATTCTGCATTTTCAGACTTACTAACAGACTGCAAAAACTGGTTTTATAAAAATCTGTCTTACTTCCTGATGTCATTATTGAAGTATTATTATTTGTATATCTGTTTATAAGTAGTATTTGTATTGTTTTATCTTCCCTTTAGAATTGGAGAGCATAATCAGCCAATGTCAGTGTATGCAATGTAAAGTATTCAGTTTGAAATGCCAGTCTACCCAAACAGAACATTAAATGTGAGTGACCACCAGTGATGTAATCTGAAAATGGTTTCCAATATCTTAAATTTTCAGTTCTACCACTTTAAAGTAATAGCATCAGTTATTCCACCATCACAGCTGCATTCAAATGGGTATGTAAACAATCATGATATGAAATTACAACTCTAAAAGTAAAAAGGCTGACAAGTAAAAAAACATATCCTGTTAACAGTGACACAAATCTCCTAAGAATGTTAAACTCAAATGTTGCCTTTCCTACAACAGATAGTGTGACAGCTGCTACTAAATACTAATTGTTAACAGGTAAATGCGGGAACATTTTTTCTTATTGATAATAATCATAAAATTTAAAATACTTACACAGAGAAATGAAGAATTCAGACAGACGTGTCATGTTTATTACTCCCAGCTTGGTGGCTGTTTCACCAAATAAGAACAAGTTTCAAACTTCCTGAAAATATAATGTGAGAAAGTGGAAGTCAGGAGGCTTATTTTTAGCAATGCTGTAGTAGTCTATTAACTTCATTTCAAGGATTTTGTACGAACACTTTAAGGCTCTAGCACCCCAAGAAGAGGAGGAAATAGGTGGAGTTGAAGAAGAATGGCAGCACGTAATAACAGCTTGTTAGGGCTACAGAAAGGAAACGTGGCGAGCCAGGTATGGAAATAAGGTACATAAGGAAAGCAGGTGATGGAATGCAGAATTCCAGGAAGTCATCAAAAGAAAGAAGGAGTGCAGGAAGTAGTGGGAGACAGAAAAGACTGACCAGGCTAGGAAGGACTACTGGTTGGCTAACAAAGAAGCTAAGAAAGAAGTTGCAATAGCAGAGAATAGGGCATCAGAGGCACTGTACCAACTTCTGGAAAGTGACCCAGTAAGGGGCACAAAGAAACTATATCAGGTTGCAAGGCAAAGACAGAAAGATAAAGGAGATAGTCAGACATCCTTCATAAGGGATGCCAGCAACAATCTGCTTACCAGTCCACAGGACATCAAAGGCAGATGGAAGGAGTATTTCTAGCAGCTTCTGAATGAAGAAAACCCCACAGAAGCTGTACTGCCCCAGAAACAGACTACAATGAGAGAAAAAGAGGAGCCTGCACTAGAAGAAGTAAGAACAGCACTAAGGAAGATGAAGTCAGTGAAAGCAGCAGGCTCAGTTGAGGTCACAGCAGATATGATAAAGATGCTGGGTGAGATAGTGGAGAAATGGCTCCTGAGGGTAATAATATCAGCGTGGAGAGAAAGGCATATCCCAAATGACTGTATAATAAGCATACTCATGCCAGTGTACAAGAACAAAGGGGATGTCCACAACTGTGGGCAGTACAGAGGCATCAAACTCCTATCACATTGCATGAAAGTTCTGTAGAGGATGATTGATAAACGGATATGTCAATTAGTAGAATGTAATTCAGATTAGTATGCAGCACAATTGACCCGGTGTTTGATACTTGAGAAAAAACTAGAGATGAGGAGAGTGTTCAACTGGGCAATCCTAGACTTGCACAAAGCAGATGACAAGGTCCCAAAAAAGCTGATCTGGGCAGTACTGCAGTGGTTTGAAGTCCCAGAAAACTGAACATTGATAAAGGGAACACAATTATGGGATCAGTCTTCTCCCAGATTACTGACAATATGCACGCATCACTTCAAAAGTACAATAGACCATGGGAGCTGTTATAGTGAAACTGAATGATCTAGGAGGTAGTCTGTAGATGGATATCTCTGATGGGGTTTTTGGCTGGTGGTTTAATAAGTCACATCTCAATAGCGATGCTTTTTAGACAGGAAATGTACTAAAAAGGAGGGCTACACTAATGTTCTACAGCTACATCAAAGGGAAAAATTGTGGAAATCATCTGTTCGGCTATGGCGCACAATTACACAGCAGTGCATGGTGCTGCATAATGCTCAAACAAGCAGAAACCTGTTCAAATACAGGGCTTAAATACCAGAAGCTAAAAACTAAAAAAAAAAAATAAAAATAAAAAAACTCAAAAGAACCAATGAGGTTGCTTATTCCAATCAGTAGGCCATTCACCCTTCACAAGAAAGGTTCCAATCAGCACACATCTCTCACAATGGTGTAAAAGGCCTCTACCAATCAAAACTGGCTTGCAAAATGTGCTCAGAATACAACAGCCACTACAAACAGACCCAAACGCAAACAATCTGTATCTGGACTGTATTAGAGATATTAGCTAGATTAACTGAGATGGGAAACACTGAAAAAATTTTTAAACAGCAGAAAATCAGCAGTGACACATTTAAATGTTTTAAGCAGGGGAAAAACAGCAAGGAGACACAAAAGAATGTTTTAATCAGCAAAATATTAGTTATTTAAAACAATTTTTGGCAGGAAACAGAACTAACAGAACAGATGATATGCAAACACTGCAAAAGTAGCTACAATTAACTTTGCAATCAGTGAAAATGGCATAAATGCTTTGCAAACAGTGAAAACAGTAACAAAATATGATTCAACATGCTCAGTAAGGCAGACAAATGCAGTAAAACAGTGCAGATTAATTTGCACTATTAAATACAATATTAAATACACAAAAAACAATAAAAAAGTGCAGTAAATAGTACAATCGAGCAAAAAAAAAAAAAAAACAGGCAACTTATGCTTTTTGGGAAGGTCAGAAGCCAGTAGCCATCTGATAACATTACACACCTCCAAAACACAAGACTGCTACAACCAACACAGTTCCCACAGTACCCAAGATATATAGCAGCACCAGTGTCTCATCTACCAAGCCCTTAAGGTGTACTACTCATAAACCAAATGTTCTTGTCATTGGAGACTGCATAATGAGACACACAGCTATTCCACTCATCAGGTTAGATAAGGAGAAAGTCATGGCCAGCTGCCTGTCCAGTGCTAGGATTCATCAGATTATGCATGCACTCGGGTTTCTCAGCAATAGCTACCATTATGACTCTGTCATAGCTCATGTTGGAGTAAATGGCATGAAATGTACCTTGCTGGACTATATGAAGACAGATATGATTGAACTCTCTGAGTATGTATCCCAGGCAGGCATGTCTCTAGCCTTGACCAGCAAATTACCCTCACATAGAATGATGCCACAGTATAAACGAAAAATGATGAATTTCAATAACTGGCTTGGTTTTTGGTGTCATTCAAAGGGGATCCAGTTTCTGTTAGCCTGGGATGACATGGTCAACAAACCTCACTGTTTTGCCAGAGATGGCTTGCACCTGGTACCACCAGCTTTCGGCAGCTAGCAAAGGCTCTTGCCTCCACCATAATGTCTTTTTTAGGCAAGGTCTCAAGAACAAAATCACTGATGTGAAAATTGCTAGTCATAACAAAAAAAGGGCTATGCTACTGAATACTAGGAGATTAAACCAGAAATTGCACACCCTGAAAGCACTCCTATCACTGGAGGATTTGGATGTCTGTGCAGTCACAGAAACCTAGTTCATGGCCTCAGAGAGTAGCCCTGCCTTGCAAGGCTACAATGCCTTCCACACCTTCAGACTGCAAAACAAATGGGTGAGAACCAAAGGAGATGGTGTTTCTATCTATATTAGAGATAAACTCACCTTCCGACTAGTTAGACAGGACAACTCCATAGAGTTACTCCAAGTTCAGATTACTGTGGGTAAGACTCCCACTCAAGTCATAGCTAGTTATAAATCCCCCTCCATGGATCATGATATGCACAAGGCCTACTTGACCAAACTGGAGTCAATCCAAACATTGCCAATCTGGTCACGGGGGATTTCAATTATCACACCATCATTTTACATTAAGAAGGTTTGTGGTCTACACTCTTGTGGGAGGAGAGGGTAGCTTATGCCCTTCTGTGCTGGGAGTTGCAGGTTGAAGGCTTATTGTGCCTGCTTATTTGAACTGCTTTTTTCCTTAAATTGTTGCAGTTTGTTTGCTGTAGCATAGCATAGATTCAGACCTTCTGAATCTAGTAGTGTTTGTACAACTTGATCACTAAATCAGGCCATCTTTTGTTGGAGAGGGTTCCCCTACACCCTAGTGGTAGGACTTCCCATAGATTTCCCATAGAAAACCCATCTGATTGAAGGTTGCTGTTTTGTGTGGGTCTGTATTATATACTCCAAGAGTCTTTTCTTTGAACACGTAAATGTCGACACGTAACCAGCAAAAGTTGGAAACCACGAACGGCCACTTCCATGAACACTTGGCTGTAAACATAAAAACACATGTTAAAACACTAACCCACACCAACTCTAACTAAATATACCACCTCCGTGATCACCCTACATTGGAGAAAAGGGCAATTCCCAATAATGGCAAAGCAAATTTTTCACTGGGAAAAAATTTGCAGAAGTGGCCGTTTGCGGTTTCTAGCATTCGGTCTTTACGTGTCAACAACTAAGTGTTTGAAGAAAAGACTCTTCGAGCATATAATATAGACCCATTTTGAGCTTTTATATTGGATAATTTGCTTAAATTGGTGTGTTCTCATTTGCTACATAAGCACTGCATTTGCACAGGTGTACACTTGTTTTAGCAAAGCTCCACAGAGTTTGGTGACCAGCTACTGCTCTGCTGCATTTATCTGGTCAACCCAAGGCATCTGCTGATCTCTGCAAAGCTTAAGTTGAATGTTTCACTGTATATTGCACTTTTCAACTGCATTTTACCATATCACTGCTTATTTGACCTTTTTTTCTGCAATTGTTGCACATTGCTGTAGCAAAGACTCGATTCAGACATGATGTTTGTATAATATGAGTACTAAACCAGGCCACTTTTTGTTGGAGAGGGTTTCCCTACACCCTAATGACAGGAGTGTGCAGTTAGAATTCATCTTATTGAAGGTTGTTGGAGCAGGGCTCAAGTTTGAGCTTTTTTATTTGTCAATTTGTTTAAAGTAGTTTGTTCTCATTGGCTACATAAGCCAGCATTTGCATGGGTTTGCGCTTGTTTGCACATCACACACTGCCAAACAGTGGTGGGCACCATTGGTGGTTTAGACACAAACACTTCTGCCTGCAAATTTTCCCTTATTACTCTGTTGGTGCTCGATTGGTGAGTTCTTGTAATTGTCCCTCAATGACCGGTGATACATTCAGTGAAGCTCCTGAGGTACCAACACAGATCCTACCCATTAGCCCTTCATATTTTTTATCCACTTCTCCTGTCCAATACTTTACCTGGTGCTTCCTGTCCTCTCCCTGTTTTTTGACCACATCAGCTTACCTAGAATTATGGATGGATGATTTCCCACAGTTTCTCCAGCTAGCTTGGTCAACATGGGCATCCTGAGGCAATGTGGCAATTGCCTCATGTACACTGGTAACCCACTTCTTCTAGTCCACACACATTCATTATGTGATAGAAGCATCTATATCAGGAACCTGGAATCCAGCCTGCTCATGCATCAGTCAGTTCATCTGATGCTAAGCAGGTTGTCAGCATGCACACATCACCTCCTGCACCTACCAAATGAACAACACATAAACCTACCTATGTGGAGGTCCTTACCAGAAGCTTACCTACACATCAGAGACCTCCCAAACACAAACACAAGCACGATTCACCTAATACATCCTTTGCATAATATAGTACACAAAATATATCACACATCAGTGTCTCACCAGTAAAACCCCTTAGGCATAACCCAAAACAAACACATTAGTCAAAGATAACTCAGTTGTGAGACACACAGATGCCCCTCTCACCAAATTGGATAAGGAAAAAGTCGCAGTCAGCTGTCTGTCAGGTGTCAGAATCCACCACACCTCACACACACTGAAGTCTCTCAACAGCAGGCACTGTTAGAACTCTGTCATGGTCCATGTTAGTGTGAATGACTTGAGATGTACCTCACTGGACTATATGAAGAGAGACATGACTGAGCTCTCTGATTATGTGTTTCATGCTGGTATGTCCAGGTATGTCCCTAGCCTTAAGCAGCATTTTACCTTTGCTTAGAGTGATACCTCAATACAAACATAACATGAATGACTTCAACAACTGGCTTAGTTTCTGATGTCATTCAAAGGAGATACAGTATCTGTCAGTCTGAGATGACATGCTTAACAGACCTCAGTGCTTTCTCAGAAATTGTGTTCATCTGTCACCCCTGGGATTTTGGATACTGGCTAAGGCTCTTGCCACTCCCATGAAGCCTTTTTAGGCAATGTCACAAGAATAAAATTCCCAAAGTGAAAATATCCTCTAAAAACAACCTCAGTGTTATGCTGCTAAACACTAGGAGTCTAAAACAGAAACTGCACTCACTGGAAGCAATCCTCACCTTGATAGATGTTGACATTTGTGCAGTCATTGAAAGCTGGTTTTAGGCTGTGGCGAGCACCTCAAGTATACCAAGTTACATTTCCTTCCACATGTTCAGACCACAAACTAAAGGTGTGAGACCTAAAGGAGGAGGTGTATTAATATTTATTAAAGATAAAGACACCTCTAGATTAGTTAAACAGAATGATTCACTTGAATTACTTCAGGTGCAATTGACTCTAGGTAAGACCCCACTTCAAGTCATTGACAACTATAGTACCCCCTCCATGAATCAAGACATCCACTCAGCCTACTTGGATCTACTCGAGTCAATCAAGAAACAACCAAACACTCTAGTTTTGCATAACTTTAGTTACCCATCCATTGACTGGGTAAAGTACATGTGTTCTAACTCACTTGCCAAAAGTTCCTGGACATTGTTAATTCCATTTCCCTGGACCAGCTGGTTGACACTCTCACAAAGGGCTCAAAAGACAAACCCACCTCCATAGGTATCACAAGGGATAAGAAACTAAGAGTAATGCTACTCAACGCCAAAAGTCTAAACCTCAAGATGCATGCACTCGAAACTCTCCTTAGCATGGAGAACATCGATATCTGTGTAGTAACAGAAACCTGGTTCAAGGCTCTCGAGAGCACCCCAGCACTACCAGGTTATACCTCATACCATGCTCTTCGGCCCCAAAACTTGGACTGAACCACAAAAGGAGGGGGAGTATCAATATTCGTCAAAGATACCCACACCTCCAGGTTAGTGGCACAGCACGAAGCATTAGAGACTATCCATGGGCAACCAACAGTGGGTAAAACTGCCTTCCAGTTTATAGCCTGCTACAGACCACCCTCCCAAACCCAGGAACCCCACTTGGCCTTCCTGAGAACACTGGAAAATATGAAAGTCTCTCCAAACACCATTATATTGGGTGACTTCAACTACCCAACCATAGACTGGGAGCATTACTCTAGCTCCAACACCCTAGCCCAAAGGTTCCTAGAATTTATAAACTCAAATGCTATGGAACAACTTGTTACCACTCCCACAAGAGGGGAAAACATACTGGACCTGATCATCACCAACATGGGGACTCTATGCTCCAGACCAGAAGTGTATCCCTCACTGGTAAGATCAGACCATAAACTAATCTCACTGGATATTCACATCCCGACCCCACCCCATGCCCAGAAAACCACAGTGAAAAACTTCCCTAAAGCAAATTTCAAACTCCTCAAAACTGAGGTGGAATCCTTCAAAGGCCACGGGCCTGTGGATAATACGGCCCAGACTGCAAAATCCTTTATAAATGCATTCTATGAACACCTTCAGGAATGCATGGATCATGCAATCCCAAATAAAACCAAGACCCAATCCTCCAAAGGCAGACGTCCTGTCTGGTGGACCCCAGCCATAAACAAACTATACAATAGAAGGAGGAAGCTACTACATGATAGAGCAAAATCCCAAAAAAGGAAGGCATCTCTGATCAGTATTAGCAAAAAACTATGGGCACTCATAAAATCTTCTAAGGCCAGCTTCGAGAGAAAAATTGCACAGGACACCAAGGATAATCACAAGGCTTTCTTTAGTTATGTTAGGTACCTGGGTGGGAATTCCCAGATATGCTCAGAATTAGTCCAAAATGACAAAAAATACACTGAACCCACAGACATTGCCAACTTCCTAGCTGACAGGTTCAGTGCAAACCCCCCCCTCCCCACCAAAAGGGCTAATATCTATCCCAGCAGAGTGCTGCCCCCCTGACATCTCAGATGCTCAGCTAAGAGCTGCCCTCTCCAAAGCAAGAAACACAGCATCAATGGGACCAGACGGTGTCCCGGGCTGTGTCCTACATGAACTCCAAGAAGAGCTAAACCCAAACCTAAAACTACTGTTCAATCTCAGCCTTACTACAGGATATGTACCCAAAGAGTGGCGTACAGCAACAGTGGTCCCTCTCCACAAAGGTGGTGCCTCAACGGATCCTGGAAACTATCACCCCATAAGTCTCACTAGCTTGGTCTGCAAGGCTATGGAAAGGATCATCATGGACCTTATAAATAAAGATATTGGGGACCTACAGACACTGGATCCTACCCAGTTCGGCTTTGTTAAGGGCAGATCCTGCCTCTTAAACCTGGTCGATTTCTTTGAAACAGTCACCAAGGCCATTGACAAGGGGAAGGTGGTCCACACAGCCTACCTGGACCTCACAAAAGCCTTCGATACAATACCCCACTTGGGCATTATAGATAAGCTCACCAGCTTAAATATAAACCCCTATGTCACTAGATGGATTGCAAACTGGCTCAAGGACAGAACCCACATGGTTAGAATAGCTGGAGCCATGTCAGACTCCAAACCAGTTACAAGTGGCATCCCACAAGGCTCAGTCCTGGGACCTCTCTTGTTCAATATATATTTCTCGGAGGTACAGGCCAACATGGAAGGACTGTGGCTGACCAAGTTCGCAGATGACTGCAAACTGGGTGCCATAATAGACTCTCCAGCCGACACAAGCATCCTCCAAAAGGGCCTCATAGAAACAGACAACTGGTGCCAGAGCCATGGTCTCAAGCTAAATGCCAAAAAGTGTATAGTCATCCCCTTTGGCAAAACAAAGTGCCCACAAATTACCACATAGGTGGTAATCCATTAAGTACAGAAAAAGTAATTAGGGACCTGGGGACCCAAGTTGATAGCAATCTCTCATTTGACAACCATGTGGCCAAAGTGGTTAGAAAAACATTTTATATAGCCCACCTAATCATGAAGGGATTCACATCTAGATCAGGGTAGGTCATCGTATCTCTTTACTCATCCCTCATCAGGCCCATAATTGAGTACAATGCCCCTTTTGGGATGTATGTTACCAGACACCTGCAGCAACTGGAAAGACCCCAAAAGTACCTCACCAAGAGGATCAAGGGGCTCAAACAGATGCCGTATGCTGCCCGGTTAAAGAAACTCCAGCTCTACTCAGTGGCATACCGCCTGCTCAGAGGCGATCTGTGCCTGACGTATAAAGCCATGTCCAACCCGGAATTAATGGACATGCTGCACCTCAGAAAATCCAAATCCCATCGAGCTACGCGCTTGAGGGACTTGAACCTCAGCACTGAAATAAATAGGACATGCTGGAGGGACAGATTCATAAACCAGAGGATCCCTTCACTCTGGAATAAAATCCCAGTCCAGGTTAGGCAGGTCCCTCATTGACTCTCTTCAAGAGGAATCTTGATGAGTGGATGGGAGATCGTAGGTTTATCCCGGGTATCACTTCTATGTCACTGTTAGACAGAGGCACAGTATACTAACCTCGATAAAAGGGCATAGCAAAATTAATTTAAAATGGGTGGCGAAAGCCAAACACACTCTGGCTAGGCTTATAAATGCCCTAGGGCAGATAGCCTAGTATGAACCTATGAACCTATGAACCTATGAACATCCTGGATCTGGTGCTCACCAAAATGGGGAACTGCTGCACTCTCTCTAGTGTGTGGCCATCCCTGGTAATAAGAGTACAATGCTCCCTTCGGTATGTTCCTTGCCAAACACCTGCAGCAAATGGAGAGACCACAAAGTGTCATTAAAATTCAGGGTCTTCAAGATCTGTCTTATGCAGACAGGCTGAAATCATTGTCACTTTACTCTGTGTCATACAGACTGCTCAGAAGCGACCTGTGCATTACATATAGAGCAATCTCTGACCCAGCTTTAATGAAAATGTTGCATATTAACAGGTCAATTGGCACATGGGTCACTCGCTCAAAGGACCTTAACCTGGTATATGACATCAACAGAACTTACTGGAGAGACAGATTTGTCTCACAGAGGTTGACCCACATTTGGAACAAGCTTCCAATTCATGTTAAACAAAGTCCCTCACTGACCCTATTTAAGCTTAATTTGAATGATTGGATGGGTGACCAGAAATTCACCCAGGGGTTCCACCTGTATACCTTTTGGCAGTGGAAATAGGTGCTGATTTTAGTGACTGGTTGAACCAGACACCCTTGGGAACACAGGTTGAACTTGGTTAGGCTTGTAAGGACCCTGGGGCCATTAGCCTAGTAACCTCTTTTGATCCTATGATGCTATGATCAACTGGGAAACCTGCACTAGCCCTAAGTCACTAGCGCAAATGTTTTTTGACTTTTTTAACTCAAGTGCTCTGGAACAAATTAGTCTAATCCCAACAAGAGGAACACAAATACTCCTCACTAACATGACAAACAGATGCACCACTGCAACTCTCTGACCATCATTAGTTAAATATGAGCACAAATCAGTCACCTTCAAACTGGCACTCTCACCAGAATTCACAAAGGGCAAAGTCAAACTTAAAAATTTCACCAAGGCAAACTATCCCTTCCTATAGGAAGGTATAAATGCATTCCAAGCCCCATCCCACCCCCATCTGAAAGTGGTAACTACACTAAAGCTTACATTAAAACCCTGTGCAATTTCTTGTGGAAGTGCATAGACTCAGCTGTTCCAGAGAAAATCAAAGCCAGATCCACAAGTAAAAAGAAGCCTGCCTGGTGGACATCTGACATCAACAAATTTTACAGCAAACACAAAATGTGCTAGCTAAGAAAACAGAGGTGAGGTCCCAATAATGGAAAAGCACCTTCCTCAGCTTCAAGAGGCAAATAAGACAAAATATCAAATCCTCTAAGGGTAACTTTGAGACAAAATTAGCAATTACAGTCAAGGATAACCATTAGGCCTTTTACAGCTATGTACAGATCCTAAAAGGTAGAACCCAAGCATTTGCCAAACTAGTCACTAATGATATCACACACACTGATCCCACAGAGATTGCAAACCTGCTGGCAGACAGATTTGAAGAAAATTTCACTTCCTTTTCCCTTCTAAACTTATCACAAATCTTACCCCAAACTCCCTCCACCCCATATATCTGAAGAGTCAGTCATTATAACCATGTCTAAGGCAAAAATCCCTGCCTCTATGGGCCAAGAGAACATCCCCAGAAGGCAACCCAGGCTCTCTTCTAAACAAACAAAAACATGAATCAGAATCATCATTAAGTACCCTCTTCAATCATAGCCTAACCACAGGCTTTGTTCCTGCAGAATGGAGAACAGCTACAGTTATTCCCTCTAGAAAGGTGGCCTAGCAACAGACTCGGGAATTATAGACCCATAAGTCTGACCAGACTCATCTGCTAGACCATGGAACATATCATCATGGACCTTATAAATAAAACATAGTCAACCTCCAAACCCCCGATCCAATCCAATACAGCTTCATCAAGGGCAGATCCTGCCTGTAACACCTGCTGGATTTCTGTGAAAATGTGACCAGGGCAATTGACGGGGTCAAATCTGTGCACAAAGCATACTTTGACTTGGCCAAGGCCTTCAATACAATCCCACACTCAGACATTACCGATAAACGTAACAAACTGAATTTAAACCCCCTTGTTGTAAAATGAGTTGCAAAATGGCTCATAAACCAGTCACACAGTATCAAAGTGGGTGACTCCACATCAGCCAGCAGACCTGTTACTAGTTGTGGTACCAAGAGGGTCAGTGCTGGGCACCCAACTGTTTGGTATATACTTTTCAGAGGTTCAGGCTAAAACTAAAGGGCTGTGGCTGACCAAGTTTGTGGACGACTTTAAAATGGGTGCAATTATTGAATCCCCAAATTATGCAGTATACTTCAGGAGGGTCTTATAGGTTCATAGGTTCATACTAGGCTATCTGCCCTAGGGCATTTATAAGCCTAGCCAGAATGTGTTTGACTTTCGCCACCCATTTTAAATTTATTTTGCTATGCCCTTTTTCGAGGTTTGTATACTGTGCCTCTGTCTAACAGTGACACAGAATTGATACCCGGGGTAAACCTACGATCTCCCATCCACTCATCAAGATTCCTCTTGAAGAGAGTCAATGAGGGACTCTGCCTAACCTGGACTGGGATTTTATTCCATAGTGAAGGGAGCCTCTGGGTTATGAATCTGTACCTCCAGCATGTCCTATTTATTTCAGTGCTGAGGTTCAAGTCTCTCAGTAGCTCGATGGGATTTGGATTTTCTGAGGTGCAGCATGTCCATTAATTCTGGGTTGGACATGGCTTTATACGTCAGGCACAGATCGCCTCTGAACAGGCGGTATGCCACTAAGTAGAGCTGGAGTTTCTTTAACCGGGCAGCATATGGCATCTGTTTGAGCCCTTTGATCCTCTTGGTGAGGTACTTTTGGGGTCTTTCCAGTTTCTGCAGGTGTCTGGTAAGGTACATCCCAAAAGGGGCATTGTACTCAATTATGGGCCTGATGAGGGATGAGTAAAGAGGCACGATGACCTCCCTGATCTAGATGTGAATCCCTTCATGATTAGGTGGGCTATATAAAATGTTTTTCTAACCACTTTGGCCACGTGGTTGTCAAATGAGAGATTGCTATCAACTTGGGTCCCCAGGTCCCTAATTACTTCTTCTGTACTTAATGGATTACCACCTATGTGGTAATTTGTGGGCACTTTGTTTTGCCAAAGGGATGACTATACACTTTTGGCATTTAGCGTGAGGCCATGGCTCTGGCACCAGTTGTCTGTTTCTATGAGGCCCTTTTGGAGGATGCTTGTGTCGGCTGGAGAGTCTATTATGGTGCCCAGTTTGCAGTCATCTGCGAACTTGGTCAGCCACAGTCCTTCCGTGTTGGCCTGTACCTCTGAGAAATATATACCGAACAAGCGAGGTCCCAGGACTGAGCCTTGTGGGACACCACTTGTAACTGGTTTGGAGTCTGACATGGCTCCAGCAATTCTAACCATGTGGGTATTGTCCTTGAGCCAGTTTGCAATCCGTCTAGTGACATAGGGGTTTATATTTAAGCTGGTGAGCTTATCTATAATGCCCGAGTGGAGTATTGCATCGAAGGCTTTTACGAGGTCCAGGTAGGCTGTGTGGACCACCTTCCCCTCGTCAATGGCCTTGGTGACTGTTTCAAAGAAATCAACCAGGTTTAAGAGGCAGGATCTGCCCTTAACTAAGCAGAACTGGGTAGGATCTAGTGTCTGTAGGTCCCCAATATCTTTATTTATGAGGTCCATGAGGATCCTTTCCATAGCTTTGCAGACCAAGCTAGTCAGGCTTATGGGGCGATAGTTTCCACGATCCGTTTATGCAGCCCAATGACTGGTGTCTTAGTCATGGTCTCAAATTAAATGCAAATAAATGCATCATCATTTCCTTCAGGAAAAATAAAGTCCCTTCAAACTATCAAATTAACAGCAATACCCTATGCACTCATGAAGTGGTAAGATATGGGATCAGAAGTAGAATACAACCTTCACTTTGACCACCCTGTGTCTACTGTAGTAAGGAAGGCTTTCTGCATAGCAGACTTGATTAGCAAAGGCATCACCTCTATAAAAAACAAGGTTATAACCCCTCTATACTCATCACTAATCAGGCCCATCATTGGATATAATGCCCCTTTTGGCATGTACAGTACAAAGTACCTGCAGCAGCTGGAGAGACTTCAGAGGTTTCTAACAAAGATGACCAAGAGATTCAAGCACATCTTACACAGACTGACTAAAGTCCCAGTTACTATACGCAGTATTGTATAGACTTCATAGGGGAGACTTATGCCTGACTTACAGAGCAATCTTTGACCCCCAACCTAATGAATTTGCTGCAATCTGTAAATCAAATGGAACTATAGTTACCCATTTCAGGGACCTAAATATGGCCTGTGAATTGAATAGGACATGCTGGAGGGATAGATTTATCTCCCAGAGACTGCTGTATCTTTGGAATAGGCTGACAATTCATTTGAAACAGAGCACCTCTGTGACACTGTTCAAAAGTAAGTCCAAAGTAACTACTGATTTTCCTTATTGTTTTAGAACATTAGCTGCCCCCATTCTGTATTTCTAACTGCAATATGTCTTTATATGCTGTACTGTTTGTATGCTCTGCTGTTTCTCTACTTCTACTAAACCTTTTCTCTTATAAATTCTTGTTTTCCTAAATTCCACATAACTCCTTGGTAAAACTGGCTTATTTTATTACATTAAGAACAGTATACAAACCAAGCAAGTCAGAGTACCTACTGCCTTTTCTTGTTGTTTCTGTAGACTTGAATATCTGTGAAATCAGGACCAGACATTTTTTAATATTATTGGCTATCCACCACTTTTCTGGTCTATTCTGATTCTCACCCTCTCCACAAGAACAATTGCAGCCTAATCAGGGCCAGCCTTTTACATTATAACCTATAAACCTACTGATAGTCTTCCTTCATGTGTTGCCCCGCTATGCTCCTCTCCCTTCCCCCAATTCCCACCCACCCCCAGTGGTCCTACCTTTATTACAAACAGTAACCCCTCCCACCCTTCAACCTAAAATATCACCACACCTATACTTCCTCCTACAACTTCTCACTGCTATCCCTCCTACTCAGCTAATATGTACAAGCACACCATACCTATACTCACTGCATGCACACTCCTTGCATACATCACATCTTACCAAACCTCCAACATTCCCACACTCAACCACTACCACTGTACCACCACATACACCACAACTCATATCCCACCTCTACTCTACTTCTCTCTCATCAGGTAAACAATCTTCCCAGTAGACCCTCTATATAGACTACAGACCACAATACCTAAACTAAAAACAACCCTACAACTTAACATAACCCTACCACCATACCTATTACCCACAGAACACAATCAAAACACTTCCCTTATAAGCAAGCAAGCATATACAGAAATTGATAAAATTAATAATCTTATCCATATC
Source organism: Protopterus annectens (assembly GCF_019279795.1). Taxonomy (NCBI): domain Eukaryota; kingdom Metazoa; phylum Chordata; order Ceratodontiformes; family Protopteridae; genus Protopterus; species Protopterus annectens. The sequence continues at coordinate 1,052,550,420 of NC_056726.1, read as the reverse complement.
CAACCTAGCACTCAGTGGAGACATCCATCCTAATCCTGGTCCCTCAATTTCCAACCCCTCCCCTCATAATCACAATGCAAACCACATCTCCCAAATCACAGCCAATAGAAAGCCAACCAACCTCCTGATAAGCCTAAATATTAGAAGTATATGCAACAAGGTGCATGAATTCCATGCCACCATAGACTTGTACTCCCCTGATGTAGTGATGCTTACAGAAACATAGTTAAAACCACACATTACTAATGAGCAAATCCTCCCTACCAGTTACACTATGCTAAGAGTAGACCGACTAAACAAAAACGGAGGTGGTATAGCTATAATATTTAAGCAGCATCTAGACATCCAGATCTTAAAGTTAGCAGCTCCCCAAATAGGTAAGGAAGAAATAATATATACCAACCTTACAATAAACCAAAGTAAAACCCAAAACATAATAGGTTGCTACTTCCCACCTGGCCACAACATCCCTCCACTTGAAAACCTCCTCAGTTGGACTACTGACCACCTACCCCAAGAAACTTTAATTTTTTGAGACTTCAACACTGACTGGCAATCCTGCCCTAGCAACCACCCAACCCATCATGTAAATCTTCATGGCTTCACCCAACTAGTCCAGTCACCTACTAGGATAAATAACTCCAACAAACACACTACCCTTGATTGGATACTAGTCAATAAGAGCCCCCAGTCATATATAGCATGCTGCTTATCTGACAGCCTCAATGATCACTCCCCAACCTTCCTACTAAAATAACACCTTTATAAAGCAAAACCCATCATCTACCGTCAAATACGCAAAAAAAAAAACTTCAACCGTCTCACATTCAGCTCATCCCTAAAAGACTGTAACTGGCAACCTCTAAAATACCTCAAACTAGATGACGCAATTGACTACTTTAATAAAACATTCCTAAGCATCCTTAATTTCCATGCCCCCATAAGACGTTCCCGAACTAGATCCCAAAAATCCCCATGGCTACAAAAAACACCAAGTCTGAAATGAAAAACAGAGATAAAGCGTGGGATAACTGGTGCAAAACCAAAACCCATTCTACTAGGCAAAAAGTCTTAGAACTACGCAATAGAACCAAAAAGCGTATTAAACAGGACAAAATCCAATAGTATCAGTCTGCCCTTACATCCTCCCTACATAACCCCATACAATTCTGGTCTTCAATAAACTCCATCCTCCACCCAGGTAAAGTGAGTACACCCACTCCTAACTTAACTCACTCCTCCGAAAATATTGCTACCTCTTTCAACAATCACTTCACACAAACCTTAGTATCACTAGCTAGACAACACAACCCCCCCATAAACCCACACCATCAACTAGAACTAACAATCTCCCCACTAGCTTCTCTTTCTCTCTGGTTCCTACCTCCAAAATAAAACAACTACTAACTAAACTTAAAACCACCAGATTAGCAGCAGACAACCTCCCAAGTGAATACATTCAACTTGCAGCTGACGCTCTAGCCTACCCTGTATCATTCTTGATTAACTTATCTCTGTTAGAAAATTATATTCCCACATTATGAAAAGTCTAACACATAATTCCCCTACAAAAAGGATGCCCCTCCACAGATCTAACCAATTACTGTCCCATAGCTATTCTCTCGCCACTCTCAAAAATACTAGAGAGATGCATTCATTCTCAAGTCTCAGATCACCTGTTGCTAACAACCTCCTCTCCAACACTCAACACAGTTTCCGACCTAAGATTAGCACCACCACAGCCTTACTCTCTTTCTCTAACACTATCCTACAAAATAAAAATGCAGATTATCTCTCCTCAGCTACCTTCCTAGACCTCTCTAAAGCTTTTGACATAGTCCCACAAAAACAACTAATCTCTCTTCTCAATAACCTATCCTTCTCTTAACCAGTCATGAACTGGTTTCAGAGTTACCTACCTGACCACCAAAAAGCAGTTGTTTGGCAAGACAACCTATCCCCCCCAACTGCCAGTCTCCATAGGAATTCCCCAAGGGTCCATCCTGGGACCCCTACTCTTCTCTATTTTCACCAATAATCTAGCCTCAGCCACAACACATGGCACACAAATACAATACGCAGATGACTCAACCATCATCTGCACAGCCCACTCCCTACCAGAACTTCAAAAAGTCACACAGGAAGCATTTTCTTCTATTGAAACTTGGTTATCTGATGCCCAGCTAATACTCAACCCAAACAAAACAAAATTACTAATCTTCCAACCCACCAAACTTACCCTAGACAACTCTCACTTTAACATCACAGCAAAAGTCACCACCATCCATCCTACAGAACACACCAAATTACTAGGAGTAGAAATAGACAATAAACTCAACTTTTACATTCACATTTCCATGATCATTAAAAAAGTGCACAAAACAACTAGGAGCATTATATAGAAATCAGCAACTACTTACCAAAGCAGCTAAAATGTCGGTAGCAGATTCTCATCTTATCTCTACCCTACTCTACGTCTCTCCAATATTTACTAACCTTAGAGAATGCGATCTAAATAAGCTTGAAACCTGCTACAACAAAATTGCCAAATTCGCCACAGGGGCTTCCTACCGTACACAACACTGTCTCTCACTAGCAGAACTGGGCTGGCTAGAGCTCCCCCACCTCCTTTAATGGTACCAACTCGCACTCGCCCACAAACTAATAAACCAACCACTAAAAGTCCCATCCCTCCACAATCTATTCCAACCCTACATAACTACAAGACCACTAAGATCCAGCCACAAAAACCTCCTACAGGTCACAAGAGCCATTAACTGTGCTGGAGAAGCATTACTCTCCTGCACTATAGCCAAACTCTGGAACTCCCTCCCATCCTCAATTACGTCTGTAACTTCTTGCACCCACTTCAAATCCTTACTAAAATCACACTTCAAAACTTGCCAGATATGCTCTTGTAACCCCCCCTCTAATACCATCCACTCCTCCCATCCACTACCTCTCTCGGCCCCCTATCAACAACCTACTCTTAGCAAGCTTGGCTACTCATGTTCCCAGCTACCTACCACATAATACTAACTTCTTGTAGCAACAACTGCTATTGGCTGTTATGTACTTCAAAAACAGTTTGTATCAATTGTTCACTGACGAATCTCAACTACATTTGTAACCATGTTTAGTATATGTCACCATAGTTTAAAATTGTACTATGTTCTACAGCTGTTTTACATCTGTTTTCTTCTTGTTTTGCGTCCTTAACTGGACTAATGTCTATATTTAAATGCCATGTTTTTTAACTGTATAATACATATAATACTTATTGTGGCGCTTTTCTCCCTGGGCATCTGCTGAAAATGGACCTGTGTCCAGTCGGACTCTCCCGGTCAACAAATGTAAATAAATAAAATAAATAAAAGGAACCTGTACGAGTGGATGGGGCACTGTATGTTATAACCAGGGATAACACCCACAACCCTCCTGTACATGGGCAGTCATTACCAAATACAAACCTGGGAATTGACTAGAATATCTATGGTATTAGATTGGGATGAAATGGCTGTTCTTGAAATGACCTCTGGGTCGATAGCCTAGTAACCTGCTATGATCCTATGATCCTATTCATCTTATTTCAGTATTGCTTGGTGAGGTATACAGCAGTCAGTTCAGTTACATGGCAGATGCCAAGATCACAGCATGCTTCAAAGGACAGCACCTTCAGGAATGCAGCACCCACCCCCACCCCATTCCATGTCCCACATCCTCTTCTTGGAGTATGGGCACCATCCCTCTGGCTGTGTATACCCTAGAAACATTACTAACTGAGACTTAACAGGTTGATGGTGACAGTGAAAATTATGGAAGTGGGTGGCCCCTAGTAGAGACATATCTGAATCTGGCCTTTGGCAGTTGGGGTTGGGAAGGTCCACATTGAGGGGCTGGAACTGGTGCTCATCTGAGGTATGGATGCTGTCCTCTCCCTGAGGTTCATGTGTAGCAGCTGCCACCCAACACAGTTGCAGGGCCATTGTTAAAACATAGGCTAGTTTCACCAGAGCAAAAGAATGTGTAAACACTCTTATATTCAAAGCAACCCAGAAAATAATAAAATAATATACTGTAGCACTCAGCTTATAAATAGACTCTAATATATGTAATAATGAGGAAATACTTGCCGCTAAGCACACCGCTAAGTTATCCCGCTAAGCTATTTTTTCCATAAATATAATGAGATAATTGCTAGAACTTTAAATTTTGTTTCATTGGTTATAATAAGTATATTTGTATTCATGAATGGTTATTAAATTTCTATTCAGACTTTCAATTCCAATCTTATCCAATGTAAGATTGCAGGGAGATGCAGCCTATGAAGGCACACAGCAGATGTAAAAGAATGAAGCAGTCCTGGCTGGGATACAAGTCCATTTCAGGACACACACACTCACACACACACACACACACACACACACACACACACACACACACACACACACACACACACACACATGCATGCACGGACGCATGCACGCACACACACACACACACACACACACACACACTCACAAAGACGTACAACTAGATGCATTTTGAGCATTGCCTCTTGACCTTACCTGCATGTCTAAGGAATATAGAAAGTAACTAGCAATGCCTGTAAAAGGCCACACAGACAAAAGAAGGCATCAAAACTGGGAAATAATCTGCAGAACCTAGGATTCTTAGTTATCCATGTCATTCTGTCAGGTTTATTTCTAGCATTCTCAACAATAATTCACTCTGATGTCTGGCGCACTTGGATCCAGTATGGACTGAACCCTGTACTTTACTGAAATTAAGTAGTGAGTGTTATAAAACAGTGTCTGCTTTTTACCTCTTCCCCAGCATACATTCCTGTGCATAGTTATAACTTTCCACTAGACACATCACAGACTTTTGACAAAAAAACCTCTGCAGTCTTCTTCTTGTCTGACTTCTGTTATTTCTGTCACTAACTTGGAGATAAAGGACCAGCAGAAGTGTGTAAACTTCCCTGCAAGTTATACTGCTCGTTTTAGTCTCATTCATTCAGAATATTTATGATGTGCACTCATTCCATGTAGATATACGTCAGCTTCTACCTCAGACTGCAAACATTTCTGTGAGGCTGTGCACTCATACCATGCAGATATACGTCAGCTTCTACCTCTGGGTGTAAACATTTCTGTGAGGCTGTGCACTCAATTACCATGCAGAGATATGTCAGCTTCTGCCTCAGACTATAAACATTTCTGTGAGGCTGTGCACTCAATTACCATGCAGAGATATGTCAGCTTTTACCGCTGAGTGTAACCATTTCTGTGAGGCTATGCACTCATTTATCATGCAGAGATATGTCAGCTTCTACCTCTGACTGTAAACATATCTGTGAGGCTGTGCACACATATAGCATGCAGATATATGTCAGCTTCTACCTCTGACTGTAACCATTTATGTGAGGCTGTGCACTCATATACCATACAAATATGTGTCAGCTTCTACCTCTGACTGTAAACATTTCTGTGAGGCTGTGCTCTCAAATACCATGCAAATATGTGTCAGCTTCTACCTCTGACTGTAAACATTTCTGTGAGGCTGTGCACTCAAATACCATGCAAATATGTGTCAGCTTCTACCTCTGACCGTAAAAATTTCTGTGAGGCTATGCACTCATTTATCATGCAGAGATATGTCAGCTTCTACCTCTGACTGTAAACATTTCTGTTTGGCTGTGCACTCATATACCATGCAGATATACGTCAGCTTCTACCTCTGACTGTAACCATTTCTGTGAGGCTGTGCACTCATTTATCATGCAGAGATATGTCAGCTTCTGCCCCTGAATGTTAACATTTCTGTGAGGCTGTGCTCTCATTTATCATGCAGATATGAGTCAGCTTCTACCTGGCTGCAAACATTTCTGTGAGGGTGTGCAATGACTTACCATGCAGATATATGCCAACTTCTACCGCTGACTGTGAACATTTCTGTGAGGCTGTGGACTCATTTATCATGCAGATATATGTCAGCTTCTACCTCTGACTGCAAACATTTTTGTGAGGATGTGCACTCACTTACCATGCAGATATATGTCAGCTTCTACCTCAGACTGCAAACATTTCTGTGAGGCTGTGCACTCATACCATGCAGATATATGTCAGCTTCTACCTCTGACTGTAAGCATTTCTGTGAGACTGTGCACTCAATTACCATGCAGATATATGTCAGCTTCTACCTCTGACTGTAAACATTTCTGTGAGACTGTGCACTCAATTACCATGCAGATATATGTCAGCTTCTACCTCTGGGTGTAAACATTTCTGTGAGGCTGTGCACTCAATTACCATGCAGAGATATGTCAGCTTCTGCCTCAGACTATAAACATTTCTGTGAGGCTGTGCACTCAATTACCATGCAGAGATATGTCAGCTTTTACCGCTGAGTGTAACCATTTCTGTGAGGCTATGCACTCATTTATCATGCAGAGATATGTCAGCTTCTACCTCTGACTGTAAACATATCTGTGAGGCTGTGCACACATATAGCATGCAGATATATGTCAGCTTCTACCTCTGACTGTAACCATTTATGTGAGGCTGTGCACTCATATACCATACAAATATGTGTCAGCTTCTACCTCTGACTGTAAACATTTCTGTGAGGCTGTGCACTCAAATACCATGCAAATATGTGTCAGCTTCTACCTCTGACTGTAAAAATTTCTGTGAGGCTATGCACTCATTTATCATGCAGAGATATGTCAGCTTCTACCTCTGACTGTAAACATTTCTGTTTGGCTGTGCACTCATATACCATGCAGATATACGTCAGCTTCTACCTCTGACTGTAACCATTTCTGTGAGGCTGTGCACTCATTTATCATGCAGAGATATGTCAGCTTCTGCCCCTGAACGTTAACATTTCTGTGAGGCTGTGCTCTCATTTATCATGCAGATATGAGTCAGCTTCTACCTGGCTGCAAACATTTCTGTGAGGGTGTGCAATGACTTACCACGCAGATATATGCCAACTTCTACCGCTGACTGTGAACATTTCTGTGAGGCTGTGGACTCATTTATCATGCAGATATATGTCAGCTTCTACCTCTGACTGCAAACATTTTTGTGAGGATGTGCACTCACTTACCATGCAGATATATGTCAGCTTCTACCTCATACTGTAAACATTTCTGTACAAACTAAAACATTGAGTACCAAGGTCACGTGGAAAAAACAATCACTGAAAACTAAAAGAAAAATCTAGCCAAGCTAGACTTTCCACTTTGTGATTCCTTGAAACCTCTTGCATTAGAGGTACTATGCGATATATGCAAATGACCCCTTAAGGACCTCAGGTGTTTCAGCTATATGGCAGTTCTAAATGTCCATGACTTTTTTCAGTTTTTACATCTGTTATGGGCAGATTCAGGTCAATAAAGCATTGAATATATTCATAGAATGACAATATAACTGACATTTTCAAAAACCCATAAATGAAAATTTTTATCCTGATAGCATGTTTTAGTAGAAGGTTTATATTATTCTGAAAATAGAAAATAGTCAGTTGTTCCATCTGAAAACAGTATCTCTAAAGTAAGTTGTTTCTTCCTTTTTCATCTAAAACTGAACAACGAAGTACTTAGAAAATCACAGACTCTACAAATTGAGGTGGGGGGGGGGGTGATAGCATCCCCTACATTTGGATGAGATGAAATTCACTGATCAATTGTCCAAATGAAAAAAAAAAGCTAACTAGCATAGTGCCAATTGTGTTTTCCATTGGAAATCATTGCAGTACAATTTTTAAGTCTTTAGCAGATGACAAAACAAAATAAAGTAAAATAAAATAATACTTAGACCTGGAAAACATTGGGCAGGATTCACGAAGCCTCCGTGTAAGAGTTATAACTCATACACGGAGGCTGCAGTTAAACGGAGTGATGTCAGCATGCTCTGCATATTCATGAGAGCATGCTGAATCACACTTAAGGCCAACACGGTCCGTGTAAGACAGTAGGGGGCGTGTCCGTAGGCCGAGCCCTGTAAGCGGACACGCCCCCAGAAGAGGAAAAGTACCCAAAGTAAACACCCACGACAGAGTCCACGGAAATGTGAATAAACAGAACACAACACATGCCCCCACAGACTATGAACAGAAAACATATAAATAAACACGTTTTATATATTTTTTTAAATTGTAAAAATGTTTAACCGTGAGTGCGCTCATTTGCGCGGGCGTGCCCGTAGTGCAGCTACAGTTAGCAGTCAGTGGGAAAGCATATAAGAACTAAATATGCAAAATAAGCCAGGAAGCAATAGCGTAGTGGTAGAGATGTTGGCTGAAGAGCAGGCATTCATGGTTCGAGCCCCCACAACACCAATTTTTTTTTAGCAAAATAAGCAGGAAACAAGTCCCTGACAAATATGTACACATAAAACCACAATTTATGTAAAATGTAATGAAATAGCCCATTTATATTGAAGAAATGTGAGGTAACAAAAGAATAAAAAAATGCCAGATGTGCTCATAGCTGAGCTACAGTTTAACAGAGTGAGTGCATCTGCCCGTAGATGAGCAGTGGTTTAACTGGTGCAAAATGAGTGCCCGTAGCTGAGCAGTGGTCTAACACGCTAAATCTATGTGCCCCTAACTGAGCTGAGCGTAATATGCGTGCCGATAGCCAAATGAGGCTTAAAGCAGCGTACCCATTTGCGCGGAGCTGCGCACCGCACAAACAAGCTAACCGACGGGCAACGTTGAGCAAGCCGTATCAAAACTGCCTTTACACAGACACACCCCTCAGCATGTCTAGACAGTCATGAAAAATAAAAGCAGTGGCCAGGTTCGAACCCAGGATACTATACACCATAGTCAAGGTACAGAACCACTAAGCCATGACAGCAGTACCTAGAAATGCAATAATAGCTAATATATAGGAATGAATACAAACTAGAGCATGACAATGCAGGTTTACTGAAGTTGATACAATTCCAAAATGGCCAATCACAGATATGTGTGCGGAAAACGGAGTATATAAGCCCCATAGCCGGTAATACACAACATAAACGATTGTAGAACTGACCTGCAGGCAGAATGACAGGAGTAGGAGAGGGTAGTTGCTTTCGAGCACAGAGGTGGGGTGTTGAGGAGTCCAGGTACATGGTCTGGCTCCTAGTCCATAATCATGAGGCCCAACTCATGCAGGGCCAGGTCCTCTGGGGAGCATACAGGGCCGAGGCGTGGGACCGGTTGGCTCATGATCTCACCAGTGCCACAGGGATTCCAAGGACTGGTGAGCAGGTCCGTCACCACCATGCAGACCTGAAGAGACGCAAGCAGGACCAACTGAACCTTTGGATCCAGGAGGCCCGCAAACACCCAACGCCCCACTACTGAGTAAGTAACATTTAATTATGTATGTAAGAAATTAAACTAGCTGATATTATGGAGATGTGTATTCCAATATTACTTCATTTATATTACAGCTGCAGGTGTCCGTTCTGCGAACCGCAGAGCCTATGGCGATAGGCTGGTGCGGTTGTGCCACCAGGCAGGTCAGTAATCCACTACCAGTAACTGTAAAGAAATATAAAAGTATGACAGTCAGCAAAAGAGTGCAGTGTAGTCAGTAAGGAATAAAATCTGCAAGTAACAGTGTGAAAGTGTCTGCAAGTATTGCTTGATTACAAAAGTGTGTTTCAGCCTGTAAGTTAAACCAAAAATGAAACTGTCTGACATATATTCTGAAATAAAAATGCCCTACCTGTAAGAAAATAGTACACAACCTGCAGCAGGCTGAAAAGTATAGCTGCAGAAGATGATGAAATCACATGTGTGAAATATATCCCTGTGGAAATACTGAAACATGACAGAAGTGAGACTGCTGGAAAGGATTGTAATAACTACAGGTAAAACATGTCAATAAAGCCTAGAAGTAAGTACCATCCTGAATAGTAAAATGAAAGCAAGTGAGAGAGTGTGAGAAAGTGTCATGAATCCAGCAATACAGTAGTAATAACCCCTGAATAAAGTATACTGCAGTCAAGACAGAATGAAATGCATGTGAGATTCAAAACCAAACAGCGAAATCTGTTCAAAGTGTTGCTGCATCTGGAATGTGTATCCCAAAATCTGGATATGTTGCTCTCAGTCTGCAATATGCAGATAGGATGATTGTCTGATATACCAAACATCCACACTTGTCTACAGCTATATAAAGCAAATGTAGCAGGATGATGTAGCTGAACAAAGCTAGATATGAATGTGTATGAAGAACAATAAAATGTATATTGATGTTGCAGTAACAGTCCTATCACCAAGTTGAAATAGTTATCATATAGGAAACTGTAGTTAGAACAGTAGTGTGTATATAACTGTAGCTATTAGAAATGTACAGCATATGTATTGTTATTCAAGGTGTTAATATTACTTTCTTTACCCCACCCTATAACCACATATAACCCATTCCACGTGAAAATGGTATGTGCAATCACAATTAACACCCCTGGACGTTTGTCCTGTTGGGTCATATATATTTGCATGTCCGTTGATGCATCTGCCCTGTTCATACATCCACACCTGATGGCCTGTTGCCATCAATTAACCCTGCATGTTGTTGGACTGTGTATTTCTGTTCAAATTATGCATGTGTTATGCACGCTGTTCAATGGTGTGAATATCTGGGTGTTTGGTTAATGGGAATACTAATGCATGCTGTTACAACTAATTGTGAATGGTATTATATGTCACTAACCCAAACTGTCATGACATAATGCAAAACATAGGATGACAGGGAAGGCGGGTTCCAGCGGACCCACCTCTCCCACCTCAGCTGGCGAGTGCACCTGGCACTAGTGCCGAGTCTGGACCCTCCTCCGGTGGCCCTGTGCCACCTGTGGGTGGAAGCGCTGCAGGGGATGGGGCTCACCCCCCCTCTGCAAGTGTGGCTGGAGGAGAACCACCACTCACCCTCCGTAGCGTCCGGACTGTGGTGCTTAGGGAGATTCGGGACTCTGTTCTCGAGCCCCTACGCCAGCTCGAGGCACGGGTGGCGCAACTAACGGGCATGCCTGTTGCCCGGCCTACACAGCCCCCAGCACAGCCCCATCCTGGGCAGTGAAGGAACAGTGGCAACTGCCTATGGGTGGGGATATCAGTTCCACTGTTGCCATCTGTGGGCTCATGGGCTCTGGATATCCAAACCTCCATCCCCGCCAATTGTGTAACCCCCCCACACGTGTCATACACCGCCCCTGTATGCGTCTTGTTTGTCTTGTCTGTTTACCTACCCAACCTACCTCCCCAGCTGTACCGACTTCCTTCACCTGACATACCACTCTCACCTGAAAAAAAGGGCACTCTGTACCCACAAAAAATTACGCCCATACATAGCTGCCCATTCCGCACACATGTCTGCTGGACATGGAACCTATCAATTACAATTGGCTGTACAACAAGTATTATTGTTGTCCTGACACCTCTCTCAGGGGTGGAAGGTTTCAAATGTCACACCAAATTACATACATATGCACAGCTGTTGCTGATGAAGAAATGGGCAGCTATGGGCCTTACCTACATCCCTCCTGCACATCCCAAGCTTGTTTCCCTACTGTCTTACCCTCTTTGTGACCCCTTTTCACCACTTTCCTGTCTCCCCATTTTCTTTTCTTTCAAAGAAAATAGCTGGTGTGCGCCAGAGTAAGCACCGTTAAGCGGTTGTAAGCAGGTGTGCATGTGTGCTGAGCTAACCGCCAGTGCGCATGCGTGAGCTCCAAACCAGCGCTAACCCGGTTACAACTGCTTAAAAGTGCCTTAGTCACTTTGATTGACAGGTCCTGTACTCAGTTCAAAAGCAAAATAAAATCCCACTGTCAGTCCCTAACCCAGGACCTTGGAAACACTAGTCTGTATGACCTACCACTAAGCCATGACTCTTATACAAAAACATTGTGCTAAAATAAATATAACATGTAATAGTAGGGATGAATGTAAAGGGAATATAGGATGTGTAGTACACAAAGCATGTCATTTAAAATTACTGTCAAAACTACTGGATTTCCATAATAGTAGTGTGTGAACAGAAACAGCCATGCTAGTTGGCAGCTTGTAGATAATAAGGTCAGTTAAAGTACATATATAAATGTATGTATATGTACATATATATATATATATATATATATAAATATATATCTATATATAGTTGTAGGAGTCAATGTGCATACACACTTGCTACAGGGAACATGAGAGAGGAATGGAGAAATGTGAATATACAACACAGCCTGAATCATGAGAGAGATACTAACCTTTACACTCACAGAACACTGTCCACAGCATACCAGCATGGTCCCCACCCTCACAATCTGAAAGGGCAACGCCTATCCCACATACCCTTTTATAGCACTGACCTGAAATCACAGTGAGAACTGCAATCAGTACACAACTGGCTGTATGCAATTAGCAAATGCTGGCTTACAATTGGTGCAGAGGCCATCACATGGACCTATGCAGATACCTACAAAAGCATCCAGTGCTAACACTCCCCACATGCAATACATTCATTGCATTGTCTGTAAGCAGACAGAGGGAGAGCGAGAAGTGAGAGAGAGAGAGAGAGCAAAAAAAAAAAAAATTAGACACTGTGACTCTGTCACCCCAAGCTGTCAGCACTGACAGTAGCAGCAGCAAGCAGAAGCTGTGGTAACGCAACCAGCTGCGACAAACAGAGGTAATGCAAAGTAGCAGGTTAATAGTGTGCATACTGTGAACCCTCCAAATGTGTCATAGGTCTGTATCCATAGGTATGTCCATGTGATATGTTGTGTGTACGTAGTTCCACCAAAAGGGGATGACCATACATTACATGTCAATCAGTCTTAGGCCATGATCCTGGCAGCAGTTGTCTGTGCGTTGGCCCAGCAATGGCTGTAGTGACTGCTTTGAAAGGTCAGCCAGGTTCAAAAGTCAGGATCAGCCCATCCCAAAGGCACACTGGCTGGGAACAAGTGTCTGCAGGTACACGATGTCACTGCATATGCATCCCATACTGCATAATTCCATAGCTTAGCAGACCAGGCCCATTATGCATATGATGTGGTAATTCCCAGGGTCAGTCGAGGTGCCCCCTTAGTGGTGTGGGACCACTGTTGCTGTATGCCACTGTCCAGGTACATATCCTGTAGTACGGCCAAGATAAACTATCAGTGTTATATGCGGTTGTATGTCCTCTCGGAGTGCCGGTAGCACACATCCAGGGATACCACGAGGTCACAGTGATGCTGTGTGTTCTTCTCTGCTGAGGGCGGCCCTCACCTGGACATGTGAGATGATAGGGAGGTTACATCCAGCTGTGATAAATATTTCAACTGGTGGGGGAGAAGGAGGGGGGATACGTGCACCAAACATGTCTGCAAGATTGTTGCCAATATCCGTGTGTTTGGTGAATGTTAAGTAGGTGTGTATTAACACAGAGCATATCTGAGGCATGTGGTCCATATGTGTAACATAACTGAAGAAGGCCTTGTGGTCATCCATAGTGTTTGTGTCCATTTCCTCCCAGAGTAGGCCATGGCCATTGTTATGACGGACCGTAGCGTAGTACCAGTGCTGACCACAGATGCCTTCCCTTAATGTGAATGTGCTCTGTCCTGCAGTAGCCTCCTGCTATTGTTATACAATCTGCCTCTGTCTGGGGTCCACCGGACAGGATGCCTAACCTTTGTGCATAGGGTCTGGGTTAGAAATGTGTGTGCAAGTTCCATGCAATCTGTGGCATGTCCGTGGTAAGCATTTGCAAAGGGGTCAGCAGTGTGGCTTGTGGCTTCCACTGGCCCAGTGTGCTGCATGGATACCATCTCAGTCCCAGCAAGTGAATAACTGTCTAATCACATACATATCAAAGTAGTCTACTGTGCTGGTGGTGGTGGTGGGATATGTATATCCAGGCCGAGTAACTTCTGTCCACATCACAGTAGTGGACGGTGTCCCACATACAGTACCTTGGGATGAACCTCCAGAGTGAGGTTGTGCATTGCACCTGTCAGTGTGTGCTGACCGATGGGGCATGCTACTATGTTGTGTGGAATGTGGCAGGTATTGTTGCACAGGTGTTGGCTGAGCACTGATATCTGGCCATGTACCTGTGTATCCACCACGACACACACACATGCAACATATGGGAGTAGTAGTATATCACTACACATGAGTATCATGTATAGTATGTGTGCCATATATTGCTGACATGGTCTGCTGATATCCTGTTTGTGTTCTCTTCCAGGGAGATGGCGCGACAGCGTAACCCCGCCTACTCTGTGGCGGAAGATGAGGAGATCCACCAGAGCCTGGTGCGGGAGTATGACATCCTGTTTTCCCGCACCAGTCAGAATCAGCAGGAGAGGGCCGCACTGTGGCAAGACCTTGTCCGTAGGGTAAATGATATTGGCACGCATAACAGGACATATGAGCAGGTACGACATCACTGCAGTGATTTAATCCGAAGTGTCCGCAGCTGCATCAGATATCCACAGGCAACAGGTCGCCACAGGAGGTGGGTGGCCACACATCCCCTCACCAGACTGGAGGGGCTACTCCTAAGTGTTGTGGCTCCAGCCCCGAACACCAACAGCAGTACACCTGCATTATGATGGAGGCTGGTTCCACACAGCAGCACGACATGGAGCGTGCAGGTAATATGCCATATGTACACTTGACTGTTCTGTACACTGTATCATATGCAATATCAATGGCACAGTTGTGCCCACTGACATTAATCTCATCATTTCTGCAGGTCCCTCCAGGGTTACAGCAAGACAGGCCATCCATGCTGGTGAGTGTGTTTAACATAACCTATAATAGTCCTGATAATGCTAGTAACAGTAGTGTAACTCAGTAGTGCTCTGTGTGTATACTGCGGGTGTGCATGTGTGCATGTGTGCAGGTGTGCCTGTGCCCATGTGTGCATGTGTGCATGTGTGCAGGTGTGCCTGTGTCCACGTGTGCATCTGTGCATGTGTGCCTGTGTCCACGTGTGCATGTGTGCATGTGTGCCTGTGTCCACGTGTGCATGTGTGCATGTGTGCATGTGTACACGTGACCACGTGCATGTGTGCATGTGTGCATGTGCCCATGTGTGCATGTGACCATGTGTGCATGTGTGCATGTGTCCATGTGTGCATGTGTCCACGTGTGCATGTGTCCACGTGTGCATGTGTCCACATGTGCATGTGTGCCTGTGTGCATGTGTGCATGTGTGCCTGTGTGCATGTGTCCACGTGTGCATGTCTGCATGTGTGCCTGTGTCCATGTGTGCATGTGTGCCTGTGTCCATGTGTGCATGTGTGCATGTGTCCATGTGTGCATGTGTGCATGTGTGTATAAGTGCATCACTGGTAACAATGTCTGGAGACTGTAAACTGTGTTTCCTGTCTTCATCCCACAGGTTCTGGGGCTGCTCTGGTGACCTGCAGCAGGGAACCTGAATCCTGTGCCACGGCTACTGGTAATGATGATATTTGTGTAATGGTACAGGAAGGTGTGTCAGGGTCTGCCATTGGTCAGCCAATTGACAGTACACAGCTGTCAACCCCATCATTGCGCACAGTCATCCTGCCTGTACATCCTTTGTCACCATTGTCCCTAGGTGATGGACAGGATACAGTGGGCATAGACCAGGGTAATGTGGTACCTGTGGCACATGCATCCCCACACAGCAGCCATGGGCAGGGTCCTCCGATGGTACCACACAGACAGTTGCCCATGGGTTCTCGTGGGAGCATCCATGGGCGTACTGCCTCTGGCCGACGTGCCCAAAGAGGTCTGTCAACCTCAGCTATGTTTCGGACTGTCATGCAGGCACAGTCACGTATGGAAAGGTACACCAGACAGGGTCTGAGGGAGCTGAGAGCATGTCGCACAGCCATGACAGACAGTATGCGTGACATTGCGGATGCTATCCGTAACTTCACCGATGTCATAGACAGACATTGTGGGGACATATTACAGCAGTTCCACAACCAGATGTCCATGAGCCAGGGCAATGGTGGGCGTTTGCGGCATCGACGTGGCCATATGCCGGCAGCAGCTGGCACTCAGCGAGGATGACAACAGGCTCACGCACGCCCCCATAGTGCCAGCAGCAGCCCCAGCAATGCTGGGTCTGTGCTGTCATCGGAACGCCCCAGGAGACCACGTGCACGTGGCTCTGGACAGTCCCAACAGGGACTTGTGTCCAGTCAACACACTCCCGCTTCTGATGACAGTACCCAGTCTGGCTTTGTACTGGATACGGTCCGTAGCACCCCTGCCAGGCACAGGTACCGTGTCCGTGCACACAGACACTGATCTGTATGGCCTGCCAGGTGCAGTCTGTGGCTGTCCACAAACCCCTGTATATGGCAGCCATGAGGTGGAACTGTGTGCGTGCATACACACATGCGAAATGTTAACACCTAGGGCAACCACATACATGCACACACTGCACCAACACTGCCCCACCCTGTACTGCTGCCCCTCACCAACACACATACACACACATGTCAATTGGTGGTATCAGTGGCTGACTCAGGCATACCTAATCCACACCCTGTGCATATGATGACACTGTGCCACCTCCTGCAATCTCCAACATCATTGCGGAACAGGTAAACACGTTGCTGATGCACAGGGTGACTACATAGAAGTGTATTAGTAGTATCATGTTGGTAACAGTACAGTGTGCTGCTATGACTGTGTGTTTATCCCAGCATGCCTGCTGCAGTAACTGTATGAATGTCCTGAATTGTTATCTGCACCCATAGTACATACCAAAGTATAACAGCTGCACATAATTGCATGCCGGTGGTAAGGTTGTCAACAGATAGCCGCATACATGGGTAGCACAGGGGGAAAGCTAACGCAAGTAGTGATATGCAATGGTGGACATGTACAGTAATGGTGTCAAGTTGCCCACAACGACTATGCCATGTGGATGTTGGCACATGTAGATATGTGTGCAGTACCAATGTAATCCAAATCACAAATAAGTATGACATAATATCAGTTCTACCATGGGCATCTGTGCCATGTATTCCTGGGTACATGTTGATAGTGCCTACATATTTGCATTGTTACTTACTGTTATTGTTACCCCTTCTTTGTTGTATAATGCACTACTTCCAGCCCTGTTTACTGTAGCTTTGTTTGCATGCATGTTCGCTAGTTCCCTGAACACTGCTTACACCTGCAATGCAGAGTTACAGTGCTTCTGTAGACTTCTAGTGACATCTGCATAGCGCATTTATGTATGTCAACTTTACACATGACAGAACGTCACTGTCTGTCCTGTACGCATGTACGCTGCCTGTGCCACATTGCACACGCCTTACCTGGCATTTACCCACGTGTGCAGTCATATATGTCAGTGCTATGAAACAGTAGCGGTACACCCACACATACACACCTTCAGTATGTTGTTCCCCATTGGCCCTATGTGTTGGTACTCACCATGGCAATCACACTACTAGGGTAGCATGTGCAAAGGTAACCTGTGAATCGCCTCTATGGTCCAGTTGTGGTTTATGTGAGTCATGTGTCATTGTCACAGCTGCCACATGTATGCAGTCAGCCATCACCCTTGGCCAGGAACGTACAACACATGTGTGGGATGCCACCACACAGCCAATCTGGGGACTGGTCTCTCTGAACCCAGTAATGCCATACCCTGTCAGGTGGCATGTCATATATACTACATCCTGGACAAACGTCAACCCCAATCCCTGCTGCTACTATTGATAATACACCTGAAGATGTTCCTGATAGTTTTGACCAGTTCTTTACTGAGACATTTCAGGCCCTAGCTAGCCATCTACCTCCTAGCTCCCCTGGTCCTGAAAGTAGCACCCTAGAAAACTACTTGCGCCCAGCTGCCAACCAGTCGCCACTTCACTTCTCCGCACCTTGATTGAAACAGTGAAACCCACTACACTTTCTGCTGATCAACTCCTGCCGAGTACCTATCAAAACCAGATGATGCTATTGCTTACCCCGTCTCAAAGGTAATCAAAGGAACCATGTTAGAATCTAACTTTCCCACCATCTGGAAAATGTCATATGTAATCCCACTTCACAAAGGAGGCAGCTCTACTGAAGTCTCCAATTATAGGCCAATAGCTATACTCTCTCCACTTGCAAAGATTATGGAAACTTTCGTCATAGACAATTCATGCACCACCTAATCCAAACTCGCATTATGGCAGACACTCAGCATGGCTTACGCCCTCATCACAGCACTACTTCAGGCCTCCTAGCTTTTACTAACACCATAAGCCATACTTGCAACAATAATTATATATCCGCAGCCCTCTTTTTGGATATTTCAAAGGCATACGATATGGTTGATCACCAACTTGTACTCCACACCCTGCAAAGACTGTCTAGATACTGGAGCCTTCCAATGGTTTCAATCCTACCTGCATGGTCGACAGCAGGCTGGCCTCTGGCAGAACAAACTCTCTAACCTTCTACCTAACACCCTCAGAGTACCACAAGGCTCTATACTAGGGCCCTTGCTGTTCTCCATCTTCATTAACGACCTTTATACTGTCATCCCAAAAGTCAGCTGTATCCAATATGCTGAAGACTCTACTCTGATCTGCTCAGCCACATCTCCAGTAGAGTTATGGTCAGCTACCCAGACCACCTTTAATACAATAGAAAACTGGCTTTCTGAACATCGCCTGATCCTAAATCCCAATCAAACTAAACTGCTGTGATTTCACCAACACGTAGGTCTACCACTTTCACCGCTACCATAACATCAACTGATGGCACAATAATCTCCCTGACCCATCTCCGAAACTATTAGGTGTCATCATAGACAATAATCTCAAATGTGACCTACATGTTAACCAGATTATCAAAGCCATCAATAGAAAACTAGGGTCACTTTACAGAATTAAAGCCTTCCTAGCCCCTCCAGCTAAAGGTGCCATAGCTCGCTCACACCTTGTTTCAACCCTTCTGTATGCATCCCTCTACTCTCGAATATGAACAAGACTGTCCTTAACAAACACTCAATTTGCTACAACCACATTGCCAGGTTTGCCACTGGGCTGCCTTTTAGGACACATCATTGCATCAATCTAAATCAGCTTGGTTGGCTTGCAATACCCAGCCTAATACAGTATAACCAACTGATTATGGCCTATAAAATCCTCTATAATCCAGACAATACTCCTGCACTTCAAATATTATCACCCCTATAACAATCCTAGACCGCTTGATCCTCTAACAAATTACTACTTCAGACTAGCAAGTTTAATAACACAGCCGGTGATTCTCTCTTTGCAAACCCTGTAAGTAGATCCTGGAACTCACTTCCAGCTGATATTACCCTACTGTCCACCTTAGGTCAATTTAACAGTAGACTCAAACAACATTTGTCACTTAACTGGCTATGTCAATGTATCAAGCCTGGCTAACTCGAATGTGTAAAATCTGTGAACCACTTTACTGTGTAATTTTAATTTAATCCTGACTTGTGCTCAGGTCTAACATTAACCTGTGGAACATGTTTGACTTGCTTACTTATGTAATCTCTGTAAATAATCTGTTTGTAATATGTAATGCTAGTATTATGTAATGCTGTATCTGCTACCCTCGTAGCTTGTCTCCACGGGCCTCCCTGAAATGGACATGCATCCAGTCGGACTATCCCAGTCAACAAATGTAGGATAAATAAATAAATCAATAAAATATATTACAGTGACTACAATACCAGTCAGACATTGACACGCACTGACAGCATGCTGAACACACTGGGGCATACGTGGGGACTCAGAATAGCAGCCTGCCTGGGCATCACACACCTCCGCAGCTGGCACACAGGCATATGTTCCATCGTAACACAGCACATGCCACACATGGCACGCACATCCCCTGTGCCACACACTCACAGCCTGTAGGGCTACACAACACACCTGCTACAGACGTGTCAGGTACCTGTCTTGTGTGCTGCACTGGGGTCCCGCCAACAGGCTGTATCTGGTGAAGGTCACAGTGATATGCCTCAGGGGCACTATGGTCCACCACAGCACACATGCATACAGGTCAGTCAGAGGCATGGACAGATATGACTCACTCATTGACCATGCCAGTATGGCTGCCTGAGACATACCTCCCTGGACTACATGATAGGGAACATAGAATGGATCTCTCAGCATGTGGCACAGGCCAGTATGAGCCTGATGTTGGTTGCCAACATACCCTCACCAGGTATTCTACCACTATATGTGGGAAGGGTGTTGTATGTCTACATTATGCTCAGTCTCCACTGTCATTCATAGGGTATCCACTGGCTGTCAACGTGTGCTTACATGCTAGGAAGCCACAATGATGTGCAAGGGTCATCTTGCACGTGACACCCATGGCCCGATGTATAATGGCAAAGCTCCTTGGTACACACATACTGCCTTATGCTGCAGGACATGGTTTACATAGCGACCTCCGTGGGTATCACACAGGTTAGACACTAACAGTGCTGCTACACAACAACAGCAGTGTACACCGGAAGATGCATGCACCAGACACTGCCCTCAGCACGGTGAACTGCAATGTCTGTGCAGTACCAGATTCATGATTCATGGCTCACAGGTGTTACCCATCACTGACAGGTTATGCCCCATACCATGCCTGTCGTCCCCTACACATGTAACACACATGGATAGGGGTGGTATCCCAAGGTAACACAGATACACACACCTCCAGGTTGTTGGCACAGCACAAACCATCAGGGCCTACTCATGTGCAGCTAACAGTGTGTCGGACTGCCATCTGGTTCATAGCCTGGCACACACAACCCTCCCATACACAGGAAGACCACCTATCCTCCATAACAACACTGGCAATATGACAGTCTCAAGAACTGTGTTTATATGGCCGGACTGCATCCAGCCAAACATTGTGTGTGAGCATTACTGTAGCTACAACACACTAGTTGAAGGGTTCACAGCATGTGGTCACCGAATTGCAGTGGAATGACATGTTACCACTACCACAACAGGTGGGAACATGCAGCACCTGTACATCGACTACATGTACACTATATGGCCCAGACCAGATGTGTATCCCCTGCTGTAGGTCTTTCACCATAGACACCCACACTGTATAGAGACATACCACGTGGACCCTGCACAGTAAGACACAGTCATATTGGTATACATTGCAAATACCATTTATCCACTCAAGCATGTGTCAGACATGGTAACTACTGCAGGTCACAGGTATTTATGTGTATGTGTCACACACATACATCATGTGTGCAATGCCATTGCTGGTTTAGGCAATGGCATGCATTGTTATGTACAAACACCCACACAAGGTCATACTGTGTGACACAACCACACGTGACAGTTGTGGGTTACCAAAACATACCTATCTGTACTCTGACAATGGTAATAGACACAGTAGCAGAGCACACTATTGGCATTACTAGCCAACTAGCCCTGTTTGGCTGTGCTGATAGTGTGGTGACATCCCCTGTGTTTACTGGGGGAGTATGCAGCATCTGGTGTATTGTAGTATTTGCCAAATGGATCTGTTCACTCACACTTGCATTTACACACACCCTACTACCCCCACACACATGCACACTTGCCATTTGCAGGATTCATTCCCCTACCTAACTAAGTCATGACACGTGAGAGAGATGCAAAGCGCACTATTCGGTTTACTAGATAGTTCCTCTTCTCTGGCTATACTTATAGGGTGCTGACAACATCAGTATTTTGAAAGGGTAATGTGCATCAGGTAGTGTGATCTCCTGATTGCCAAAACTAACATGTTTTTCATACGGAAATGCACACACACAAACTCCCCACATCCAAACACACACACATGCCATTTACAGGTTTCAAACTCCTACCTAACTACATTACGATACTCGGGAGAAACGCATTAGCAGAGTGCGCTATTCACATTACTGGGAGGCTTCCTTTCTCCTGCTGTACTTATAGGGTGCTGACATCATCTGTGTTTAGAAAGGGGAGTGTGCATCCTGTAGTGTGTTCTCCCAGTTGCCAAAAGGGACATTTCTCTCACACAAATTTGCACACACACAGTAACCCCCCTCATCCAAACACACACACTTGCCATTTGCAGGATTCAAACCACTACCTAACTATGTTATGACACTTGAGACAGACGCATTAGCAGAGCGCGCTATTCGCATTACTGGGAGGCTTTCCTTCTCCTGCTGTACTTATAGGGTGCTGACATCATCTGTGTTTAGAAAGGGGAGTGTGCATCCTGTAGTGTGTTCTCCCAGTTGCCAAAAGGGACATTTCCCTCACACACACACTAACCCCCCTCATCCAAACACACACACTTGCCATTTGCAGGATTCAAACCACTACCTAACTATGTTATGACACTTGAGACGGACGCATTAGCAGAGCGCGCTATTTGCATTACTGGGAGGCTTCTTTTCTCCTGCTGTACTTATAGGGTGCTGACATCATCTGTGTTTAGAAAGGGGAGTGTGCATCCTGTAGTGTGTTCTCCCAGTTGCCAAAAGGGACATTTCCCTCACCCCCCTCATCCAAACACACACATTTGCAGGATTCAAACCACTACCTAACTATGTTATGACACTCGAGACGGACACATTAGCAGAGCTCGCTATTTACGTTAGTGGGGGGGCTTCCTCTCTCCTGCTGTACTTATAGGGTGCTGACATCATCTGTGTTTAGAAAGGGGAGTGTGCATCCTGTAGTGTGTTCTCCCAGTTGTCAAAAGGGACATTTCTCTCATACAAATTTGCACACACACAATAACCCCCCTCATCCAAACAAACACACTTGCCATTTGCAGGATTCAAACCTCTACCTAACTATGTTAAGACACTCAAGACGGATGCATTAGCAGAGCATGCTATTCGCATTACTGGGAGGCTTCCCTTCTCCTGCTGTACTTATAGGGTGCTGACATCATCAGTGTTTAGTAAGGGGAATGTGCATCCTGTAGTGTGTTTTCCCAGTTGCCAAAAGGGACATTTCTCTCTCACACACACAAACCCCACTCACACACACACTGAGCATTTGCAGGATTCGAACCCCTACCTAACTATATTATGACACTTGAGGGAGACGCATTAGCAGAGCGCACTATCCGAATTACTGGGCATCTGTTCTGCACCTGTAGTATTTCTAGGGTGCTGACATCTTTATTTCTACAGAGGTATGTAGATGTAGTACTACCTGTCAGGTGGGGGATAGCATATATATGCATTTGCAGCCACCTACGTCAGGGTCAGATATGCACATCGCACTGGCAGGTTATGTTCTATACCATGCTTTGGGACCACAGGACCTGTAACACACAACACAACCAGTCCAGAACACCACACCCACATCCAGGACACACACTTAGCTTCCTGGGAACAGTGCCAGGATATGCAGGTATTCACATACACCATTCCAGTTGTTAACATCAGGTACAGGCATATTGTGTGTGAGAACTACTCAGGCCTCTACCACTTTACCCTACAGCCACTACAATTTGTGGGTCCATGTGCTATGGCAGAACCACACACCACAGCCACATGGGTGAATACATATTGCACCTGTCCATCTGCAACGTGGGTACTCACTGTTCCACACCAGAGGTAGACCACCATTGTTGATATCTGACCATACCCACCTTTCCCTGGACATCCATATCTCATCTCCACCCCCAGGCAAGGTTGTCACTGCACACAAACTGTGTTTAGCACAAGCAGACTCTACACTTGTGTAGACTGGGGTGGATGACTTCAGAGGACCCATGCTGGAGGACTATACTGGCCACTCAGCATAATCCTTGACAATTGCATCCTATGAGCATGTGTACAGTTTGCATTGGTCATGCTATCCCACATATACCCATGACTGCTCCACAACAAGACACCTGTCAGCTGTACACCGGCCATATATGCGCCGCTCAACAGACAGAGTGACCTAATACATTGCAGAGCTGTAGCCCACAGAGGGAGGACATCTGTGGACAGTTCCAGCATGGCACTTCATTCACACATACTCATTACAACACAGTGTTGACAGTGGAATCGTCCAGAGAATGCAGATAGGGCTCCCCTCAGTCTGTTATTGACGGACACCTACTGTCAGAGATCCTCAGCAACCCTCTCACAGCACACACCGACAACATGGCTGTGGCTTAGCACATTCAATCCCTGAGACCTCCACGGTGCCCCTGCTTGACAGAGGCACAGCTCACTAGCCTCACATGTTGCCTTCTGTGACCTACTTTACAGTGGCACGGTAGCCTACTATCCTGGGGATGCAGATGCCAAGCACACTCTGGCTGAGCTGTCATTCCCTGGGGCAAGAAGCCTAGTATTGACCTCTACACCCATATGTTCAATTGTTGGATGCACAATATTTGTTGTGCTGTTCTACTGTTTGCAGGTCTTTATTGCCATAGCATTCCCTGTTCCTATGACCAACTTGTGTATCTGTGGCAGATGTTTGCATATGACGGCGATCCACTATATCACTTATGTCTCTGTGGTCATTTACTGTGTGCACTGGGCTGATTGCTGTGTTGTGGTTGGTTCCTGGACTGACACGCACAAATACCAGATATGTGTGGCCAACTGCTACACGGAGATATGGCCTAAGTGTGTGAGCATGCCCAGTTCAGCCTTTCCATGGCATGTTGTCTGACATATGCCTCATTTATCAAAGTGTGCGAGCATGCCCAGTGTGAGCTTTCCATATGTTGCACTCTGAAGTCCACCACATATTTGGGTGTGTGTGACCTTCGACATTATCGCACGCTTATGATTGTGTGTTGGGTGTCATGTTGTGTACTAACTGGCCAACTGCTTCATGTCTGCCACAACAGGGATTATACTGTGCCTGCAGGAATTGCATGGGATACTTTGCAGACAGTTCTCAACATACTTTCATAATGACCTAACACTGTAGTACCGTGATAGTGTACTGGTTCGGTACTTTCACTGTGGTGGACAGTATCCTGGGCTTTAGTCCTATCACTGCTTGACATCTTCATAGTGAGCACAACAGACTGTGTAGGGGCCAGTTGTGCACATATGACCATGTTGCAATATGTTCAGATATGGACTACCTACACCAGGCTCGTCCAACATTGCTAGTGTATTCCACAACATGGGTGGACATTGGCAAACACTAGCGATGTTCCGTAGGCCATTTCTGATGGTAGTCACAGGGTGTGTTTGTCCTTCGACACACATTGTAACTGGAGTTTGCCATTACATATGTCATGGTTGGTATACTGTGCCTCTGTCTACCTCTGACATAACAGTGATACCCAGGGTAGCCTACCATCTCCCATACACTCATCAGAATGCCTCTTGAGGGGTGTCGATATGTGGCACTCTGGCTGACCTGTACCAGGAGTTTACTGAAGTGTGGGGTGCCTTCTGTGTTATGGATCATTCTGTACAGCTTGTCCTATGTATGTCAGTGCTGGGGTTCAGGTCTCTCATGTGCATAGCTCACTGCCATTCAGATTGTACAAGGTGCAACATGTTCATTCATTCCAGGTTGGACATGGCTTCATACATCAGGCACAGCTTTCCTGTAGCTGGGAAGGATGGCGGTGTGTGGGGCTGCAGTTTGTTTACTCAGGCAACACATGGCATCTGTTCATGCTCTTTGCTAGCCCTGGTGGGGTACTGTTGTGGACTTTACAGTTGATGGAGGTGTCTGCTGCGGTATATCCCACAGGGGCTATTGTAGTCAGTTGTGATGCTGATTGAGGATGGCTGCAGAGCCAGAGTGAGTTCCCCTTATCTACATCTGCCAGCCTTCATGTTTGGGTGGGTATATGGTACATGTTTCTGCGAACACTACAGACACATGTTTGTCCAGTGCAGGATATTTATCACCTTTTGTACCCAGGTCTCACATTACATGTTAGGTACCTCATGGGTTAACACCTGTGTGGTAATTTGTGGGCACTTACTGTATATCCACGGTGGTTGTCTATACACAGTTCTGCGATTAGCTTGCTGACATGGCTATGGCTACAGTTGTCTGTTTGTAGGTGGCCCTTTGTGGGTTGCTTGTGTCAGCTGGGGGTCGGATATGGTGGGCTGTTTGTACTCCTCTGCATACATGCTCAGTCACAGTCCTTCCATGTTGGCCTATACCTATGGGACATGTATACAGAACGGGGGTGGGGGGGCCAAGACCAGGCCTTGTGGGATGCCACACATATCCGCTTTGTAGTCTGACATGGATGCGGCATGTCTGACCATGTCAGTTCTGTCCTTGGTCTGCTTTGCAACCCCTCTACTGACATAGGGGTGTATATTTAAGCTGGTGAACATATCCATACTGAACATGTGCTGTATTGTCTAGAAGCATGTGCACGGTCCAGCTACGCTGTGTGGACCACATAGCCATCATCAATGACCTTAATTACTGCTTCAAATGGGTCAGACATGTTTAGGGGCCGGTTCTGCAGTTACAACAGCCACAGTGTGTAGGGTCCAGTATCAGTAGGTCCACATTAGCCTTCTGTCTGCGGTACATACTGATCCTTTCCATAGCTGTGCAGAACAAGCTTGTCAGGATCCTGGGGTGGTAGTTTGGAGTATCCATTCAGGCAACACCTTTGTTGTGATGGACCACTGTTGTTGTACACTGCTCTTTGGGTACATATCCTGTGGTAAGGCTGACATTGGCCAGTAGTGTGATTTTGCATTCCATTACTCTTGGGGTCCATGTTGGCCTCAGCACAGGACACCATCACATACTTTTGCTGCTGTTTGTTCTGCTTTGCAGATGATGGCTGTTACCTCAGCATCTGCAATGTCAGGGGACCATCTGCTGGGATAGGTATTTTGCACTCGGGGTGGGGTGGTGTTTGCACTGCACCTGACAGGTTGTATGTTAGCAATATGTGTGTGTTTGATATGTTGTTTGTAATATCTGTGTGATTCGGAGCATATCTGTGGATGCCCAACATGGTTCCTACCATTAGTTGGGTATGCCTTGTGATTATCCATAGTGTCCTGTACGTTTTGTATCTTCATAGGTTCATGGGTTCATAGTAGGCTAGACACCCTAGACCATTAGTAAGCCTAGCTAGAGTGTGTGTGTCTTTCGCCACCCCTTGCTATGTTCAATTATGGCCATTTATGAGGTTCTTCACTGTGCCTCTGTCTGGTCGTGACACAGTGGGGACCCCCAGTATACATGTACGGTCATCCATCCACTTGGCAATATTCCTGTTGAGGGGTGTCAGTGAGGGGCTCTGCCTACCATGGATTGGGATCCTGTTTCTGGGTGTGGGGAGCCTATGGGTTATGTATCTGTCCCTCCAGCACATCTTATTTCATTATGTGTTGAGGTTGACATCTGTGACTCTCACACCTCCAATGGCTTTGATTTCCTGTGGTGTAGCATGTCCATTACTCCTGTGTTGGACATGGCCTGGTACAACAGACATACAATGCCTCTGTGTAGGCAGTGTGTGACTGCAGTCAGCTGGGGTGTCTACAGCCAGGCAGCATATGACATATATTTCACACCCTTTATCCTGTTGGTGGGGTAACTATGAGGTCTTCCGAACCGCTGCAGGTGTCACGCATGGTACATCCCATATGAGTCATTGTACTAGATTATGGGTCTGATAAGGGAACAGTACAGCGGCACAGTGACCTCTGTTGATGTTGATGTGAATCCTTTCATGATACGGTGTCCAGTATCAACAGTCTTCATAGCCACAATGGCATTGCGGCTGTCACATGACAGATTAATGTCGACCTGTGTCCCTAGGTCCCTGATGACTCCTTGCATACATAATGGTTTGACACCTATGTGGTACTTTGTGTACCTTGTCTGGTATTTGGTGGGACATTCATACTGTCCAGTGTCTTCGGATGTCTGGGTGGGGTTCTTGTGTGTGAGAGTGTGGTCTGTCGCATGCTACAGACTGTACAGCAGTTTTGACTACAGTTATGTGCACATGGGTGGTGTCCACTGCTTTGTGCATTGTCAGTTAATTGGCTATATGGGTGTCTGTGCTGCATATGGATACTCTCCCTCCTTTGATGTCTTGGTGCAGGTGTTGGGGCCATAACACATGGTATGTGGTATAACCTAGTAGTGCTGGTGTGCTATCACTAGGCCTGCAGCAGGCTTCTGTCACTGGACAGACATCAATGTTCTCCATAATGGGAAGTGCCTCAGGGGCATGCATATTGCAGTTTACACATCTGGCATTGGTCAGCATTACCCTTATGTTTCCTACCACTTATGTTTTCTAGGGTGGTGGGTAGTCTTTTTGGCCTTGCCTACATACGGCTCTATGGAGGCGGCATAGGCCTTATCCAGTATCCAGATGCACACGGGTAACAGCTGACAGCCATCCCTGTAACAGCAGCATGGCTTGTCATGCTTGACATCTCAAGCAGACAGACATTACACCCTCTTAGACTGACAGCTGTAACTGTGCCAGCTGTTAAACATGAGCATTCTGTGTTTGTACTGTGGCATCATTCTTGGTGAGGGTTGTATGCTGCACACAGCCAGTGTCATCCCGCCCTGGGGTACATACTTGGAGGGACCATCCATGTCTCATTTGATGTTGACCAGGGAGGTACATCTCAGGTAATTCACACCAGCATGGACATTGAGTGCATCATATTTCTGCTTGCTTTGGGGTGACCTGCGTACTTGTGTTAAGTGACATTTTGTGGCAACCTACAAGCAGCTTACTCTACCCTTTCCCTTGTTCAGTCTGGTGAGTGGGACTGCTGTGTGTCTGCCTATACAGACACCTATTACGACTGTATCAGGCATGTTGTTTCTCCTTCGGGCCTGTGACTGTTTGGCACACCAGCTTTGCGTACTATTCGTTGCATGTGCTATGTTTGTAGGTTGTGGTTGCTTATGATCTACTTTGGAGGCTTCTGTTGGTGTGGTGTGTTTGTAATTGAGGCCTCCGGGAATATTTGTCTCTGTTTATGTGCTTGGTTTACAGTTGTGGTAGGTCTATGTGGGACTGGGTTTGTGGTGTATGTGGTTACCTTCTCCTCCTGACTAGTGTTGACAGTACTGAGTTGTTGAAGCTCAACCTCTGGTTTGGATACATGGATGCATCTATCACATATGTTTGTATTTATTGGAGGGTGTTGTGGTTGTCTGTGTACTTGGTACTGGTGTCACATTGCCTCTGGATTCATAGATTATACTTGTTGTGGCTGGACTTAGTGGATTGTATGTGTGGACATATGTTGTTGCCATACTACTGGTCAGTGATTACTTCCCTTTTTATGTTTGCTCTATCATGTGGTAACATCCTCATTCTCTTGCATGGTTTAGTAATGGCTGGAGGCCAGCATGCCAGATGCCTGCGTGTATGGCATTGTGTGTTGTTGTTATTTGTGATTGCATACTCCAAGCATTCCTGGCTATGTTCATGGAATGCCTGTATAACATGTTCTGTGGTGTGTCCCATATTCTGCACTTGCACAGGGCCTTTTGTGGATTCAACATGGGTTTTGAGGGCTGCAACCTATACTTTACACATGTTTTTCACTGTGGTATTCTGGCCAGGGACTGGGGTCAGGGTGTGTATATCCAGTGTGATTACTCTATGATCTGGTCTTACCAGTGAGGGGTACACTTCTCATCTTGCCATCCAGTACACATGTTGCTGATTATCACATCCAGTATGCTTACCCCTCTTGTGGGAGTAGTACATTGTTCCTGGGCATTTTGGTTTATGGAATCTGGGTAATTTTCTCCTACTGTGTTGGTGCTAGTACAATGCTACCGGTGTATGTCTGGGTATTTTCAGTCGAGCAATATAATGTGGTTTGGGGGGCTTGATATATTCATGTATTCTGACATAGGCCAGGTGCTGTTCCTGGTATTAGGACAGTGGTCTGCAGCAGGCTATATACTGCGAGGCAGTTTTAGCCATTGGTATTTGACCATGGATATTCCATGCTGCTTCTTGTTGTGGTACCAACATGGGGGTGTGGTTATCCTTGCCATTTCTTGCTAGTCACCCTCCTTTGTAGCTTGTTCCATGTTTTGCGGCTGTACAGCACAGTATGAGGTGTGACCTGGTAGTGTTAGGGTGCTGATGTGAGCCTTGCCCAGTTCTCTATTACAGGACTGGTATCTACATTCTCCTTACTGTGTGCGTTTACACTGCACACATCTTGCTGTTTATACATCTGTCATGGGGTAGTATTACATCTAGGTTCCTATCCCTTGTAGAACCTATGAGGTTGGGTTTATGTTTTGAGACTTACCTATTCAGGGCATGCTGTGGGTACTGACAGCCTTTGCCAGTATCCATGGGGCATGGCATGATAGGTGCATGCTACCCCTAGCAGGTGGTGCATCATGTCAAACTCCGCATATCTTCCCAGCCTGTAACACATTGGCTCCCCTTTGACTGACTGCATTACTTCAGCCAATTATTGTACTTGATCTTCTTGTCTTCATAGTGTGGCATCATGCTTGGTGAGGGTGAGATGTTAGGCAGGGTCTTCATGTTTGCATATACTAGATGGTGTTACATTGCTTAACACATGGCAATCATGCCTCAGATGGTGCTGCAGGGCTGCCTCTGTCGGATGCACATACTACACTCCCTGTACATGTTTGAGAGCAGGTTGTGTCATGTTAGGCATCCCTGTTACTATATGAGTGAGTCAGAGAGGGGTATCATTCCCAGGGTTCCTACTGAGCCAGTGTATGTGCTATGCGTTGCCTCTTTGCCAAGGCCAGGGCATACTGGGCATGCCTCTTTCTGCCTACTGGGGCAGGCTCAGGTTGTTCCTCCTCCGAGTCACGCTCTGCCTGTGATGGCCTTGGCAATGGTGGGGGGCTGTTTGGCACGGCCCTATGCTGGTCCTGCTGCAGCTGTTTTCACAGGATCATATTATGTAGCATAGCACATACCATGACAATTTGGGTACATGTAGTTGGTGTGTACTGCAAGGCTCCACCAGATGTGTCCAGACACCGGAACCATGACTTGAGCAGCCCAAACACACGCTCTATTACATTACGTGTTTGTGTGTGTGCCTCATTATGGCGTTCCTGTTCAGGTGTGTGTGCGTTTCTGATGGGTGTCATCAGCCACGGCTCCAGTGCATAACCTGCATCCCCCACTAGGTGTCCGTGTGGGATGTCCCCATTGGCAAATGTCTGGTACAGCTGCGTCAAATGCCAGATGTGGGAATCGTGATAACTCCCGGGGCAGCCAGCACACACATTCATTATTATGCCCTGGGCATCACACGGCCTGGCAGTTGATGGAGGGGAAGCCCTTGCGGTTAATGTAGGCCCTACCCCGCTCACCGGCTGGTGCTTTGATGCGTATGTG
This sequence comes from Protopterus annectens, assembly GCF_019279795.1. Taxonomy (NCBI): domain Eukaryota; kingdom Metazoa; phylum Chordata; order Ceratodontiformes; family Protopteridae; genus Protopterus; species Protopterus annectens. The sequence continues at coordinate 1,052,519,085 of NC_056726.1, read as the reverse complement.
CGTGCAGTCTACTGCACCCAGTACCTCAGGGTATTCCGCTATTTGCTGGAAGAGATGCATATTGCTGGCCAATACCTCACGGGCATTGGGGAAATATACATGATCACCGACATGTGCTGACATGGCATCCAGGAACTGGTGTAGTACCTTGGAGGCTGATGCCTGTGATATCCCCATCATATCGCCAGTTGGTCTCTGGAAGGTACCTGTTGCTAGTATTCTTAGGCCAACACATACCTTGGTTTCCACTGGGATGGGTTCCTCTCTGTTGGTTCTGTGTGTGAGGCGTGGTCTGCACAGCTCAACAATTTGCTGCAGGAGTTCTCTGTCCACTCTATAGCGCTCTACTATCTCCAGCTCATGTAACCCGTGGTAGGTGACCCTGGGCCTGTACACTCTTCTCCGTCTCCTCACTGTGGGTTGTCTGGCACCATCTGCATTGTCACCACCATCAGCAAGTCGCCTAAGTCTCATTATGACAGCTATGGCAGCCCCTAACATTTCTGCTCTGAGTTAAGCTTTTTCAGTTTTCACTTCTATTAGCTTACTCCTGTCTTGCAGTGTCTCTTAATGGAAACATCCTGCACTACTGTTTGCAGAGTTTTAAGTGCTGGGCTGGGCTACTATTCTGCCTGTGTAATTGCCTGCTTCTACTTATTTTCACCTGCTAGCTTCAGCAGTTATCCCTGCTAGCTTCCTATTAATTCTGTTGCTTCCTTTTTCCTCTCTGTTTCCTCAGGAGGGAGCAACGTGCATACTATCTGAAACACGCTCACAGTGGCTTACATGCACGCACACATGCTTACACGGTTCAGAATCTACTTATTCGGGTTTACACACGCGTACACCCGCGCAAACACTGTTCCACATCTGCCAACAGCCTCCAACATACTCAGACTGCCTTACACGCGCGCACACCCGAGCAAACAGTGCTAAACATCTCCCAACACTCTCCCACATGCTCACACTGCCTTACACGTGTGCACCCTGTCCTACTCGCGCTTCATGGCGCACACACGTGCGCATGCATGGCCAGCAAGAAACTTTGGTGTAGGTAACAGTGTACACCTTCCATTTCTTGACTTTCCATGACTTATCTAGTGGCACACCTCTTTCCTTGATCTGTGCCTGTCATCTGTCATGTTACACTGGCCTCCAATGAACTGCATTTCTTTCTACCATTCCTCCCTGTGATGTCACCTATCTCCTACTCTATTCCTCCCCCTTTTGTATCTCTTACACTACTCAGACTGTGCTCATTTGGTATGTGACTGTGAGATTCAGTATCCGAACCCTCATTTACATGAGATTGCCTACTAATGCTTAGTTACATGTCTTAGACTCAGCTTCCCCCCTTAGCAACCACTACACGGTGGCCATGTTGGTTTTGGTCTGCTGGTCCCTGCATTGTCATTCCATGTATTGCATTAAACCCACATTTGTGGGTTTATAACCTTCTTTTTTATGGTTTTATACAGTGCAGCCCGTTTGCGCGGGGCTGCGCTGGGTTTAAACATATTTTTGCATCAGGTTATCTTGCCAATGGCCACATATTTGGCCATTGGCATGCTGCCTGAGTCATATGCAACCTTTATTTGGAGCTGACATTGCTCCGTTGTGGAATTTGCAGAAATGTACTCAGTTGTCAGCTGAGTACATTTCTGCAGTTAAAACGACTCCTACACAGACTGGTTTCTGCTTCGTGGATCGCTAATATACCTCATTTGCATACCTTTCGGATGCAAGTGAGGTATTTAGCATGTCCACGCCCAGTCCGTGTAAGAGACGTTTTAGCTGGTCTCTTACACGGAGCTTAGGGCTGTTCCTGGATCGCGAGGCTTGCATGGAGTGTTGCACATCTCTTACACTCCGTGCAAGCCTTCGTGAATCCTGCCCATTATCTCTATAGGATCCATAGCCAAATTAGATATCTAATGCAGACACTAAATCTGTTCAATATGACTCTAGATTGCATTAGACAATGATAAAATAATGAATATGTTAACATTAAAACCTTGCTAAAGCCTTATGAAAAAGCATACCATAAAAACATCAGTTATATCTCCAAAACAAAAGACGAAACAGTTCCATTTCAGCACTGATCATGCGTGTTATCATCATAGACTCATACATGTTAAAACACAGAAGCAAACGCTCAGAATCCTGAACTAGTAAATCAGTCAATATCTGAAACAAAAATAAAATACAGTGCATGCAAGAAACATGTTTTAGGATATAGTGCCCCCACTTATCGAAGATTTATATATTGCTGCATTACTGTAGCACATTACGTGCTCCAGATTTTATTTAGCTGGTGGATTTAAAAAAATATATTTTCAGTTTGTAATAGCAGGAAATAGGTATAGTAGCTTGTATTAATATTTCAAATGTGTATTTTGTAAATATTCTACATTTTCAGACAATAACAGACTGCAAAAACTGGTTTTATAAAAATCTGTCTTACTTCCTGATGTCATTATTGAAGTATTATTATTTGTATATCTGTTTATAAGTAGTATTTGTATTGTTTTATCTTCCCTTTAGAATTGGAGAGCATAATCAGCCAACATCAGCATATGCACTGCAAATCAGTCAGTTTGAAATGCCCGTCTACCCAAACAGAACATTAAATGTGAGTGACCACCAGTGATGTAATCTCAAGAAAATGAGTTCCAATATCTTAAATTTTCAGTTCTACCACTTTAAAGTAATAGCATCAGTTATTCTACCATCACAGCTGCATTCAAATAGGTATGTGGACACTCATGATATGAAATTACAACTCTAAAAGTAAAAAGGCTGACAAGTAAAATACCCTGTCCTGTTAACAGTGACACAAATCTCCTAAGAATGTTAAACTGAAAAGTTGTCTTTCCTACAACAGATAGTGTGACAACTGCTACTAAATGCTAATTGTTAAAAGGTAAATGTGTGAACATTTTTTTCTTATTGATAATAATCATAAAATTTAAAATACTTACACAGAGAAATGAAGAATTCAGACAGACGTGTCATGTTTATTACTCCCAGCTTGGTGGCTGTTTCACCAAATAAGAACAAGTTTCAAACTTCCTGAAAATATAATGTGAGAAAGTGGAAGTCAGGAGGCTTATTTTTAGCAATGCTGTAGTAGTCTATTAACTTCATTTCAAGGATTTTGTACGAACACTTTAAGGCTCTAGCACCCCAAGAAGAGGAGGAAATAGGTGGAGTAGAAGAAGAATGGCAGCACGTAATAACAGCTTGTTAGGGCTACAGAAAGGAAACGTGGCGAGCCAGGTATGGAAATAAGGTACATAAGGAAAGCAGGTGATGGAATGCAGAATTCCAGGAAGTCATCAAAAGAAAGAAGGAGTGCAGGAAGTAGTGGGAGACAGAAAAGACTGACCAGGCTAGGAAGGACTACTGGTTGGCTAACATAGAAGCTAAGAAAGAAGTTGCAATAGCAGAGAATAGGGCATCAGAGGCACTGTACCAACTTCTGGAAAGTGACCCAGTAAGGGGCACAAAGAAACTATATCAGGTTGCAAGGCAAAGACAGAAAGATAAAGGAGATAGTCAGACATCCTTCATAAGGGATGCCAGCAACAATCTGCTTACCAGTCCACAGGACATCAAAGGCAGATGGAAGGAGTATTTCTAGCAGCTTCTGAATGAAGAAAACCCTACAGAAGCTGTACTGCCCAGAAACAGCCTATGATGAGAGAAGAAGTAAGAACAGAACTAAGGAAAATAAAGTCAGGGAAAGCAGCAGGTTCAGCTGAGGTCACAGCAGGTATGATAAAGATGCTGGGTGAGATAGGGGAGAAATGGCTCCTGAGGGTAATAATAGCAGTGTGGAGAGAAAGGTGTAACCCAGATGACTGGAAAATAAGCATACTCATGCCAGTATACAAGAACAAAGGGGACTTCCACAACTGTGGGTAGTACAGAGGCATCAAACTCTTATCACATTGCATGAAAGTTCTGGAGAGGATGATTGATAAACGGATACGCCGATTAGTAGAATGTAAGATGGGAGATGAGCAGTCTGGATTCAGATCAGTTGTTGTTGTATCTTTCGGCTTTTCCCGGCTAGGGGTTGCCACAGCGGAACTCCGGTCCACTAATGATTGGCAGTAGATTTTTACATACCGAGTTGCCAGCCCTGATGTACAACCTTCAACGAAGGCACACCCACTCATGCATGTCTCCACACAGAAGATGCTTTAGCTGAGAATCGAACAGGGCAACTTCTTACTGTGAGGCAATGCAGCACAATTGACCCGATGTTTGATACTTGAGAAAAAGCTAGAGATGAGGAGAGAGTTCAACTGGGTATTCCTAGACTTGGACAAAGCATATGACAAGGACCCAAGAAAGCTGATCTGACAGTAATGCCGTGGTTTGAAGTCCCAGAAACATTGGTAGAATTGGTGCAGGCTATGTACAAGGAACCAAAGACTCAAATATGAACAGTGTTCGGTCTCACAGAGGGGTTCTCAGTGGGAGTGAGTGTACACCAGAATTCATACTAGTGATGGACTACATTAACAAACAGGTTGGAGGCGAGAAATCAACATATCTGCTGTATGCAGACAATGTGGCAGTAGAGGCAGACTCTGAGCTAGAACTTCAGCAAAGGATAGGAGAATGGAATGCAAATCTGAAGGCATGAGGGATGAAACTAAGCTCAGATAAGATGGTGGTAATGGCAGCAAATTGGGGAAATCATAAAAAGCTGAGAATAGCTATAGAAGGGAAGATAGTGAAACAGGTAAACAGCTTCAAGTATCTGGGAGGTGTGTTTGAGGAGAAGGTTAGGCTGAATGAAAAGGTCAAAGCTAGAATCAGAGGGGCTGCAGCCAACTGGCATAGACTGGCAAGTGTAGTGTATGACCAAAGAATGCCAAAGAAACTGAAGACTAAGATGTACAAGGCAGTGGTGTGACCAGTATTTCTGTATGATACAGAAATCTGGGCAGTAAAGGCAGAACAGTGATGGAAATAAATGCCCGAGAAAGGTGGTAGGATGCACACTGCAGGGCAGATGAAAAAATGAGGACATAAGAGCAGAAGCCAAAGTAGCTCCAGTTGCAGAAAAGATCAAAGAGAACAGATTACAGTGGTTTGGGCACATGTGCAGAAAAGCAGAAGACAATCTGATGAGGAAGATTTGGGACAGACAGGAAGTAGGAAAGAGGAAGCGAGGACGTCCAGCAAAGAGGTGAATGGATTGTGTGAAAGAAGATCTGTGACAGTCAGGCATGAGTGTTGAAGAAGGCAAGAGTGTGGCACTGAATCGAGAGAGTTGGCGACAGTTAACACGATACCGCAACCCCATGTAGAAAAATGGGAAAAAGGGGGTGATGATGACGATGATGATGATGATGACTTTAAGTAACTTTGGCTCCATCCTTTGAGGATGGCTCTCTAGTCACTGCTTTTTCGTTGACAACTGGTATGTCACAGGAATGCCTCCCAACCAGAGTACAGAGGACCATTTTTAGTACTAACCTATACATATTGAGGACTATAACTGGTCATGGACACCCTAGTATTCACTGTTCTGTGTGAATCTTGATGACATCAAAGGGGAAGAAGATGCAGGTGACAAAACATTGTACAGACCTCCAGTGCCAGCAGAGTTAAGCTTTCAACCTTACTTATTAGAGTTCTAGGTAATAACTTCAGTATCTGTCCTATGAAACCATCATTCCCATATAGGCACATAAGTATTCACATAATATGCACAATGGACACATAAACGTCCCTGCACACAGATATGAATATACACCTAGACAAACATATACACATGCAATCACACAAATATGCAACTATTTACATATGCATAAGCAGTCATACTAACATACAGCTTCTGTGAAGACATGACAAAAAAGTGCATACATGCATGCAAGCATGCCTACATACGAGAGAGCTCTCACACCCACACACACATACACACACACACACACACACACACACACACACACACACACACACACACAACTGGTTGACAACATTTGGTCAAAATAAGCAGGTTTTCAACAGGTGTGAAAGATCGACAATCTCTGGGTGGGGGAATATTCATTTTCCACAGTGACTGTGCTGTCTCAGGGTTTGAGTATATAATTATCAGGGAGTGTAGTGGGAGCAACCTCCATATGGGGAGAGGGTTGCAGGAGACTTGCCCCCTACTGAAAATGATGTTTTTTCTTTTTGTTTGAATAATTACACATTCCAGGACTCTTTCAAAGAACATGACTGGTGGCATGTTAGTGTTTGGTTTTTCGACCTTCTGTGGTTGATGCTTTGTGTGTTACTATTTGGGTCTGTCAATGTAAATAGGAAACCCCATACATATATATATATATATATATATATATATATAAATATATATATATATATATATATATATATATATATATATATATATATATATATATAGCAAGCTCACATAACTGAATTACAAATTAGTGAGACAACAAGACTGAACACTCAAAATAAAGAAATACCATGATGTCAAACCTTGTAAGAACGAAACCCATACTGCGCATACCAAATACCAGTAGGAGGGGTTCTATGGAGATCACAGAGCATTGATAAAAACAGCTGCTCCATTTAAAAAATTCAGATAACATAAAAATGTAAAGTTTTCAGTCTTTTTGCAGGGGGCCCTCCATACATTCTGCAAATAATATATACCAACTCCGATGTCACACTACATTAGAAAAATGGGAAAATTTCCTGATCCTCACTGTACCACAATCTCCATTCGGAAAAAAACTTTACATTTTTATCTGATCTGTGGAGCTACTGTTTTTGTCAAATCTCTGCGATCTCCATAGAGCACCTCTTACTGGTATTTGGTATGTGCAGTACAGGTTTCGTTCTTACAAGATTCGACATTATGGTATCTCACTATTTAGAGTGTTTGATGTTGTTGTCTTGCTAATTGTAATTCAATTATGTGTGAACTTGCATTTATATGAAGTAGATCCATGTGTGTGTATGTATATATATATATATATATGGGTCCCATTCATTTGGTCAACTCGCATTTGGTCGAAAATGATTTCAGGAAGCACACTTCACTGAAAGCTCACTTCACTGAAAGCTCATTTTTTTGAATCACATTTGGTCAAAAATGCCCCTTCCCCACTGCAGTGCGACCCTGGAGTGAGAATATAAATTAAGGGGGGTGTGAGGGGCACATCATTGTACTCTATTCACTGTTATATGAAGGTGAATCCATTAAAAAGTTATTCATATATATATATTTTCAGTAAAAACTGTTTGCAAAATGTGGGGGGCTACGCCCCTTACACCCCCATTTTGGGGGATTGTACCCCCCACACCCTCCCTTAATTAATATTTTCACTCCAGGGTCGCACTGCAGTGGGGAATGGGCTATATTTCATTTTTCAACCAAATGAGATTTCAGTGAAGTTAGCTTTCAGTGAAGTGTGCTGCCTGAAATAATTTTCGACCATATGCTATATATATGTATATATATATATATATATATATATATATATATATATATATATATATATATATATATATATATATATATATATATATATATATATATATATATATATATGTATGTATATATATATATATATATATATATATATGTGTGTGTGTGTGTGTGTGTGTGTGTATGTATATATATATATATATATATATAGATATATATATACGTATATATATATGTGTGTGTGTGTGTGTCTATATATATATATTTACACACTATATAAAATATATATACTCACAGTCCCACATTTGTGGCAAAAAATAAACACCTGGAAGGGGATCCCATTACATCAATGTTTTCAAGTCACACTTTGACTTCTAAGAGATCTAGTCATATGCTACAACTATACCCCAATGTGTGTGCAGAGATGCACACACACACACACACACACACACACACACACACACACACACACACACACACACACACACACACACACACACAATGATGTACATATATTGGCTTATGGGAACACACATTCAGGTGTGAAGAACCCAACTTTCCCTGGCCTCTCATTTCTCCACAAGACAAACAGATCTTAAAACTTTTGAACTGTGGATACAATCTTCAACTTGCCTGTAAATAAAAGGTGTTAAACAAATAGATACCATAACATTTACCAGAGAACTGGAATGAAGTTTCCTTAAATCTCTCAACTAGGCATCAATCCATATGTTACCAGATGGCTAGCAAACTGGCTCACTGACAGAACCCACCTAGTCAAAATAGGGAAAGACACCTCAAGCAGTCAGCCCATAATGAGTGGTGTACTCCGAGGATCAGTCTTGAGGCCTTTGTTGTTTGGAATATAGTTTTCTGAGGTGCAGGCCAAAACCAGTGGGCTATCGTTGACCAAGTTTGTAGATGACTGCAAGCTGGATGCTGTCATCATTTCCCCCAGTGATGCGGACATCCTCCATGAGGGTCTCACCCAAACAAATGACTGCTCCAAGAAAAATGGCCTCAAACTGAATATTAAAAAAATGCATCATCTTCCCCTTTAGGGAGAGAGATGTCCCTACAAATTATTACATTAATAACAAGGTCTTATGAACAGGATCAGTCATGAGGGACTTGGGCACCCAGGTTGATAGAAAACTGACTTTTGAGCACTATATTGCCTCCAATGTATGGGAAGCTTTCTACAAGGCCCACCTCATTAGTAAGGGTATGTCATCCAGGGACATGGTGGTCATAACATCCCTGTATTCTTCCTTTATATGACCCATTATTGAGTACAATGCCCCCTTTCAGCATGTACCTCACAAAGCACATGCAGCAGCTGGAGAGACAACATAGGTTTTATTTTTATTTATTTAACATTTGTTAACCAGGAAAGTCCGATTTGGAACAAGCCAGTTTTCAGCAGAAGCCCAGGGTGAAATGCTCCAGATGCATGTCTTTGTCATGTGGGAGGAAACCGAAGCACCCAGAGGAAACCCACATAAATGCAGGGAGTACATGCAGACTCCACACAGAAGGCACCCCAGCTGAGAATTGAACTGGTGAACCTCTTGCTGTGAGGCGACAATGCTACCACTGCACCACTGTGCCATCCAGATTCTTCACCAGGAGAACCAGGTCCTCAAACATCTACCCTACACAGACAGGCTAAAGGCTCACCCCCTCTACTCAGTTTCCTACAGACTCCTCAGAGGTGACATCTGTCTGTTATACAAAGCAATCTCAGACCCCACCTTGATGGGATGGCTGCATATCTTCAAGTCAAGCTGCACTCGAGTAACCTACACGCATGTCCTCAACCTGACCTGTGACATTAATAGGACTTGTTGGTGGGACACATTTGTGTCACAGAGACTCTCCTTTCTGTGGAATAGACTCCTACTCCATGTAAAGCTTAACTCTTTTTAAGCACAACCTGGATAACTGGATGGGGAACAGAAAATACACCCCTGGGAGTCCACGTGTATCCCTGCTGCACAGGGGCATTGGGTTCTCACTTGTTGGAACATCGGCTAAATTCTTCAATAGACTTGTAGGGTCCTCAGGGCCAATAGCCTAGTAACTTCTTATGATCCTATGTAACACAGAACACCACCCTTACAGCTTGCTAAGATGATCCTTGATGACTGGGTGAGTATCCACAAATTTGTTCCTGGCCTGATGGGATTTCACTCCTGGAGACAAGGGTACTGGCAAGGCAGAAATAGCCTTTAGAATTGCTTGTCCTGTAATTCTTATGGTCCCAAAAGATGTAGCTGTAAACCCCATTACACACCCCTCACAGGCATATAACCACACACACAAGCATGCACACATATACAGACATACAGACAGATATACAAAGACAAGCACACACACACACACACACACACACACACACACACACACACACACACACACACGCACACACACACTAATATACATGAACACAAGCATGATTAAGTATACATTAAAATACACTCATGCCTAAAAATCTCTCCTGCATTTATACAAACTGCAAGTACACAAATGCATCATATATATCTAAGCACATAGAAATGCATGAGTCCATGTACACATGCACAATTCCTCATAAAAATCCTCAGTGTTTAATATGCTTAGAGACACATGGACATACACACACATGTACACATATCATGTAGAGAAATGTATATACATGCACGTATATAACTTTGTGCCTATGTGTATATATGCAGTCATAATTGAAAGCATGCACACATACACACACACACACACACACACACACACATACACACACACACACACACACAATCATAAGCACATGTGTACACACGTGCACACACGCACACACACACACACACACACACATGTGCGCACACATGTGCACACACCCGCACACAAGAGCACACATATGCACACATGCATATGGGCACACATGTGCCTACAAATACACGGACCCACACACACACACACACACACACATGCACACGCAGACACACGCACACATACACACACCAGAATGTACATAGATGCACATACATGAGAGCACACACACACACACACACACACACACACACACACACACACACACACACACACACACACACACACACACACACACACTAATATAAATGCACACAAGCATGATTAAGTAAACATTAATATACACTCATGCCTAAAAATCTGTTCTGCATTTATACAAACTGCAAGTACACAAGTGCATCATACATATCTTAGCACATAGAAATGCATGAGTCCATGTACACATGCACAATTCCTCATAAAAATCCTCAGTGTTTAATATGCTCAGTGACACATGGACATACACACACATGTACACACATCATGCAAATCGATGTATATACACGCACTTATATAACTGTGTGCCTATGTGTACATATGCAGTCATAATTGCAAGCATACACACACACACACACACACACACACACACACACACACACACACACACACACACATACGCACATACATGCACACACACACACACACACATACACACACACACACACATGCAGACACATGCACACCACATACACACACACACACCCATGCACATGCACACACACACACAAAAACTCGCACACATGCACACACACACACACACACACACACACACACACACACACACACACACACACACACACACACACACACACAGAAAAAATGTACTTTCACAACACATATACATGCGATAGTGCAAGCATGCACTTAGGTATCGCACAAAACATGCTTGTATACTTACACACATACATATACAAGTGTGTTTTGTGTGTGTGTGTGTGTGTGTGTGTGTGTGTGTGTGTGTGTGTGTGTGTGTGTCTCTACATATATATGGTTATAGCATTAATGATTTAAACCACTTGTGTTCTACAGTTAATATATTGAGTTAGTATGATCGATACCCTTAATATCAACAACAGGAATGCTTGCTCGAATTATGACTGCAGGAACATCAACTGTCATTCATTCATCCTCAGCAACGCAGAAAATCAATGGAGTTAAGCTCAACAATAAAACATCAACAGGTGCACTGATGTAACATGACTGTAGTTGAACTTATAAAATTTTACATGAGCGATACACAAAGAATGTGTCAACTCTCCTCAGTAAAAGCACTTAACCGTAAATGACTGCATAGAAACATAACTAACCCGAGAAGATTACAGAATAAAATCAAAACTATCTCATGAAATTCTTTATGAGTACTAATCCAATACAGAATATCATCTTCCTCCAAGCATGCACAACTTGCATCATTTTCAGTAACAGACATGCACATGAATGTCTCCATCAAATATAGCTGCAACAACAACTAATGCATGTAGAAAGATCTGTTGTCAATACCTCCTGACCAAATTGATGTAATCTATGACTATATAAAGAGCCAGAAAAGTAAAAATATGTTTTATGTCGATAAACGCCTACATGTTTTACAGGGTCAAATAGATGATAAAAAAGTACTGGGCATGTCAATGTAAGTTGCCCATGAAGTACAAAATGGTAATATATTCAGTGCCTGAAGGTAAGATATTTACCAGATCAGTAAATTATCAACATTGTTCCAGTGCCAGAGCACCAACTAAGTATGAGTAGCTGCAATCAGTTAAACACAGGGCCGACATAACATGTGATCCACATTTTTAGTAGCTGTTGATTGTTCTGGAAGGTACTAGTACAAAAGTTACTAGTTTTATTCCTTTAAGATGATGACCAGGGTAGACAGTCAGCATGGTTCGGCATAATACATTGTAATATGTATGCAGAGAACCTATGGAACTGCATTCAATTAAACCCACATATTGGATCTTAATGGAAGACATGTGGATGTATAAGATACCTGTGAGTGGAATTGCTATGACAATAATGTCAACTAAACAGAATACGGCATAGTTGGCCAACAGAGGTATGCGGATAGTGCATGGCATGTACTTAAGCAAAGGCTGACCATGTAAACAATGATACACATTGCATGGTGTAGTAGTAGCAGAATAGTACGCATACCAGCCATTAATGTATTTCATTATTCAGAAAAAATCATAGAGTATATAACATCATGTGGTAATACATTTATGAGATGATGGATGACTGCAACACATCTTATCCTGTGTACACCAGGTGCAAATTTAAACATGCAGAAACCACTAGTATAAGAAGAAATGTTAGTGGCCTAACAGTGAAAGGTTGTTTTTTCCACTGTTGACAAAATGTTTGGAATAAAATAGAAATGCTTCACCTTTCAAAACTGTATGGAACAGATTTGGACTTCCATTCATTATGCCTCATACTCATGTGTTTCCCCCCTCCTATTGTGGCCCATGCCCTGGCCCAGCAATCAAGGATCCTCAGTCCTCACCACTAACACTAAAGAGGGCATCTCATATATGAAGAAAGGATAACAAATGCACACAGTAAAGTGCAATTTCCCTTAAGAGCACACAGAGATCACAGTCAGTCCAGGGCTGGTCATTCCCTTGCTCCCCAGGTCCACAATAAGACTCCCCACTGGCACAGCTATAGGGTCCAGATCTCAGCATATCTGGGCAAGCTAAAATCTCCAACACCCTCTTTGTCCAACCAGTGCTTCGTGTCCCTCCCCAAGTAGCTGACACACACATACTTTGAGATAAGAGTTTACACATCCACACAGACACTTCTGGGGAAGGCTGGCACAGGTTTTCCAGCTGTGCCCCTTTTATCCAGACTATACGGTAGTAATTACTGCCACCACCCAGCTAATATTATCATCTACCCAAAGGCCCTTAAAAGGGTCTCCAATTATTACTGTGCAATATTATTATCCAATTGGTAGTATAGCCCACAGCTAAAGCTATTAGATTGGTCTTGTACAGTTTTACCAAAGTCATGCAAGTACCCTAAAGAGCTTAAATTATATCTACACAAAACCAGCCACAGTTAAAAGGTTTTAAAATAATTAATAATGAATAATTAAAACCACAAGACAATGCTTTCTACTGCACAGTCAGTGCTAGTCAAAAGAGTTCAGAGATCACACAGAAATACTTAAAATAAATCAGTAAAACAGTTCTGACATCACAGAAAAAGACGTAGTCTAATCTTTATAGTCCTAGCTATTTCTACAAGAAAACACACTTCTAAGATAACTTACTTACATAGAGCATAGAGTTGGATGATCAGACAAAAAATGCTTAATAATCTCTGGTTCTCACTGTTTAAATTGAAACTGCAGTTCTGCTAAAACATTACATCATCTTTTTACACTTCCTGGAGTTCCCAGGTTGACAGAAACTGCATTTACATTCTTTTACACTTAGAGCAATAAAGGACATCCCATATGTAAATTCTGGTCATTAACTTTAGCCTTAAAACAACAGGCAGGAAGTTCATCTAGCCGGACAAGAGCCGACTTCTAAACATGAAAGGCAGTGATGAAATAATTTTAATTTCAAAGGGCCAACAAGAAATGCTTGACCTAGCTTTCTTTACAGCAGATGGCAACTTTGCCACATTGTTTTAAGTTCAACATTTTACATTTACAAATGATAGAATTATCTGCACAATTCTTTCTGGCTAGGCTGGCAGCCTTCACCCATCTCTACCAGTCTTCACCCCCCCCCCCCGGAGAACATAAGCTAGTTTTTCAAGTGACCCTTGAGAAATACCACTTGAGAGGGTGAAGCCTATCTAAGTATACCTACCCCATTCCCTGTTTTGTAAGCCCATCTACATTGGCATTGCTACTCCCACTGCGGTGCTGTACTGACATATCATATGCTTGCAACCCCAGGCTCCATCTTAGCAACTTGGCATTTTGCTGACTGGCACTGTTTAATCATGTTAGAAAGTTGTGATCTGTCATAACAATTAATTTTCTTCCATACAGATAAGGCTGAAGTTTCTGCAGTGCCCACACTATGGCTAGACATTCCTTTCCTACAGCTGCATAGCATTCCTCCCTGGGCTGGAGCTTACAACTGAGATAAACCACTGGGTGCACTTCCCCCCGGAAGAAATCTAGTTAAGTACAGCCTCCACCCCGAAGCATCCACCTGCACAGCAAATGCTTTGCTGTAATCTGGACTGGCCAACACAGGGGGCCCTTCCAAAGCTTCTTTAAGCTTCTGGAATGCCTGTTCACACACTGAGGTCCACACTACCTTATCTGGCCTGTTCTTCCTTGTCAGGTCTGTGAGGGGAGCAGCTATGGTACTATAACTGGGGGCGAACTTTCTGTAGTACCCTGCTGTCCCTAAAAATGCCATCACCTGCTTTTTAGTAACAGGTGCAGGCCATGCCTGAATGGCTTCCACTTTGGCAGGTTCTGGCCTTATCTTACCACTCCCCACTTTATGTCCTAGGTAAGAGACCTCCACCATACCCACCTGATATTTGCTTGGCTTAATGGTCAACCCTGCCCTCTGTAGTCTGTCCAGCACCTCCTTGACATGCTGAAGGTACTCTGGCCAGGAATGGCTGTAGATGGCAATATCATAAAGGTAAGCAAAGGCAAACCCTCCTGCTCCTGCTAAGATATTATCTACCAGAGCCTGTGGAAAGTCGCTGGGGCATTCTTCATCCCAAAGGGCATCTTTGTGAACTCATACAAGCCAAAAAGAGTCACAAAGGCTGACTTCTGTCTAGCAGTAGGAGTCAAGGGCACCTGCCAGTAACCCTTGGTAAGATCAATGGTTGTAAGATACCTAGCCCCACCCAGCTGCTCTAGGGCCCCTGACTCTCTGTGACTATTTAATTTCCTGTAGTCCACACAGAACCTGGTGCTGCCATCCTTCTTTGGCACCAGCACCACTGGGGAAGCCCGGGGAATGTTGGACTCTTGAATCACCCCTAGTTCCAGCATCTCCTGTACCTCCTCCTTCAGAGTCTGTCTGACTCTCTTAGGTACCCTATAAGGGGCCTGCCTAATAGGCCTTTGGGGTCCTGTATCCACCTGGTGCTGCACCGGGGGTGCACTGTGGTTTCCCAGTGAACATGTCCCCATGTCCCCAAATTCCTGCAACACTGCTCGGATTTCTCGAACCTGGGAAGGAGATAGCTGCTGGGACATTGCTAACCCTTCTACTGAGGTGTCAGCCCGAGCCTCACTGAGGAGATCAGTCCCCAGATCTCCCTCAGACTCCTCCTGCAGTCGCTCAGCACAAGGGCCTCCCTATCTTTGTAAGGTTTCATCATGTTAACATGGTAAAATTTGTGCCCCTGCTGTCTGCCTAGCAGTTCTACCATGTAGTTAACATCACTTACTTTTCTTACCACCTTGTAAGGTCCCTCCCAGGCTGCTTGCAGTTTGTTGTATCAGACAGGAATATGAACCATCACCTGCTGCCCCACAGCATACTCTCTACCTCGAGCATTCCTGTCATACCAAACCTTTTTCTGTTGTTGGGCTTCTGCCAGGTTCTCTTGGGCCAAGCCCATGAGTTCCCTGAGCCTTGTCCTGAGGTTTAGGAAGTATGCCACAACAGACTTCTTGTGAGACTTGCACTCATCTTCCCACTCATCTCGAATTAAATCTAGAAGTCCCCTCACCTTATGCCCATACAGCAACTCAAAGGGTGAAAAACCTGTGGATTCCTGGGGAACCTCTCTGTAAGCAAACAACAGATGAGGCAAATAGTTGTCCCACTCCCTCTTAAACTGATCTGAAAATGCCTGTAGCATGGACTTGATTGTAGAGTTTAACCTTTCAACAAGACCATTAGTCTAGGATGGTAGGGGGTGGTCTTCATGTGCTTCACCCCACAGGACTTCCACATACAAGCCAGCAGGTCTGACATGAAATCGGCACCTCTGTCAGTCAGTATTTCTTTTGGGAAGCCTACCTTGCTAAAAATCTCTAACAAAGCATTTGCCACCTGCTCTTCCTCAATGGGGGACAAAGCCACTGCCTCAGGGTATTGTGTAGCATAATCTACTACCACTGGGATATACTTTTGCTGTGTGGAACTTGAGGTACTTTGACAACCTACAATATCCATAGCTATCCTCTGAAATGGCTCCTCAATCACAGGCAAAGGTATCAAAGGAGCTCTCACCTTGTCTCCTGCCCTGTTTACCTTTTGGCACTGCTCACAGGTCCTGCAGTACCCTGTTACATCTCTGAAAATTCAAGGCCAATGGAAGTTCTGCATAATATCCCTGTTTGTATGTTTTATGCCCATATGACCTGTAAAGGGAATATCATGGGCTATGGCTAGAAGCGACATATGGTAGGCTCTAGACACTACCAACTGCTGTACTCTCTCACCTTCTAGCCCTCCCTCAGGAGTCCACTCTCTGTATAGTAACACTTTGTCCCAGTATACAGATTTCTCCTTTCCTTGAGAATCAGGTGCCTCCCTAGCTACCTGCCTCAGGCCTTGCAATATAGGGTCTGAGAGCTGAGCCTGTCTCAACTCTCTCCTTGTAACCCTTCCCATCTCCCCTTGCACAGGAAGTCTGGCATCCTCTGACAGTGGTGCCTCACTGTCAGACTGGGTACTACTACTCATCTCTACCTTTGCAGTTACTCTGTCCAAGGGAACATCAGTACCCACAAGCAGCTGTGGCTCACATTAGTCTCACTGCTACAGAGTAGCTCCCTCATTGAAGTAACCACCTCACCAGTCCTGGCTGCAAGTATGCAGTCTGTCTGGGTTTTCCCCAGGCTACCAGACCCACATGCTTGTCTCCTAGTCTGACTGCTTGTAACTGCATAAGCACATAGTATTGCCTCATCCAAATCCTTCCCACTCAGGACATCTGCAGGATGGTAGTTTAGTACCCCTGTTGTCTCAAGACAACCTACTATTGGCATTTTGTCTTTCCCACTTACTGGATCCCTCACCTTTGGTTCCCCACCTTACCACAGTGGACACCAGTATGCCACATGGCCCCACTGGTTGCATTCAAAACATTTAACCCTCGTTCCTGGATGTGTACCTGGACTAGTGGCTTCCCCTCCTACTGGCAGATTCTATTGGGGCATTCTGTGCTGCCCACCATGGGTTCCTTTAGAACCATGAGCAGTACTGCGGGTCCTCTTCCTGTGCAGGGCTGCTCTGATTGCCAGGTATAGGTGTCCCTTCTTCCCCAACTCATCTGAAGTAGCACATTGTCTATCAGCTAACCAGATCCTCAAGTCCTCAGGCAAAGTGCTAAGGGCTTGTTCCCTCACCAAAGGTCTGCCAGCCCTTCAAAAGTGGTGACCTGACATCCACTCACCCACCTATGGAAATAAGTTTTCAATTCAGCAAGATATTCACACAAACTTTCATCTGCCTTGCGTCTATGCTCACAAAACTTTTTCCTATACATTTCAGGTGTTAGCTTAAACAGTTCTAAAAGACAATTTTTAACAGCAGTATAATCAAAACATGCAACGTCAGGCATTTTAGCTAATGCAGTTACAGCTTTAACATGAGGTAAGGTGGTCAGGATCTGTACTCAGAGCCCTTGGTCCACTTCATAGTGTTTACATACCTTCTCAAACACATGAATGAAACTATAAAAATTATCCCCCTCTTTAAAATGCAGAAAAAATTTACTGACCTGTTGTGCTTCTGGGGTCCATTTACTCCCTTCCCCATTACCTCCATGACTCTGGTGAAGAGTCAGCATCTCCTTATCATGCTGCCTCTGCCTCTCTTGTTCCTCAGCTTGCAGACATAACCATTTTTCATTCTCTTTAGCCTGCAAACATCGCAGTCTTTCATTTGCTTCTAATTCCACACGCCTGGCCTCCAACTCAAGTCTCTTTAGCTCCAGCTGGATTTTTAAGTCCACTGCAGAAAGGTTGAGCTGTCCATTCTCTGAGGGAATTATATTTCCACTGCCAGTCTCATTGTCCTCCTGGTTGCTGTTTTCTGATGCAGCTGTAACCAAGACTGCAACCAGGTCTGCCTTAGTCAGGTTTCCATGCACCAGTCCCCTAGCCTGGCACATCTCTGCCTGCCGGCTTCTTTTCAGCTTTCCATACTCCTCTGCTGACATGCTGCCTGCTCACCCTGACTAACTAAGCTAACAAAAGAAATAAAACAATTGTGATCTGAACTCTTATTCACTGCATGGCTGATTTAAAGTACAAAACACCTTCAAAGCTCACTGTGCACAAGCTACAGGTTTCAATCTACCCACACCAGTACAAGCCAATTAGTATTTGCCCACTAATTAGTATAGGTTCATAGGTTCATAGGTTCATACTAGGCTATCTGCCCTAGGGCATTTATAAGCCTAGCCAGAATGTGTTTGGCTTTCGCCACCCATTTTAAATTAATTTTGCTATGCCCTTTTTTTGAGGTTAGTATACTGTGCCTCTGTCTAACAGTGACACAGAAGTCATACCCGGGGTAAACCTACGATCTCACATCCACTCATCAAGATTCCTCTTGAAGAGAGTCAGTGAGGGACTCTGCCTAACCTGGACTGGGATTTTATTCCAGAGTGAAGGGAGCCTCTGGGTTATGAATCTGTCCCTCCAGCATGTCCTATTTATTTCAGTGCTGAGGTTCAAGTCTCTCGAGCATGTAGCTCGATAGGATTTGGATTTTCTGAGGTGCAGCATGTCCATTAATTCCGGGTTGGAAATGGCTTTATACATCAGGCACAGATCGCCTCTGAACAGGCGGTATGCCACTGAGTAGAGCTGGAGTTTCTTTAACCGGGCAGCATATGGCATCTGTTTGAGCCCTTTGATCCTCTTGGTGAGGTACTTTTGGGGTCTTTCCAGTTGCTGCAGGTGTCTGGTAAGGTACATCCCAAAAGGGGCATTGTACTCAATTATGGGCCTGATGAGGGATGAGTAAAGAGGCACGATGACCTCCCCTGATCTAGATGTGAATCCCTTCATGATTAGGTGGGCTATATAAAATGTTTTTCTAACCACTTTGGCCACGTGGTTGTCAAATGAGAGATTGCTATCAACTTGGGTCCCCAGGTCCCTAATTACTTCTTCTGTACTTAATGGATTACCACCTATGT
Source organism: Protopterus annectens (assembly GCF_019279795.1). Taxonomy (NCBI): domain Eukaryota; kingdom Metazoa; phylum Chordata; order Ceratodontiformes; family Protopteridae; genus Protopterus; species Protopterus annectens. Next base: position 1,052,499,671 of record NC_056726.1, on the reverse strand, counting down.
GGTAATTTGTGGGCACTTTGTTTTTGCCAAAGGGGATGACTATACACTTTTTGGCATCTAGCTTGAGGCCATGGCTCTGGCACCAGTTGTCTGTTTCTATGAGGCCCTTTTGGAGGATGTTTGTGTCGGCTGGAGAATCGATTATGGTGCCCAGTTTGCAGTCATCTGCGAACTTGGTCAGCCACAGTCCTTCCGTGTTGGCCTGTACCTCCGAGAAATATATACTGAACAACAGAGATCCCAGGACTGAGCCTTGTGGGATGCCACTTGTAACTGGTTTGGAGTCTGACATGGCTCCAGCAATTCTAACCATGTGGGTTCTGTCCTTGAGCCAGTTTGCAACCCATCTAGTGACATAGGGGTTTATATTTAAGCTGGTGAGCTTATCTATAATGCCCGAGTGGGGTATTGTATCAAAGGCTTTTGCGAGGTCCAGGTAGGCTGTGTGGACCACCTTCCCCTCGTCAATGGCCTTGGTGACTGTTTCAAAGAAATCAACCAGGTTTAAGAGGCAGGATCTGCCCTTAACAAAGCCGAACTGGGTAGGATCCAGTGTCTGTAGGTCCCCAATATCTTTATCTATGAGGTCCATGATTATCCTTTCCATAGCTTTGCAGACCAAGCTAGTCAGGCTTATGGGGCGATAGTTTCCAGGATCCATTGAGGCACCACCTTTGTGGAGAGGGACCACAGTTGCTGTACGCCACTCTTTGGGTACATATCCTGTAGTAAGGCTGAGATTGAACAGTAGTTTTATGTTTGGGTTTAGCTCTTCTTGGAGTTCATGTAGGATGCAGCCCGGGACACCGTCTGGTCCCATTGATGCTGTGTTTCTTGCTTTGGAGAGGGTAGCTCTTACCGGAGCATCTGAGATGTCAGGGGGGCAGCACTCTGCTGGGATAGATATTAGCCCTTTTGGTGGGGGGGTGGGAGAAATTTGCGCTGAACCTGTCAGCTAGGATGTTGGAAATGTCTGTGGGTTCGGTGTATTTTTTGTCATTTTGGACTAATTCTGAGCATATCTGGGAATTCCCACCCAGGTTCCTAACATAACTAAAGAAAGCCTTGTGATTATCCTTAGTGTCCTGTGCAATTTTTCTCTCGAAGCTGGCCTTAGACGATTTTATGAGTGCCCGTAGTTTTTTGCTAATACTGATCAGAGATGCCTTCCCTTTTTGGAATTTTGCTCTATCATTTAGTAGCTTCCTCCTTCTATTGTATAGCTTGTTTATGGCTGGGGTCCACCAGAGAGGACGTCTGCCTTTGGAGGATTGGGTCTTGGTTTTATTTGGGATCGCATGATCCATGCAATCCTGAAGGTGTTCATAGAATGCGTTTATAAAGGATTCTGTGGTCTGGGCCGTATTTTCCACAGGCCCGGGGGCTTTGAAGGATTCCACCTCAGTTTTGAGGAGTGTGAAATTTGCTTTAAAGAAGTTTTTCACTGTGGTTTTCTGGGCAGGGGGTGGTGTCGGGATGTGAACATCCAGTGAGATTAGTTTATGGTCTGATCTTACCAGTGAGGGATACACTTCTGGTCTGGAGCATAGATTCCCCATGTTGGTGATGATCAGGTCCAGTATGTTTTCCCCTCTTGTGGGAGTGGTAACAAGTTGTTCCATAGCATTTGAGTTTATAAATTCTAGGAACCTTTGGGCTAGGGTGTTGGAGCTAGAGTAATGCTCCCAGTCTATGTTTGGGTAGTTGAAGTCGCCCAATATAATGGTGTTTGGAGAGACCTTCATATTTTCCAGTGTTCTCATGAAGGCTGAGTGGGGTTCCTGGGTTAGGGAGGGTGGTCTGTAGCAGGCTATAAACTGGAAGGCAGTTTTACCCACTGTTAGTTGCACATGGATAGTCTCTGATACTCGTGCTGTGCCACCAACCTGGAGGTGTGGGTATCTTTGACGAATATTGATACTCCCCTTCCTTTTGTGGGTCGGTCCAAGTTTTGGGGCCAAAAAGCATGGTATGAGGTATAACCTGGTAGTGCTGGGGTGCTCTCGGGAGCCTTGAACCAGGTTTCTGTTACTGCACAGATATCGATTTTCTCCATGCTAAGGAGAGTTTCGAGTGCATGCATCTTGAGGTTTAGACTTCTGGCATTGAGTAGCATTACTCTTAGTTTCTTATCCCTTGTGATACCTATGGAGGTGGGTTTGTCTTTTGAGCCTTGCCTAAAAAAGGCACTATGGGGGTAGCAAGAGCCTTTGCCAATATCCGAAAGCCCAGGGGTGACAGGTGCAGGCCGTCCCTAGAGAAGCATCGTGGCTTGTCGAGCATGTCATCCCAGGCTGACAGGCATTGGATCCCCTTTGAATGACACCAATAATTAAGCCAATTGTTGAAATTGATCATCTTGTCTTCATATTGTGGCATCATTCTTGGTGAGGGTAAGATGCTACTCAAGGTCAGGGTCATACCGGCCTGGGCCACATGCTCAGAGAGCTCCTCTATGTCTCTTTTCATGTAGTCCAGGGAGGTACGTCTCAGGTCATTCACACCAGCATGGACAATGACAGAGTCATATTTGTACTTGCCTTGGAGTGACCTGAGTGCTTGTGTTACGTGGCGGATCCTAGCACCCGACAGGCAGCTCACCGTGACCTTCTGCTTGTTCAGCCTGGTGAGCGGGACGTCAGTGTGTGAGGTGGATATCCCAACCACTGCCACCAATTAATATGTGACACCCGTGCCCTGGCCCAGCAATCAAGGAGCCTCAATACTCACCACTAACACCAGAGAAGTTGTCTCATATATGAAGAAAGGATAACAAATACACACAGTAAAGTGCAATTTCCATTTAGAGCACACAGAAATCACAGTCAGTCCAGGGCTGGTCACTCCTTTGCTCCCCAGGTCCCAAATAGGACTCGCTACTGGCACAGCTATAGGGTCCAGAATTCAGCCTAGCTGGGCAAGCTAAAATCCCCAGCACCTTCTCTGCCAACCAGTGCCTCGTGTCCCTGCCCATGTAGCTGACACACACACACTTTGAGATAAGAGTTTACACAACCACACAGACACTTCTGGGGAAGGCTGGCACAGGTCCTCCAGTTGTGCCCCTTTTACCTAGACTATATGGTAGTAATTACTGCCACCACCCAGCTAATATTATCATCTACCCAAAGGCCCTTAAAACGATCTCCAATTATTACTGTGCAATATTATTATCCAATTGGTAGTATAGCCCATGGCTAAAACTATTAGAGCGGCCTTGTACAGGTTTACTAAAGGCATGCAAGTACCCTAAAGAGCTTAAGTTATCTCTACACAAAACCAGCCACAGTTAAAAGGTTTTAAAATATTTAATAATGAATAATTAAAACCACAAGACAATACTTTCTACTACACAGTCAGTGCTGGTCAAAAGAGTTCAGAGATCACACAGAAATATTTAAAATAAATCAGTAGTACAGTTCTGATATCACAGAAAAACACTTAGTCTAATCTTTATAGTCCTAGAAAACACACTTATAAGATAACTTACTTACATAGAGCATAAGGCAGTGCTGAGTTGGATGATTAGACAAAAAATACTTAATAATCTCTGGTTCTCACTGTTTAAATTGAAACTGCAGTTCTGCTAAAACATTACATCATCTTTTTACACTTCCTGGAGTTTCCAGTCTGACAGAAACTGCATTTACATTCTTTTACACTTAGAGCAATAAAGGAAATTCCACATGTAAATTCTGGTCATTAACTTTAGCCTTAAAACAATAGGCAGGAAGCTTTCATCTAACCGGACTGGAGCCGACTTTTAAACATGAAAGGCAGTGATGAAATCATTTTAATTTCAAAGGACCAACAGGAAATGCGTGACTTAGCTTTCTTTACAGCAGATGGCAATGTTGCCACATTGTTTTAAGTTCAACATTTCACATTTACAAATTTTAGAATTATCTGCACAATTCTATCTGGCTAGGCTGGCAGCCTTCACCCATCTTTGCCAGTCTTCACACTTATATGTAACAAACAATGGATGCTTGTAGTCAGCTAAAAGACAAATTCCCAGAAGGAACATGTAAACTTCTACAATATGTGTAATAGACTTATCTGCTAGGCGACCAAGGAAGTTTCAGACACATACAACTAGTGCCTCCTATTTCAACCAATAGTTAACCCTGCCTTCTGTGACTGCATGGATGTTACATCAGATAGATATTGTTGTACACAGAATATGCTCGAAGCATGGCCCCATCATGCTTCCTGCTTGCTAGTTAGGTGTAATGTTGATCTGTGATTGTTAATGTTGTAATGTTGAGCTGTAATTTAAGTGGGGGGCTGTGGCCCCTACACCCCCCAACTAAATATACCAACTCCAAGATTGCCCTATATTGGGGTAAAAGGTAAACTCCGGGAACAGACAACTGAATTTTTTTTTGTAGGAAAAATTTGCGGTTTTGGCCGTTCGCGGTTTTTGCATTTCGGTGTTTAGGGGTCGTTGTTTACATATTCAAAGAAATGTCTCTTTGATTATGTAATATAGACCCACTCAATTATTGACCTGATGATGGAAGAGTACAAGGAGGTTATAACTTCTTTTTTTTCTGGAGGCAATGCCCTTACTTATGAGATGAGCAATATAGAATGCATTTCTTTCCACTGTGGCAACATGGTGATCAAAGGTAAAGTTGCTGTCAACTTGTGGCCCAGGTTTCTCACCACTGAGTGCACACTTAGGGAGTCATTATTGATGTGGTTGTTAGCAGGAACATCACTGTTAGAAAAATATGTATTAATATGTGTGCATTAGTGCCTTTTAGAAGCCCAAAAGGATTAATACATTTATTCTGCTTTATGCTGAACAAATCCATATTAATGGCAAATGCTTTCTGACCTTGCATTTTGTCAGCGCAACTAAAATCTTGTTTATGTCTTAGGAAATTAACTGAGAAGCAGATGATTTTCTGCTAAGTTAGGAAAATAATGAATAGAACAATATTGCTTTCTATAATGTTATTAAACCTAGACAATTAGCCCTGTCTGTGTTATGAGAACATACACAGCTGCAGGAAGGATAGATAAAGTAGAACAAAGACCGGTTGAAGAATATGAACTATAATCTGTGATTGCTTTGTGCTCGAATGAGTAGAGTACCTTGAAATGTAACACAGCACTGTAGAAATAATTGCAACTAGCTGCTGGTCTCCAAGGCCATGTTATTTTTCAAAAGTTTTCTCATGTATCTAGAAATGTTATGTCATGTCAGCAGAAAATCATGAGCAACATCTGCTGTGAAAAACAATATTGTAAACTTGTGATTTACTACGTCAGCTTCAGTAGGCAATGTCTTGTAAGAATAGTATAAAAATGGCTTCACTTCCTGATTTTAGTTAGACGAACTCTATATTTTTGCATGCATGTTTTTGTCTCCTTGCTGCAAGAATTAAAGTGCCTTAACCTGAAACTTATATGTATTGGTCTTTGAAGTATTTTCCTTTGACAGATTAGTCCTTTGGACCGGAAACCTCCACTTCGCCCGGATCAGACAGGCCAGATGGCGTGAAACCGTATGGGGAAGAAACCACATTGATTCTTCTTATTTGAAAAGACCTCCGACTGAATTGTCATACAAAAGAGGCCAGCCACTTTCTGATCTGTGACTGAAGGGTGGGTTTACCTCAAACCAGACGATCAATCACGGAGACTCAGGTAAGGTGAGATTTACCTTTTTCTGTTTTAGATCAGGGACTTGATTTGCATTGTCTGTCAGGGGATTTGTCTTGTACAAGTCAGGGACAGAAAGATTGCAGTCTTGTCATAGATCAGGGAAACAGAGTAGGTAAGGCAGTTATTCTAGATAGACTGTGAAAAAGAAAAATCATGGTACCATGTAAATTAAGAAGGGTTACGTAACATTTCAAAGGTTAGAATAAAATGAAAAATAAGTGCACGAAAAGATCCCAAACTCCGCCATTAACTGAAGATGCGAAATTCATGCAATTACAACGTGCCAATAATGTTAAATACTACTCAAAATGGGTTAATAAGTATGAATTTGATGGTAAATTAGAAAAATCCTCACTTATTAAACTTATCAAACAGCTTAAAACCGATTCCAGAGGTCGGGTAAAAAAGCAACGTCAATTAGGATTTCCTCAGGCACACAGGTGGATTGAGGAAGCAAACCATAGGGAACAAAAGAGTAATAATTCGAACGCAATGTTTTTAGATAAAGAGGATAATAACTTAGTAATAGCATCGGCCCCTCCACCCCCTCTGCTTCCCTTACCAGAATACGAAGCAAGCAGACAAGCTGGTCCACCCCCACGATATCCAGCTATTCCTGCAAAAGCAAAACAGTTTGTTAGAGATCCCGTTGTGACCAGGTCTCGAACACGGGCAGGAAACTCAAAAGGGGACATTGAGTTGTATCAAATGAATAGAAATTCACAATCTTTAAGTGAGGAAGAGATGTGGCCACTAATAGAAGTACCAAATCCTCAGGCAGGACAAGAAGGACAGGACCCAATTCTCCTAGTATACAGACCATGGACACCGGAAGATATCTGGAAAGCCACTGAGGGGAATTCCCCATCCAAAAATTAATTTTAGAAAATTTTTAGAAGACCTACAAGGCATGAGGTTAAGTTATAACTTAAACGGAGAGGAAGTAGAAAAAGTAGTCAGACAAATCGTGGGACCAGATTGGCACATGATCAGTGGCAATTGGAATCCCCGTGACGCAGAACACAAACCCCTCCCACACAGTAGCGCAGAACTAGACAACAGAGTGAAAGGTCTTACAGACTGAATCTCTGAGAAATGAAAACCTAGGGCAGACTGGACTTGCATTAATCAATGCATCCAACAAGAAGGTGAAACTGTTGACAGATATTATGCTAGATTATTAGAGTGTTTTAATAACCATTGTGGAATGCAGGTACCTGAAGATCAAACACATGATTCCCCGTATGAACAGCAGTTAAAGAATACATTTTTAAAAGGCAGTATTTTGCCTTTAAGCAGCTTTATTACAAAGCACATGGTAGATCATCGTACAAGTAGACTACAGTCACTACATGAATATGCTAGACATGCCGAAAGGCATTTTAACAGTAAAAAGAAAAAGAAAGCCCAAGTATTCTCTGTAGAAGATGGAGCAGAAGTTTATGTAGTGCAGTCTGGGAAAAAGGGAAGAAAAATGCCAAGGGAAACAAACAATCTGATCAACGATCAGAGGACTTTGAAGGGCAAAAGAAAAGTGTGCTTTAAATGCGGTAAGAAGGGACACCTGGCAAGGGATTGCAAGAAAAACAAGAAGGCAATCACGGAAGATAAGGAGGGTGAGGACTGACTATATGACAGCCAGGAATCACTAGAAGACAATAGCTGAGAAAGGATAAATGCAAATGTGATAGAGAGAGTAGAGGATATAACAGAAGAAATAGAGGAAGTACATGAAGTCACGGATAGTGAAGAAAATGAAATTTTAGACTTAGCTTTATTGAGCTTGGAGCTCTATTTAGCAGACACAAAACCAGAAGTTATACTCCTGGTAGAAGGGAGGGAAGTCACGTTTTTGTGTGACTCAGGGGCATCATGGACCCTGGTACATCCCTCCAAACTGCCAGAGAACTCAGAGTCACCTGATTACATATTAGTGAAAGCAGCTAATGGACAGCTGTATCAGGAGCCCCTCTCCCATAACATTGCAATAACTGATCCTGTTTCAGGATTAACCCAGAAAAGCAAAATTGTTGTTTCTGCAAAATGCCCAGTAAACCTCTTGGGCAGGGACCTTATGCAGCTATTTGCCATGGCAGTAGTTCCAACTATGCAGGGTATGGAAGCACAGCAACAAATTGATACTTTTGCAGTGAGATTGGAGGGTGAAAAATTTTATTGGTACAGCCAGGACTTGGTTAAGACTGGTCCAGGGGCAGTAACCGAAGAGCTGATGAATGTAGCCATCAGTAAGTACCCCTCCCTTGACATTGATAAACAACATTTGTTGCACTGTACTCTGTATTATTGCAGCACACCAGGACCTGATAAAGAATATGAGCAAGAGTTGTTTAGAAACCGTGCAAACAGGTTAGTATTATGTAATCTGTACTGGGACATAAAAGGGAACATTGTAGTTAGCTGTTCATTACCCTAGGAGTTCTTTGCACTTTATAAATCTAATCGATTACCACATGTAAGCTTAACTAAGGACAAAAATGTAAAATGGGCAGACCTAGGAGAAAAAGTCACGAGATGGGAAAAACAGACAGAGTTAGAACCGTCAGAACAGGGAGTACAAAAGCAGAAGTTAAATTGGATAACACAGACACACCCAGCTGTACATTTGCAGTCAAGCAAGGACAGCTGATTAGCACTCTTATCAGAAGAGGAAGAAGATGCCTTACAAGGCATACCAGAAACTCTCTGGTCAACAGGCAAATCAGATGTAGGACTTATTCGTACAGCAGGACCAGTTACTATTATGCCAAAGTCAGCATTTAGACCACAAAAGAGACAGTATCCCTTGAGAAAAGATGCAGAGGTAGGAATCAAACCTATTGTAGCAGCTTTACTTAAGGAAGGAGTACTGGTGGAATCACCTGATTCACTATGTAACACACCTTTATTTCCTGTTAGAAAAGCAAATGGAGAATGGCGTATGGTCCAAGACTTACAAGCTGTAAATGATGCAGTAATACCAAGGGCACCTATGGTGCCGGATCCACACACCCTGTTGAATGATCAAAAACCTCAACAGAAATATTTTTCTGTGGTGGATATCAGCAATGCGTTCTTTTCAATACCAATACACCCTGACAGCCAACATTGGTTTGCATTCACATTTCAGGGGAAAAGGTATACATACACATGACTACCACAGGGATATTGTGAAAGCCCAACAATATTCTCACAAGAAATGGCAAACAACTTGGTGGGATTTACCCACCAAAAGGCAGTCAGATTTTACTTTATGTTGATGACATCCTGCTGGCAGCACCCACCCAGCAAGATTGTAAGGAAGATATTGTAGCATTGTTACAATTTTTAGCTATTCAGGGACATAAAATAAATAAAAACAAATTACAGCTTTGGAAAAAGCAAGTTAGATACCTAGGATATGTAATATCCAAAGAAGGCAGAACATTAGATGAGGGCAGAATAATATTGATTTTACAAGCACCGAAACCCACTACCAAGAAGGAAATTATGTCCTTCCTGGGTACGACCAACTTTTGTCGGAGCTGGATCCCAAACTATGCTTTGGAATCTGCACCGCTGACCAACTTGATATACAAGAAGCCTATGGCAGCACAGGATTTATTACAATGGACACCAGAAGCAGAATCTGCTTTCTGCAAATTGAAACAGTTGATAGCATCCTCACTAGTCTTAGGAGTACCAATCATAAACGTTTTTTCCAAACTGTAGATTGTAAGCAAGGTTATATGACATCAGTGCTAATGCAACAGCATGGGGACAAACAACACCCCATTGCTTACTATTCATCACAACTGGACCCAGTGGCGTGGTCATTGCCCCACTGTGTACAAGCAGTAGTCGCAGCTGCAATGGCAGTACAGGCTTCGGCCTCAGTAGTGTTGTTCCACCCTCTGACATTGAGAGTGCCTCATCAAGTCAAGATTATTTTACTGCAAGAAAAAGCAGCATATCTTTCTCCTGCTAGGCATCTTTCCTGTATGACTATATTGTTGAGCCAACCTCATATGACAATTGAACGATGTACGACTTTGAACCCATCTACCTTGCTCCCAACCCCTGCAGATGGCACACCGCACAGCTGCCTGCAGGAGATTGAGCAAAAGACACTACCTAGAAAAGACCTTACGGATGTTCCTTGGATGATGACATACTACATGGATGGCTCATGCAAAAGGGGTCCCACAGGACAGAACCTAGAAGGATATGCAGTAGTTTCTGATACTGAGATTATAGAAGCAAAATCTTTACCACACAATTTATCTGCACAGGCAGCAGAACTGATTGCCTTGACACGGGCATGCACTTTAGCAAAGGATAAATGTGTAAACATTTTTACTGATAGCCAGTACGCTTTCTCTACTGTACATGTTTTTGCGCAACAGTGGAAAAAATCGAGGAATGATAACATCTACTGGCAAACCAATCAATCATGCACAGTTTATTTTAGATATTTTAGAATCTATTCAGTTACCTCAGAAAGTAGCTATTTGTAAATGCATAGCTCATACCAAGCAACAGGATAGAATTTCAAAAGGTAATGCAAGGGCTGATACAGCTGCAAAGCAGGCAGCCTCAGCTTCAGAAGTATTTCTTTTGAATGAGGAATTACAACCTTCTGAGATTTTAGACTTAGAAATGCTGAAAACAATGCAGACACTTACTACGCAGGTTGAAAAACAAAGATGGATAAAACGAGGAGCAATTCTCAAGGAAGGGCTGTACATCTCCAAAGTGGGAAAACCGATATTGCCATGTAACTTGTTTAGATATGCAGCTTTGTTGAGCCATGGGCAATGCCATGTCTCAACAGGGGGGGTGGTACAGTTAGTGAACCGGGTGTTCACAACATATGGATTCATAAACTACACTAAAAATTTTTGTTTGTCATGTCACGTTTGTAATAAACATCATGCACAAGGGGCGTTGAAGCTCAAGCAAGGGAGTTTCCCTACACCACCGCATCCGTTCCATACTATCTGTATGGATTTCATAGAACTGAACAAATGTGAAAATAAGAAGTATTGTCTTGTCATTGTAGATATGTTTTCCAGATGGGTGGAAGCTTTTCCGTCCAAAAATCCAGACGCAGCTACTGTTGCAAAAACCCTTGTTAAAGAAATTATTCCTAGATTTGGCATACTGGAAAAGATCTACAGTGACAATGGCATGCATTTTGTAAACCAAACCACACAACAGCTGAGCAGGTATTTTGGGATTTCTTTAAAGAATCATTGTGTGTATCACCCTCAATCTGCAGGATTGGTAGAGAGGCACAATGGGACACTGAAGAACAAGTTAAGGAAACTTATCGAAGAGACACATAGAAATTGGGTGTACTGTCTGCCCCTGGCACTGTTGAGCATGAGAACTGTTCCGAATGCAAAGGGATTGACTCCTTTTGAGAAGTTATTTGGACAAGCGTATTATATACCTCAGTGGAAACCTCTCATGCCCGCAGACCAGGAAGCCGACTGTACACTTGCTGAGTATATGAGGAAATTGTTGAATTCTAAACATCTTTTGCAGTTTAATTCTGTTTCAGATAAAGAACAAACCAGACCATCGGAAGCAGCGGTAGTCCCAGGCATGTGGGTCTGGGTGAAAGTCATCAAAAAGAAAAACTGGATGATGCCGAAGTGGGGAGGGCCATTCCAAGTGCTACTGTCAATGCCCACTGCAGTCAAGATCATGGAGCATGCATCCTGGATTCATCTGACACATTGTAAACTGGTTAAAAACTTTGAGCTAAATAAAAATCTTGATACTGTTACACAACAAGAATAAAAATGACAAAATCCAGAGCATACAAGAATGTAGAACAGCCACAAAAAATTGCATGATCATCCTGTTGGTTATACTGGTGACATTAATCTTTTTGTTGTGGCCTTTCCTTTTTCCAGCCACACAAGCTGAACTGAATAAACCTGATGCGTTACTTATAGACTGGCATCTAAACTTTAACACTTACCAAGCAATTAAACATGTGTATGCTAAGACTTTTAATGTTTCAAATTGTTGGGTTATGTACAGCTATACCAACAGCATACAGGGGATTATTAATGACTGCAGTCCCCCTAGGGGTCAATGAGACCTGGGAAAACTTGGTTTATGATACTATGACTGTTAAATCACAAGATAAAATAGCATTGCACCTGCCTGTTACACAAAAGGGAATTGTGTGTTTTTATAAAAATGATACTATCCAGGTGGGTTGGAGTAATTGCAATATGACTGTACCTTACAAATGTTACACCAAAGCTAAAAAGCAGGTTCTATTTGTGATACAGACTATGACTCATTTCTTAAATCAATGCACAGAACGATTAATGAAGTACAACATAATCCTGTTCTTTTTAAGCAACTGTCTATAATAAATAAGAAAATGTTTCATGCAGGGCAAGCATATGTTAATAGTAAAGTTACTACTAAGGTGGAAGATTGTTATTTTGTATGTGGCAAAAAGGCCTATAAATGGTTACCTGAGAATAGGTCCGGCAGTTGTTTTTTGGGTTACCTGGTTCCGGCCATACGACACACTGCAGTTTTGCCTCGAGGTAAAATTCAAAATGCAGGAGAGGTCACCAAGAAACCTGTCAGGAAACCTGAGAATCCAGTGGGACAGATCGAGGCGGGCTGGAGAAACCATCATTCCATGGGCGATAAACTAACACATATGGACTTGAGTGAAACTGTCATATCGTGGGCAGGCATATTACCAGCATATGGAGCAGTGAAATCAATTTGGGAACTGAGAAAACTGTCTAAACTCCTCGAAGTAATGAGCAATGCAACTTTTTCTGCTCTCAAATTAGTGACTGATGAACTGAATCCCATGAGAACTGTGGTGCTTCAAAACCGCATGGCTCTTGACTTCACCCTAGCGGCGAGAGGTGATACGTGCGCTTTAATCCAAGAAGAATGCTGTTCATATATTCCTAACAACCAGCACGAGATAGACAACCACCTTGAGGTGATCCAGCAAGTGTCGACCATGACCAAACCAGGCCCAAATCCACTGACGGACTTTTTCCAGAAATGGTTTGGGGGGTGGGGTATCATCCTAATGAACATCTTGATTGCTATTTGTGTAGGAATGCTCCTGTTGGGAGTATGTGTTTGTTGTGGCATCCCCTGCATGAAAAGATTGATTAAAGATTTTATAGATTTGCCAGTTTCTGAAACCTTATATCAAGGTACTGAGCTTGATGAACTGTTGAAGACTGAGATGCTTTCATAAGTTAAACTGAATTACTTTCTTAACTGCAAATCCAAAATGGAAGAGGTTAGCAAAAGAAACAAATCATTTATGCTTTTGAAAGTAGAATAAAAGTATTAACAGGGGGGAAATGTTAGAAAAATATGTATTAATATGTGTGCATTAGTGCCTTTTAGAAGCCCAAAAGGGTTAATACATTTATTCTGCTTTATGCTGAACAAATCCATACTAATGGCAAATGCTTTCTGTCCTTGCATTTTGTCAGCACAGCTAAAATCTTGTTTATGTCTTAGGAAATTAACTGAGAAGCAGATGATTTTCTGCTAAGTTAGGAAAATAATGAATAGAACAATACTACTTTCTATAATGTTATTAAACCTAGACAATTAACCCTGTCTGTGTTATGAGAACATACACAGCTGCAGGAAGGATAGATAAAGTAGAACAAAGACCGCTTGAAGAATATGAACTATAATCTGTGATTGCTTTGTGCTCGAATGAGTAGAGTACCTTGAAATGTAACACAGCACTGTAGAAATAATTGCAACTAGCTGCTGGTCTCCAAGGCCATGTTATTTTTCAAAAGTTTTCTCGTATCTAGAAATGTTATGTCATGTCAGCAGAAATCATGAGCAACATCTGCTGTGAAAAACAATATTGCAAACTTGTGATTTACTACGTCAGCTTCAGTAGGCAATGTCTTGTAAGAATAGTATAAGAATGGCTTCACTTCCTGATTTTAGTTAGACAAACTCTGTATTTTTGCATGCATGTTTTTGTCTCCTTGCTGCAAGAATTAAAGTGCCTTAATCTGAACCTTACATGTATTGGTCTTTGAAGTTTTTTCCTTTGACAATCACGCTTACCGAAAGGTATGATAACACATTTTTTGCATTGAGTTTAAGGCCATGACTTTGGCACCAGTCATTTGTTTGTGTAAGACCCTCTTGTAGGATGTTGATATCATTTGGCGATTCTGTGACCACTCCCAGTTTGCAGTCATCAGCAAACTTTGCCAGCCACAGACCTTTTTTTGAGAAATTGATTCCAAACAGTAGTGGTCCCAGGGCAAATCCATGTAGAACATCATTGGTTATAGGTCTGCTGTTGGAGGTGGATTCCCCTATTTTGACTATATTGGTTCTATCAGTGAGCCAGTTAGCGACCCATCTAATGATATAAAGGCTGATGCCTAGCTATGTGAATCGAATGATGTCTGAGTGGGGGATAGTGTCAAAAGCCTTGGCCATGTCTAGATAGGCTGTATGCACAGATATACCCTCATCAAGGGCCATGGTGACTGTCTCGAAGAAGTCCACCAGGTTTAACAGGCATGATCTTCCCTTGACAAATCCAAATAGAGTAGGGTCAAAAGTTTGGAGACTAACTATATCTTTGTTGATAAGGTCCATGATGATATGTTCCATGGCCTTGCAGATAAGGCTAGTCAGGCTAATAGGTCTGTAGTTCCTAGGGTCAGTGGAAGCACCACCCTTGTGCAATGGGATAACTGTGGCTTTTTTTCCATTCAGCTGAGATGAAGCCAGCGCTTAGACCATGATTGAAAATAGTACTCAATGGTGTTTCTAATTCTTGATTGAGCCCATGGAGGATGCAGCCTGGGATGTTAACAGGTCTCATAGATGCTGTGTTTTTGACCTTAGAGAGGGTGTTCATGACCTGCTCTATAGAGATATAAGGTAGATGACAGGTGATAGAGATGTGCTGGGGTACATGTGGTAGGGACAGGGGAGTGTAGTTTTCACAGAACCTGTCAGCTAACAGGTTAGCAGTGTCCACAAGCTCAGTATATGTGGTATCATTAACTACCAGTTTGATACATATCTGGGCTTTTCCTTTTAGGTTACAGATGCAAGTAAAGAATGTCTTATGGTTGCCCTTATTGAAGCAGATAATTTGGATTCATGGTTAGCTTTGGAGGACTTCACAACAAGTCTTATTAGCTTGTTTAAGCTGAGAAGGGAGTGTTTCCAGTTTAGGGCTGGCTCCTGTTTACTCTTAGACAGCAGTTTCTTCCTCTTATTGTAAAGCCTTTTAATGGAAGTTGTTCACCAGGCAGGTTTGCTCTTCCTTGAGGAGCTTGTTTTGGTTCTATCAGGTATGGCCATGTCAATACAGGCATACAGGTGTTTGTATAAAGCATTTGTGTAGAATTCAGCATAACTGCCAGTTCCATCTGAGGGAGGATGAGGTGCAGTGAATATATTTATAACATCCCATAAGGGATTATAATCTGTTTTGGAGAAGTTTTTTAGTTTAGTTGCTGCTGCTTGGGGTTCAGGTGTGATAGTTACTTTGAATGAGACTGATTTGTGGTCAGATCTCACCAGGGAAGACCGCACAGTAGGGGTGCTACAGTGGTCCCCCATATTGTTAAGTACCCTATCCAGGATGTTGGCACCCCTTTTGGTGGTGTCAACCAGCTGGTCCAGGGCACTGGAGTTAATGAAGTCAAGGAACATTTGGCAAGTGAGTTTGCTCATGAGTAATTTACCCAGTCAATGGATGGGTAGTTAAAGTCACCCAAAACGGTAGTGTGTGGATGTATCTTGATATACGCAAGTAGATCCAAATAGTCAGAATGTGTGTCCTGATTCATGGAGGAGGTCCTGTAGCTGGCAATGACTTGAATAGGTCTCCTACCAATAGTTAATTGCACCTGAAGTATTTCCAGGGAATCATGCTGTCTAACCAATCTGGAAATGTATTTATGTTTAATTAATATTGATACACCACCGCCTTTAGTTTCATGCCTTCATTTGGTGGTCTGAATGTGTGGAAGGAGGTGTAGCACAATATGCCTGGGGTGCTCTCCATAGCCTTGAACCAGGTCTCCATGAGTGCACAAATGTTTATGTTCTTCCAAGGTGAGAACTGCTACCAGTAAGTGCAGTTTCATCTTAAGACTCCTAGTGTTTAGCAGGATAACCTTAAGGTTGTTTTTAGATGGAGTTTGTACATCAGGAATTTTGTCTTTGAGACACTGCCTAAAAATACACTATAGGGTTGGCAAGAGCCTTGGCCAATAGCTGAAATCCCAGGGGTGACAGGTAAAGACCATCTGTGGGCCTGTGGCAAAGCATCGAGGTCTGTCGATCATGTCATCCCAGGCTGACATATACTGGATCCCCTTAGAATTACACCAGAAACTAAGCCAATTATTGAAGGCTATCATTTTCTTTTTGTATTGAGGCATCATGCTAGGTGAAGGTAAAATGCTGCTTAAGACTAGGGACATACCAGCCTGAGACACATAGACCAGTTATGTCTTTCTTCATATAGTCCAGAGAGGTACATCTCAACTCATTCACATCAACATGGTCTATCACGGAGTCATAATGGGTCTATATTATATCCTCAAAAGCTGTAAGCAGCGAACGCTATCTACAGTGAAAATGTCGTTCAGCAAATTCACTCTTCACCCTATGCCAATTATATATACCAACTCCAAGATTGCACTACAGTGAGGAAATGGCAAATTTTCCGATCTTCACTGTAGGGCGATCTCACTATTTACAGTTCGCTGCATGGCGTTTTCACTGGAGATAGCTTTCACTGTTTACAACATTTGAGGATATAATATAGGCCCGTCATAACAGTACCTGTTGTTGACAGACGAGTACATCAGATCTGACCACAAATCAGTCTCGCCAGAAGTAACTTTCACACAAGACCCCCCCCCCCCAGCAACAAGTATACTAAAAAAACTCTCTAAGGCCAATAACAACCTCTTACATGACAGCATAAATAGCTTCATAACCCCTCCCCAACTGATGGAACAGACACCCATGCTGAGATATACACCAATGCTTTATGCAAGCACCTGTACATTTGTATTGACTCTGCTGTTCCTGATAGAACCAAAGGAGGATCTGAAAGGAAAAACAAACCTACCTGGTGGACAGCTGTCATTAATAGGCTATATATTAGGAAAAATAAATTGCTGTCTAAGAGTAGGAAGGGACAGTCTAAAAAATGGAAACACTCCCTCCTCAACTTATTCAATCAAATAAGACTCCTAGTGAAGCCATCCAAAGCATACTATGAATCCATATTAGCTTCCCTAACTAAGAATAACCACAAGGCATTCTTTAGTTATATTTGTAACCTCAAAGATAAGGCCCAGATTTCCGCCTAATTTGTAGTTAATGGTACTGCATATACAGAACCTGTGGATTCAGTGACAACGTCAATCCCCTGTCCCTGCCACATATACTCCAAAACATCCCTAACACCTGTCCCCTGTCTAGTATATCTGAGAAGCAGGTCTTAAATGTCCTATCCAAGGCCAGAAACACAGCCTCTATGGGACCAGATAACATCCCAGGCAATGTTCTATATGGATTAAAACAGGAATTAGCATCGCCGTTGATTGAGCTTTTCAATCACAGCCTAAGCACTACCATCATCCCAGGAGATTGGAAAACAGATGTCATCATCCCTTTGCAGAAAAGAGAGTGCATCCACGGACCCCAAGAACTACAGATGCATTACCTGACCAGCCTTCTCTGCAAGGCCGTGGAATAAATTATCATGGACCTTATTACATAATATATGATATAGGAATCTCCAAATGCTCAATCCCACCCAGTTTGGCTTTGTCAGGGGGAGAATATGCCTGTTAAATTTGGTTGACTTCTTTGAGACAGTCACCAAAGACCTCAATGAGAGAAAATCTATGCATACGGCCTACCTAGACTTAGCTAAGGCCTTTGACACAATCTCCAACTCAGGTATCATTGATAAATTCATCCTGCTGGGTATCAACCCATATATTGTCAGGTAGGTTGCAAGCTGGCTCAGTGATAGAATTCATACAGTCAAAATAGGGGATTCTACCTCCTCCATCTGAACCATAACCAGAGGTGTTCCACAGGGATCGGTTCTGGGACCCCTACTGTTTGGAATGTATTTCTTTGAAGTGCAGGCTAAAACTAAAGGACTGTAGCTGACAAAGTTTGCTGAAGACTGCAAACTGGGAGCAATCATTGAAACCCCTAGCAATGTCAACATCCTGCAAGAAGGTCTTACGCAGACTAATGACTGGTGCCAAAGTCATGGCCTTAACCTTAATGCAAAAAATG
The DNA here is from genome assembly GCF_019279795.1 of Protopterus annectens. Classification (NCBI taxonomy): domain Eukaryota; kingdom Metazoa; phylum Chordata; order Ceratodontiformes; family Protopteridae; genus Protopterus; species Protopterus annectens. The sequence goes on along the minus strand of NC_056726.1, from coordinate 1,052,481,674 downwards.
CATTATCATCCCCATTTGTTAAGGGTGATGTTCCTGCAAACTACCACATCAATAGCAATACCCTAAGCACACAATCAGTGGTGATAGCTCTGGGAACATAGGTTGACAGCAATCTTAACTTTGAGCACCATGTCTCCACAGTGGTAAAAAGGGCATTTTATTTTGCTCATCTCATAAGTAAGGGCATTGCCTCCAGAAAAAAAGAGGTTATAACACCTCCTGTGATCCTCCCTCATCAGGCCAATAATAGAGTACAATGTTCCCTTTGGCTTATTCCTTTCCAAATACCTGCAGCAATTAAAGAGAGACCACAAAGGTTCCTTACAAAAATTTTGGGTCTTCAAGATCTGTCATATGTGGACAGACTGAAATCATTGTCACTTTACTCTGTTTCATACAGAGTGCTCAGAGGCGACCTGTGCCTTGCATATAGAGCAATCTCTGACCCCGCTTTAAAGAAAATGCTACACATTCGCAAGTCAAATAGCACTCAGGTCACTTGCTCAAAGGTCCTTAACCTAGTACGTGACATCAACAGAACTTGCTGGAGAGACAAATTTTTCTCACAGAGGTTACTCCATATTTGGAACAAGCTTACTATTCTTGTTAAACAAAGTCCTTTGTTGGCCTTATTTAAACACAGTTTGGACAATCAGATGGCTAACTGGAAATTCACCCAACGGTTCCACCTGTGTCCCTCTTGGACAGGGGCAATAGGTGCTGATTTTATTGTCTGCTTGAACCAGACACCATTGAGAACACAGGTTGAATTTGGCTAGGGTTGTAAGGGCACTGGGGGTATGATCCTATGAAAGGTATATTTGTAATAAATAATCATAACAGGTTGTGTAATCACTTATTGTACTCAATCCAAAATTAATAAAGGAACAAATAACTGTTATATGGTTTGCCATCATAGTAGATGATGTTGCAGTCAGTTGTATACATAATTATTTTGGTTTGTTGCTGCAAAGCTGTGTGTGTGTGTGACAAAGAGGGATAAGGCACCCATTTTTGTGTTCTGAAGGAGCATTGGCATGAGAGTTCAAATCCAGATCTATGCAGACATATATCATGTGAGCCATAATTTTTGCGTGTGTGTTATACACTGGTTTCCCTTATTTCAACTACTTGCCCCCCCCTTTTTTTCATTTATTTCCTTTTCTGTCTTAGTTTGTCTATTTTTTTTTTTGGCCAGTGTTTGTGCAATGCGGCGCATAGAGCAAACATGGGAAACAGAGTGCACAAACTGGATGACAGGACCACCATGTAGTAGACTGGAATGAGACAGCCCAAAAATATAAATCAGGTACATTCTTTTAACTCTATTGAGCACCATGCAAACCTGCTAAGTGGTGATGCATGGTGCTTAACAGAGGCACCTTAACAATGATTAGTAAATTAGGAAATGTCATGTAGATTCTCCTGTGGTGACATGTGCAAGTAAAGTTCTGGAGTCCACATGGTCCTGGGTTCTAATACAGGGTGTGCAAAAATTTTTTCACTGTTATGACATTGCAGCTTATAGCAATGAATTGAAAGATAGCTAAGTGTTATTGCAACCTTCTTGTCGCAACAGGTGTAAGTGTAGGACTATCATACACATGGTCCTTGGTTTGCATACAGGATATCCCATGCACTTTTACTGTTGTTCCACATCCCATTATAGCCACTCTCACTTATAATACTTGAGATAGTGGAGCTGATATCAATTACATGCATGAGGGATTAGACACTAGTGTTGTGTCAGTTATTTACTTATTTATCTATGTGTTACCACATTTATTATCAGATGTATGTCTGAGGGTATATTGTATACTATATTCCTGTAAGTATAATTCTGCTATCTGCACTAGGATGACCTTTACATCTGCCTAAGCCACATACATAACTGTCTGTACATCCAAGAACCTTGCAATTCTAATTGTAATAATTACAATTATGTAATGCCTCACTGCTGCTCTCCACTTACCATTGAGCAAATGTGCTGCTTGGCTGATTGGGGGTGCGCACCCCCAAGCTGTGGATTTGCATGTTGGTAAGCAGAGCAGTTGCAAACAGTTGTAGGCAAGGTGTTAGGTTTAGTGCACAGAGCTGGGGTGCACAGGAATCCAGCATATTCACTGGGCTCCTAGTTAAGAACCACAGCTAAAGCCTCCTGCAGGGGGACTATTGTGGCTCCCAGTACAAGTCTGAGGCTTAGGTTAGTTTAGCCTGGCCTGTATCCAGTGTCACAGGTATCCCATGCACTGGTGACCAATGTAGAAATCATTTCAGTCATCTATGGAGGAGAAAGAAGGATACTTTTGATCATTGGATCAAGGAATTTAGGACTGGGAACATCCCACAACTCTGTAAGTATCAAGTACAGAGAGTACTTGTAAGACTTAGAAAGTTTAATTTAGGCAAGACTGGCATTCATAATTGTTTTCTGTTGTGTTCTGTTTCTTCTACAGCTTCTAGTGATCAGGGGTGCAATATCAGAACCCATGGTTCTAGATTAGCAAGGTTGAGGAAAGCATGTGGTATGTATGCAGCAGAAGATTAGTGTTATTGCAGCATTTAAAAGTAGCTTGTTTGGATTTCAAAGGTTTGTATCAAATTGGGCATACATATCTCAACTGTAAAAGCAAGTATGCATCCATTAGTTTGTGGCACTAACCAAGAGTACAATATTACACTTTAGTTGTCAGACATTGTGTGTTCACATGATACACTTCCTAACTACACAGTATTGTTAATTCTTCAATACTGAATTAAAACCTGTATACCAGTGGATACATTCCCTGCTGTAAACTGTAATCTGTATAATTGGAACATAAATATGTACAATATATGCAAATGTCAAGGATTACTTACTGTAATCTGTAATATAGTGTGCATATGTTAGGAGGTTATAGTCTTAACTGTAAAGTTAAGATCATAGAGTTGAGTAATTATATTAATGCATTATATGTGACATATGAAGGTAAAATCTCTCTCTTTTTTCTCTCACCCCAACCCTTATCTCCCTTTTTTATTTTATTTTTATGTTATGTTATCATAAACATAATTTTATTTTATTTTATTTTAAGTGTTGTCAAAATGTGTCAATGTCATTCATGTGCCTCACAGGATCTACCAGCTCCCCCTCCACTAGCTAAACCACCAATGCCCAGCATATCTGTGAGCAAACCTGGTAGTACTGCCTCTGCCACCACTGTACTACCTGCCCCCTCAGGTAGTCCTGCACCAGAGACGTTTCCACTGATACCCTCTGGTAGCAGTGGCAGAGGTGGTGATGTTATCACCCACACTAAGTTACCAGGGATGGTGCATACGTTTGTGCACCACACTGTTGGTGCACACCTATGCTGGCTGGAGAGGCTGCTCTCCCTCATTTTGCATAATAGTAGGAGGAGGAGGAGAAGGAAATGTCATGTACTCCAGCCAGCAGTGGAGTGAGATGACAGTGATAACAATCCAGTGGGTGAGGACTCGATTCTCACTGTCACCCATCTTGATGAACATGGGCTTTGGATATCCCCACCATCACTCCATCCATGTTGTCACCCAACCTTTTGTATCCATCACTGACCTTATCTCTTGTCTTGCCTGTCTCCAATTGCTTCCTCACCTACCTAACTTATCTGACCCAGACATACCTACATCCCTTCCTCAACATTCTTCATTATCTCTCAAATAAAAAAAATGGGCACTTGTCCCACAAAAACATAATTGCCCCATACATAGCTCTCCGTTTTGCACATATCTTCTTGACACACTAGATTCGGTTCAATTAGCTATACAACATGATTGCATTGTGGTCAACCTTCTCTCTGGAGGTGGCAGTCCAAATTCGGCTAATATTTTGCATGTATGTTCACTTTACATTGTTAAAGAAATTGATAGTTATGGTTCTTTCCTACATCCCTTCTGCATATTCCTGTGCTGCTTTCCCTTTGTTCTTTCCAATGCTTTCTCCCCATTTCACCACTTTCCTATCTAACTCATTTTAACACCTTTAATCTGGTCAAAAAATAGAATCACACACACACCGCACATATGTTGCTGGAAAAGTAAAGAATCCCTTCACTTTTTGGTATCCATATTTACATGGCGGTGCACTTCATACAGCAATGGTGAGTAGTAGGAAACAGTTGTGGTTACCACCATGCAATGCTGCTTCATGCCACTGTGCTATGGCAACACACAGCAACACAGCTCATATAAAGAATTCATGTCACTGCAGTATCACTCTGTAATGAAAACTATTTAACAGTATCAGCTATGTCTGTATTAAAACTCAGTACTATCTGGCCCTTGCTGTCTGTACCTCACCAGACACCTGCAGCAACTGGAGAAAACACAGAGGTTTGTGACTGGAAGAATACAAGGCCTGCAAAACATGCCATACATGGAAATACTGAAATACCTGTCACTGTACTTGGTATCATGCAGGCTGCTGAGAGCTGACCTATGCCTGGCCTACCAAGCAGTCTCAGTCCCTGCTGAACTGGAAATGTTGGACAACTTGCTCCAAGGATATCAACCTAGCCTGTGACATAAACAGAACATGCTGTTGAGACAGATGCATCTTACAGCAATTCCCATTCCTCTGTAATAGGTCCCCAATGTATGTGAAGCAGTGTTTCTCAATGACCCTATTCAAGTGCAACCTTCAAAACTGGACGGGTGATTGTAATTTCACTCCTAAAGTGGCATCTATATACCTCATGGACAGTGGCATTCAGTGCGGATCACAAAATCAATCTCCTAACAACGACCATCTAACTATGCTCAATAAGGGTACTTGTGTTCTTAAACAGCTAGGCTTGTAAATGCCCTAGGGAAATTAGCCAAGTAACCTCCTATGAGAGACCTTATGAAACTATGAAGGCATACAGCCCTACCAACATCTTCTCCAGTATGGCCTGCTGATGTCATCCTCTATAAGCTGTCCTGCAGCCTTATAAAAGACAGACTTGTGCTGTGGTGCTTGCATAATGTACTGAGTTCTGTAGTCTGTGTACTTACATAGGTAGGGGGGTTTGTTCTCATTGCCGTCAACTGTGTGTGTGTGTGTGTGTGTGTGTGTGTGTGTGTGTGTGCGTCCAGCCAGAAGAGCAGAAGTGTGTATCCTACAGTTACTACTCCAATCCCATGGACTGTCATTATTTTGATACTAGCATATGCCTACACATCCATTTCAAGCAGACCTCCTAACATCTTCTCTCTAACATGGCCTGCTGATGTCATCCACAACAACTTATCCTGCAGCTATGGAAAGATCAGATGTATGCCATTGCACTTGTGTAAAGTACTGAGTTCTGTAGTTTGTGTACTTAGGTAGGAGTTCTGTTCTCACTGCAGAAAACTGGGTGTGCGTGTGCATACCTCTCAACTGTCCAGATTTATGCAGAATGTCCAGATATTTGGCTCATATTCTCACTCTACTCTTCATAAAGTTGTGGTTTTCTAGTAACTCACTGGGATGATCTGAGGATTGAAGTCACTAAATAATGACACAGATTTGAGTTGCAGACTTCAGATTCTTCAGAAAATGTATCTTAAAACAAATTCTGATACTCTAGTAATGTCATAAGTTTACAAGAGCAATATTTAAAATATGTTCCTATTTTTGGGCCATTGTCCTCCCATTTTGGCTAGCTTTGTCCAGATTTCTGGCACTAAGAGGTTGAGAGGTATGTGGGTGTGTGTCTAGCCAGAAGAGCAGAAGTGTACATCTTACAGTTGCTGCTCCAATCCCATGACTTGTCAGTATTTTGATACTTGCACATCCCTACACATCCATTTCAAACAGTCTCCCATCTTCTCTTTACATGGCTCACTGATGTCATCCCCTATACGTTGTCCTGCCACTTTGTAAAATGAGACTTGTGCCATGGTACTTACTTGTGTAAAGTACTGAGTTCTGTGGTTTATTTACTTAGAGAGGTAGAGGTTCTGTTTTCACTGCAAGCAGCTGTGTGTGTGCATGTGTGTGTCTAGCCAGAAAAGCAGAAGTGTGTATCCTACAATTACCATAAAGTTACCCCTATGGTAATTGTATCCTACAGTTAACATAGGGGTTATGTTCTCACTGCAGGCAACAGTGTGTGCCTGTGTGTCCGCGCACACGTGTGTGTGTGTGTGTGTCTAGACAGAAAAACAGAAGTCTGTATCCCACTATTACTGCTACAATATCATGGACTGACAGTATTTTAATTTTAATACATTCCAGAATCTTGCACCACTGGTTTCAACATAGGGGGAGTGTTGTCACTGGTGTATTTGCCATTAAATTCCACTATAAGGCACAAATCCTGACACAGTCTGTATTTATTAGTAGACTGCATGGCTTTGGCACTAATCATTTGTGTGTGTTAGCCCCTGTTGTAGTATAGCCACATCATTGGTGGACTCTATTTCAATCAATATGCATGAAATAGCAAAGTTGATAAGCTACAGGTCTTATTTTGCAACCTGCACTGTTGAGAAAAAGATTCCAAACAGTTTAGGTCCCAGCACAGATTCTTGGGGTACACCAATGGTGAAAAGTGCAATGTTACAGTTTGATTCACCAACTTTCACATTATGTGGTATGTCAGGGAGGACATTGGTTAACCATCTTTTGATGTAAGTGTTAATACCCAGCTGGTAGAGCTTGTCAATCTATTTCTTTATTTTCTTTATTTTACATTTGTTTACTGGGTAGTGTCTGACTGCACTAGTAGCCCATTTTCAGCAGAAACCCGGTGAGAAAAACTTCACACGCAGATAACAAATAACAAATAACAAGTAAGAAATATAGAGTTACATAGATGATTATAAAAATTATTACAGCACATAATAAACATTGTAAAAAAAAGCTAAAATGAAAAGTAATACATCATAGTAACAAAACTGAAACATGTATACCACAGAAAATCATTAACTGGGTGAAAAACAGAAACAGAAACAGTGAGCATGTCTAATGAAGAAATTTAAGCACATGTAGAGTTTAAGACAGAGTAGACAAAAAGAAAAATATGAAGTACTGAAAGTAAAATCAAATCAAAAACCGTTGGGAGGTGATCAAATATAGCATTGAAGAAAAAATAGATAACCAGCTATAAAGAGAAATAGATGGGTGTTGTTGAGGATATAGTAGGAGAGAGAAATTAACCGGGGATATTACAATGGCAGAGCCACTTGCTTGTTAGATATTCTTTTAATTTTGTTTTAAAGGAAAAACAGTAGGTAGTGTTTTGTAAGCTTAAGGGTAGGTCAACAATACCTGAGTAGGGGGATTGACTAAACCCTAGGATGGATCAAGATAGACAGTAAGCACTGTCTTACCACAAACAACAAATAAAACAAAAAAATGATATGAAAAAATAAATGAATGAAGAAATTAGGATCCACCACTTAGAATTTATTCCAACCTCTAGTGCCTCGGCAATAGCCTTCCAAGGAGAATACAAACTAGAAGTGCAGCACACGTTTATATAATAAAATTAATTAATCAATCAAACAAACAATTTAAAACACATATTAAATTTAAATAAGAACTCTCCAGTTGCATTCTGCATGCATTCTGCACCAGGGGCTAAAGTGCCATATTTTAGTATAAAAAGAGTTTCCTTATACAAAAGTTTTTTCTTTGAATTAATACTATATTTATAAATGGGAATATGTTCTAAAATTGTACCTAACAATCCCTGTGGGTTACTCTTATGATATTTTTAAAATGCATTGCAAGTGGATTCTCTAATTTTTCATTTTTAATATTCCTGACATGTTCCTGAATCCTGGTCTTAAAGGCTCTCTTACATTCACCTGTATAAAACATCCCACATGGACATTTAAGTGCATACACAATGCTTTCTGTATTACATAAAGACATAGCATTAGGTTGAAAAAATAATCCATTAATATACCTAAATGTATGCACTGTCTTACGTTCATGCAGGCCTATCACACCGAATCAATGGGGTGTGACAACATCACAGATCGTCTGTAGCGTGACTCATAACATATATCTACCTGACACAGTTTGATACACACTTCAACATACCATGCAGATTGGTTATGCTCCCATAGAAGGTTGTATATCAACATGTATCCATTTGAGTGGGCTGGGGACAGCATGTGATGCATGCATGTATAAACACATCCTGACTCTCCTGATCTGTGAGGTAGACCAACATATCATCATAGACCTTCTCTAAATGGACTTTAGTAATATCCTGGCTGTGTGCAACAGACATGTGTGAGATTTTGATGCTATATCTATGTCTGTTACTTCTGTCAGATGTCCTCAAAAAGTGCATGCATGGCATGCGAGATGACAATGCTATCATCCTGTGGAACTTGAAAAAGCCAAGGCATTCAATATGAGTTCACACTGAGGAATTCACTCCACTATGACAGATGTGGCCATCAACACCTATATCACCAAGTGGATAGAACAGTGTATCACATAAGTGGCGTGTAAATATGTAGAAATGTGTGAAATTACCTCTATGTCATGTCCAATGATCAAGTGTGTACATCAGGGCTATCTGCTAGGTCCTTTCTTGTCTATGATTTAAATCATAGATGTCAAGAATGACATACAATTTCTGTCTCCCAACAGCTGTCTGAAGGACTACAGATTGTGGACAATCATTAATGCCAACTGTTATATTGGTGTAATATAGATAGTATCAACACACATAACACACATTAAAGATTGCTGCCACAACCATGACAACACATGAAAAAAAAAGTGAGGATTGTTTTCATTATGCAAGAAAAAAAAATGCACAAACCAGCAGACATCCCCTATCAGCAGACCATTTTTTATGTGTCCTATGTCCTGGGTATGTGGAATGTCCACCAGCATGTGTCCATGGTGGTGAGTACTCCCTTGTCTGTAACAAAACTGCTGAGTATGTGCAGGACATCCACATGAAAGGCCATAATACCTTCATAATTCACACCCTTCACCACACCAGTATCTGAGTACAATGCACCCTTCCTCATGTCCCTCCATACACATCTTCCAATGATGTGCAACTGAAATGTATCACCATTGCCAGTGTGAGCTGTCACACATCTATTTGTGCATATCTTGGTGTTACTTTTGCTGCATAAACACTACTGTTGATGGCACTAAACCCCCATCATGGTGTAATACCACATGCATGCATGCATAGCTGTTTCAGCGATGCACTTATGACATACATAGCTGTTTAATGACATTGATGGCATAGTTTACATTCATGACAGTGCAGATTGTGCATATATATATATATATATATATATATATATATATATATATATATATGTATATGTATATGGGTCTACTTAAATCCATCAAATTTACAGTTTATTGAAACTACCTTAACTGATCCCACTTAAGTAAAAGGACATTTCAATGAAAATGCACTTTTGTAAAAATAATTTCATCGAGTAGTTTTGCTAGATCGCTGTACACTGATAAGGGAATATTCCCTTTTCCCTACTGTAGTGCGATATCAGAGATTGTATATATAAGTAGCAGAGTTGTGGGGAGTGCAGCCCCCCACATGGAGGGGTGCAGGGGGTCTTGTTCCCCTGCATAAATGCTTTTGTGGTATTTTTTGTTTGTTTTTCATTTTTTTTTATTCGATGAAATGATTTTCGCAAAAGTGTGTTTTCTTTGAAATGCACTTTTGCTTAAGTGGGGTTGGTTAAGTCAGTTTTGATAAACTGTAAATTTGATGGGTCAAAGTAGACCTATATATCAATATGTATATGTATACATATATATATCTATCTATCTATATAGATATATATATATATATATATATATATATATATATATATATATATATATATATATATATATATATATGTATGTGTGTTTGTGTATATAGGTTCATAGGTTCATACTAGGCTATCTGCCCTGGGGCAATTATAAGCCTAGCCCGATTCTGTATGGCTTACGCCACCCCTTGATTTGAGTATACTGTGCCCTTTTTAAGGTTTAGTTTACTGTGCCTCTGTCTAATAATGACACGGGAGTAATCCCTGGGACAAACCTACGATCCCCCATCCACTTATCGAGATTCTTCTTGAAGAGATTCAGTGAGGTGCTCTGCCTCACATGAACTGGAATTCTATTCCAGAGCGAAGGGAGCCTCTGGGTTATGAACCTGTCCCTCCAGCAAGTTCTATTTATTTCTGTGCTGAGGTTCAAGTACCTCGAGCATGTGGCTCTAAGGGATTTAGATTTACTGAGGTGGAGCATGTCCATTAATTCTGGATTTGACATAGCTTTGTATGTCAGGCATAGATCGCCTCGAAGTAGATGGTATGCAACTGAGTAGAGCTGGAGTTTTTTTAACCGAGCAGCATATGGCATCTGTTTGAGACCCTTGATCCTCTTGGTGAGATACTTTTGGGGTCTTTCTAATTGCTGCAGGTGTCGGGTAAGGTACATCCCAAAAGGGCACTGTATTCTATGATGGGCCTGATGAGGGATGAATAAAGGCACGATTACCTCTCTTGATCTAGATGTGAAACCCTTCGTGATGAGGTGGGCTATGTAGAAGGTCTTTCTAACCACTTTGGCAATGTGGTTTTCAAAGGAGAGATTGCTATCAACTTGGGTCCCCAGGTCCCTAATAACTTTCTCTGTACTTAATGGGTTTCCGCCTATGTGGTAATTTGTGGGCGCATTGTTTTTGCCAAAGGGTATGACTATACATTTTTTGGCATTTAGCTTTAAACCATGGCGCTGGCACCAGTTATCTGTCTCTGTGAGATCTTTTTGAAGGATGTTTGTGTCAGCTGGAGAATTGATTATGGCGCCCAGTTTGCAGTCGTCTGTGAACTTGGTGAGCCATAGTCCTCCCACGTTTGCCTGTACCTCGGAAAAGTATATACCGAACAAGAGTGGTCCCAGGACAGAACCCTGTGGGATGCCACTTGTGACTGGTTTCAAGTCTGACATGGCTCCAGCAACTCTCACTCTGTGGGTTCTGTCTTTGAGCCAGTTTGCGACCCATCTTGTGACATAGGGGTTTATATTTAAGCTGGATAGCTTATCTATGATGCCCGAGTGGGATATTGTGTCAAATGCCTTTGCAAGGTCCAGATAGGCTGTGTGGACTACCTTCCCTTCATCTATGGCTTTGGTGACTGTTTCAAAGAAGTCAACCAGGTTCAAAAGGCAGGATCTGCCCTTGACAAAGCCGAACTGGGTAGGATCTGGTGTCTGTAGGTCCCCAATGTCTTTGTTTATGAGCTCCATGATGATCCTCTCCATAGCCTTGCAGGCTAAGCTAGTCAGGCTTATGGGGCGATAGTTTCCAGGGTCCGTAGAGGCTCCACCTTTGTGGAGTGGGACCACGGTTGCTGTACTCCATTCTGTGGGCACATATCCTGTAGTGAGGCTGAGATTGTATAGCTGTTTTATTTGAGGGATTAGTTCCTCTTATAGTTCATGTAGGACGCAACCTGGGATGCCATCTGATCCCATGGAAGCAGTGTTTTTTGCTTTGGAGAGGGCAGCCTTCACCTGAGCATCTGAGATGTTTGGGAGGCAGCCCTCTGCCGGGATAGATACTTGCTCTTTTGGGGGGGAGGGGGTGGAGAAGTTTGCACTGAACCTGTCTGCCAGGATATTCGCAATGTCTGTGGGTTCAGTGTATTTTTTGTCATTTAGAATCAACTCAGAACAAGTCTGGGAGTTGCATCCCAGGTTTCTAACCTAACTGAAAAAAGCCTTATGATTGTCTTTGGTGTCCTGTGGAATTCTTCGCTCGAAGCTGGCCTTGGAGGATTTTATGAGGGATCATAATTTTTGCTAGTACTGATCAGAGATGCCTTCCCTATTAGGGATTTTGCTCTATCATGTAGTAGCTTCCTCCTTCTGTTGTACAGTTTATTTATGGCAGGGGTCCACCAGACTGGATGCCTGCCTTTGGATGATTGGGTCTTGGTTTTGTTTGGGATAGCATGATCCATGCATTCCTGGAGATGTTCGTAGAATGCATTTATATAGGATTCTGCAGTTTGGGCTGTAGTTTCCACTGGCCGTGGGGCCTTGAAGGATTCCACTTCAGTTTTGAGAAGTGAGAAGTTCGCTTTTGAGAAGTTTTTCACTGTGGTTTTCTGGGCTGGGCCTGGGGTCGGGATGTGGACATCCAGTGAAATTAATTTATGGTCTGATCTTACCAATGAGGGATATACTTCTGGTGTGGAGCATAGAGTCCCCATGTTGGTAATCATCAGGTCTAGTATGTTGTCCCCTCTTGTGGGAGTGGTGAATAGTTGTTCCATAGCATTTGAGTTTATAATTTCCAGGAATCTTTGGGCTAAGGTGCTGGGGCTTGAGTAGTGCTTCCAGTCAATGTTTGGGTAGTTGAAGTCACCCAATATAATGGTGTTCGGAGAGATCTTCATGTTCTCCAATGTTTTCAGGAAAGCCGAATGAGATTCCTGACTTTGAGAGGGTGGTCTGTAGGATGCTATAAACTGAAAAGCAGTCTTGCCCACTGTTAGTTGCACATGGATGGTCTCCGATACTTCGTGCAATGCCACTAACCTGGAGGTGTGGATATCCTTGATAAATATGGAAACTCCCCCTCCTTTTGTGGTTCGGTCCGGGTTTTGGGGCCGAAAAGCATGATATGAGGTATAGCCTGGTAGTGCTGGGGTGCTCTCTGGAGCCTTGAACCAGGTTTCTGTCACTGCACAGATATCGATGTTCTCCATTCTGAGGAGAGCTTCGAGTGCATGCATCTTGAGGTTAAGGCTTCTGGCGTTTAGCAGCATTACCCTTAGTTTCTTGTTCCTTGTGCTGTCTATGGGGGTGGGTTTGACTTTTGAGCCTTGCCTAAATATCTGCCATGCACACTAGTCAACTAGCCTGTAGTGATCATGTCAAGTGTCTCTCCTCACACAACCAACATATGGTAATGTCAGGAGAGTGTGCTTGATTACACTCATAGATTGCTGATATGTCCGAATAGTTGTACAATTGTGTTGGTACAGAACCATCTATGCTCACTCAGAAACACATATGTTGTGTCAGAGACATGGGTATTAGTGTTGCGCGTATTCTGATATTGCCCATGACTGGGCATGATGGTTTTACTGTTGGCCATGAGTCTGCATCTGTACCTTACTTGTTGGAAACCTCTGCTGACAATACAGGCATATTCAGGTAAACCAGTTTGCATAGCTTCACAATATGTGCCAAACCCCAATTGTATATAATATCCCTGATAAATGTCCTCTCCATTGTTCATGTCTGGATGCTTGTATCACACAGACATGTCCTCCACTGTTATGTCGCCTTGTGTGGCATTCACATAATATACATTTGTCACTGTCCAGTATGTGGTGTGCCATGTGTAGACGTGATTAGTATTCTTGGTGCAACTGTTTTCCTTTTACATTCCGTCATGTGCGGTACATTGCAATGTTTCACCTGTCCTCCGTCCTGGTGTCCATCCCTATTCAATAAACACACATTCCATGACTGTTTCTTATAAACAGCAGTCCATGTACCCTTACAGATTATTAACACAGCTTGTTCAGACTGCCTGGAATGGGATTCCATAATACTCAGCACTATATTCAATGTTCTGTTCTGTCCTTGCAAGACTTACATTAATATATGAAAAACCCTGTTGGCCTACGTGACATTCCATGCAATCCCACAAGCCCAGTTTGCTGAACTGTACACATACACTTTCTTGTCCTATCCCTGCAACATGTACATTAAGTTAGGAAAAACCCAGGTGGTCCATGTGTCATTCCTCGCAATCCCACTAACCCAGATTGCTGGATTGTACACATACGTTGTCCTGTTCCTGCAACATGTACATTAAGTTAGGAAAACACTTTGGTGGTCTATGTGGCATTCCACGCAATCCCACTAACCCAGTTTTTTCTGCTGTAACTATGTTCGCTATCCGTTTGCTTTATGCGGTTTCCTGGTTGCTAGGAAATCCTGCTTGGTTACATTTGAAGGCAGGGAGTGGCATGACTAGTCATTAAGAGCTGCTGCTCACTACACAAACACATAAGCTCCATACAGGCTTTGTGTGAAGCTTACACAGAGTTTACTGAATCACAGGGTATGTTTTTTTAATGATAATATATTTAGTTTATCTTACGAAACACTACATGTGCCAGTTGTACGTGCATATCATGGTCCATTGTCTGATCATGACAACGTCGTCTGATGAGCAGAAATTGTATGGTGTAGCTGATGACTACTTGCTAGAGTGTTTGGCAATGCAATGCAATGATGGGCTACACATAAGTACACAATGACAGGTCATTGTTATTCAAAAATAAGCACGTTGATTGGACAGCCCAACCAGGGTGCCAGTTGTAAATGAAGCATAAGCCAATAGAAAAAAGTCTGGTTGCCTGGACTTTCTTTTATGAATATATGCAAAGGCTTTCCAGTTTTCTTGAGCTAAGTAGTCAAAAGGTACATATAAAGGGAAGAGAAAATACAAAGAAAATAAGGTATGTTATGCAAAACTAAAGAACTGTACCTGATTTTCATTGTAATTTTGCCCCGTCTCTCTTGTACCTGTAAACTGTTCAGTTTTCACAGTTTGTTTTTGTTCAAAAAAAAGAAGAAGAAGAACCGATGAAGACCTTCCACTCTCTATCGCTTGTTTTAAAACCAGTGATGTACTGCATAAGCCTGGGAATGTAAGTCCCATACACGTGCACAGTACATCAACAAAGCATCAGAATATGAAAACAACACAGAAGAACACCACGCTGCTGATATACCAACATATTATTTAAGAAAAGTAATTTCTTTCTTAAATGATGTCATTGTATAGTGACAATAACCAATTGCTGCATGCGATATATTTAAGCAATAACTGACGACGTGGTGTGGTAAATTGAAGATTTACCCATGGTTGGTGTGGTTTAATCACGAGGGCAAAGCCCGAGTGATTAAATAAAGCCAAACGTGGGTAAATCTTCAATATACCACAACCACGGAGTCGGTTATTGCTATTATACAATGACATTATTTAAGAATAAAAATACTTACTTTTCTTAAATAATGTCTCTGTATAATGGTACATTACTGTTCTTCTGCCGGTGGTGGTATACTGCTTCCTTGTGTTGATGTACTGTGCATGTGCCTGGGACTTGCATTTCCACGCATACCCAGTACATTGTGCTTTGAAATGGAAACAACGAAGAAAAGAAAGTCTTCATGGCTCTGTTTTGTTTTTTTTTTTATTTTTTTTGACACTTTTATACCAACAGAAAAATGTTCGGGTGACAGGACCTTTTTCCATTGGTATATTGTGGGATTTTCAAAAGGCACGCTGGCCAATCAGCATGCACATTTTGGAATATTAATCTGGGGTCATTGTATATTTAAGATTTACTCATAGTTGCCTTTGTTTAATCACTCAGGCTTCACCCTTGTGATTAAACCATACCAGTCATGAATAAGTCTTCAATATACCACACCCACTCACCAGTTATTGCTATATTATTACAATGGCTTCTCATTAGTATTAAAAATGTGCATGCTGATTGGTCAGTGTAACCAGCATACCCCTTGGTAAATCAAGTATATACCAATAGAAAACCAATAGCAAAACATTTGGCCACTGAAGTAACACTGAGCGGCCAAACATTTTTTGATGTATGTGTGTGTGTGTGTATATATATATATATATATATATATATATATATATATATATATATATATATATATATATATATATACGAGATAAATCAGGTATGTTCTGCAAAACTAAAACAGAAATGTACCTGATTTTCCTTCTATCTATGTGCTGTTCTTCCTATGAACTGTCAGGATTTTTGGAGAATGGCCACATTTTTCATTCACACACAAAAAAAAAGGCAACAGAGCTTCTTTTTTTCTCCTTTGCTTCTGTTAAACAGCACTGATTTAATGTTAAAGCATGGGAACTTAAGTCCCATACAAATGTGCACTACATTAGAAAACACAGTAAACACAGAAGAATGGGGCAATAGTACAGAGCAACACTACAGTGCTGATATACAAAGAAATTATTTAAGGAAGGTAAGCAATTTGTTCCTTAAATAATATCATTTGTATAATAACAATAACCCACTACTGGGGGTGGGTAATGCTAGATTTACACACGGTCATCTTTTATCCCTTAGGCTTCACCTTTGAGATCAAACCATACCAATTGTAGGTAAATGTAGCATTACCCACACTTAGTTGTGGGTTATTGCTTAATTATGCATCAGTGTCCCAGCTGATGGTTTATTGGGGACTTACGTGTTATCGCAACCAGATTTTTGCGCTAATGCAGGTTGCTTCCCGATGAATAAAGTGATGCCAATAATCTATTAAAAGCCATAGAAACAGTGTTTTCTTTAAACTGTTTTGGTTTGTTTGGGCAGTTTTATGAGTTTGACAACTGAAAAAGTAAATAATGCAATGTAGGTTTACCCTTTACCACAGCACGTCATGCTATTTGTTTAAGAACCGCAGATGATGAATTTACTTATATTCCTTTGAAACCGTTTATATCGCGGAATGGGTAAACTTCAGCTGTGTTATACAAATGTAATAAAAGGATACATGGTCTACATTACTCCTACTAAACAGTACAAATATTACTCTTTTCCGTATGGGTGTGTTTCATAGTGTTTTTCTGTGTGTTGAGTGGAGTTCATTATGTTACTGTAGGAGAATATGTGCCTTAGAAATCACTGGCTTGGTACTGCGGGCACATCAATTTCCTCCATGTGGTTTTAAGTCTACTTGCTGTGCACAAGCAGGAATGTAAATAATGATTTTGCATTCATTTCGGAATTTTTTTTTTGTCTATTTTTCTGCAAACGCTGTGAATGAAATGCACAGCCAGCTTAAAAGATGTTGTTTGGACTAAAAAAAAGAGCAATAATCCACGTCACAAACTTCCACACTCCCAGCCATGAATTCCTAATGGTATGTACGGCCGTTATTTGACAGCACTGGCTGACAAAGAACGTTCAGTGGGCAGCCTTGCAATGAAGCGACATGCTTCTACTGCCAGTAAAGAGCACGAAGAAAGAACAACAGTATGTTGTGTACTTTGTGTTGATAGGCCTCCGGAAAACAACCTGTTTTGTTAAAGAAAACACACTATAGGTTCATAGTTCATAGTTTAGTACTAAGCTAACTGCCCTTGCGAGCCATTTTAAGCCTAGCTAATTATCCCTTGTGAGACTCAAACCCTGCATCTTGTGTTTGTAAGGCAAACACCTTAGCCATTAAGCCACCCTCCCAACCCTATATTGCATTTCAAGCAAATTGAGTAACATATTTAGTGATCGGGAAGCAACCTGCATTAGCGCAAAAATCTGGTTGTGATAATACGTAAGTACCGTTTATTGTTGTCGATCTTAGTTCCAATGATATTCTGCATTGTCAGTGATGGATGACAAAGTAGTTGATGTTCCTGCAGTTGTAATTCGATCATTGTTGTTGTCGATGTTAAGGGGTGCCAATCATATTAATAAGGGCAACACAATAACACAGCAGAACAGCAGAGAGTGTTGTCACCTTACAGCGAGAGGTTCCTCATTCAATTCTTTGACGGGATGCTTTGCATGCAAAATCTGCATTTCCTCACTTTGTTTGCTTGGGTTTCCTCCAGGTGCTCTAGTTTCCTCTCACATTCCAAAGACATGTAATAAGTGGCTTGAACACTCTAAATTGGCCATAAGGTGTGAGTGTGCATGTGAGTGTGGTGTGGAAGAATTACTGCTGCATGGCTAGCCACCTGGCAGTGGAAAGCTTGGCTTTATATGATTGTCAATGATGAAGTGACACACTGACCCCATGTGAAAAAATGGGAAAAAGGGGTAATGGATTGATAAATGAATGGAATTTAGGTGAGGAACAAAAATACTACACCCATATTTTTATTTATTTAACATTTGTTGACCAGGAAAGTCCGACTAGGTTCCACAGATCCTGCTTTCAGCAGAGGCCCAGGGAGAAACGCTCCAGAAGCATGTCGTTAGAATGTGGGAGGAAACCCATACGAATACAGGGAGAACATGCAAACTCCACGCAGAAGGCACCCCAGCCGAGAGTCAAACCGGAGAACCTCTTGCTGTGAGGCGACAGCATTAACCGCTGCACCACTGCACCGCTGTGTGTGTGTGTGTGTGTGTGTGTGTGTGTGTGTGTGTGTGTGTGTGTGTGTGTGTGTGTGTGTGTGTGTGTGTGTGTGTGTGTGTGTGTGTGTGTGTGTGTGTGTGTGTGTGTGTGTGTGTGTGTGTGTGTGTGTGTGTGTGTGTGTGTGTGTGTGTGTGTGTGTGTGTGTGTGTGTGTGTGTGTGTGTGTGTGTGTGTGTATATATATATATATATATATATATATCAAATCTATTATAAATAAATAAATAAATATATATATATATATATATATATATATATATATATATATATATATATACCCTCCTTATTTATTTTTTTTTCCACTGGGTAACTGGAATGTTCTATTGATCTGAGTTCAAAGAGCATAAATTGCATCATGGTTTTCAGTCAACAATGTTATATACAAAATGTGTGCGGAGCAAAATTCAGAGCATAGTAAGACAGAAGGTAGATAAGGTAATATTAACAGATCCAGTCAGAGTGCATTAAGAAAAAAATAAATATATACAAAACTCACACCAAGATATTCGTAAAATACAGTGCAATAATACATGTAATCCACAAGCTCCTATATACATTTGAAATATTTGCATATAAGATGCCACATTAAGAGACTTAAAATGTTTCTGTTATTCCTGGTATGACAAGGTAAGTTACTTAGATCATTGTCATATTTGTCTTTTTTAATTTCTCCATGTATTTTGGATTTCTAATACCATGACGGGAATTGACCCCATTCCTAAGTCAAAGTATGATTAAAGTTCATGAAATTAGTATTGTTTCAATATCTGAAGTTGCCCAGAAGTGCTCTTCGCAGCACCTGCAGTGCATCCAGTAATGACTCCTTGACAAATTCATATGGAATTACATGACTCGGTAACATATCTAAGTATGTTTGTAAATTATTTTTTATAAGACCCATTGCTCCTACTACTACTGGAACTGTCTGGGCATCCTTCTTCCACATTGCCTTCACTTCTGCCTGCAAATCCTGGTATTTTATTACTTTGCATCTCTCTGTATGCAGTACATTAGTCACTGGGTGTAGCGATTTCAATAATCAAAGCTACTTTTGTCTTTTTTTCATGGACTATTATATCTGGTTTTCTCTCATCTATTTTTTGAACTGTTAGTAATGGGTGATCTCATGTGATATAAACGTCATCATTTTCTATAATGCTTTGTGTTTCATGTTTCCAGTATTTTTCAGCTACTTCGATATTATAATCTTTGCACAACCCCAGTGCAACAGTCTTACCACATTATTATGCCTTTCAGTGTACAGTCCTTCTGTTATTAGTATGTCACAACCAGCAACAAGATGTGCAACTGTTTCCAATTCTGTTTTACAAAACCTACATTTGTCTGTTTCTCCCACATGTTCAATGGACTTTGTAAACCAACAGGTACATAGTCCACTTTCATGGGATGACAATATTAACCTTTCATCTTTTGATTTAAATTCACCTCTCCTTAACCATTCCTACATTCGATACTGATCAACATGAGGTTGTTCCAAGAGTTTTCTATACTTGCACCTATATTCATGCATGTTCCTCATTTCTTGCTTTCTCATCTGATCTTTAACCTTATGCTTTTTCTTTGTTTTTTTGGCACATTCAGTTGCTACCCCATTTTTAATATTCTTCTAGTTTGATTTCCACTCCCACTTGACATTGATAAGCTTCTGCTAAACTAAGTAGGGAAGTCATCTTAGACTTACTTTCCTCAAGATTTAAGACTTTCACTAGATTTGGGTCTTGTGAAGTCAGCAGATCTGTATGCAGTCCTATGATTCCGGATCTATACATGTAATCACTTTCAAGGAGACCCACACCCCTCTTCAGAACAGGAAATATATAGTCTTGCATATGGATTTTTATAAATCATTTAATAAGCATAGAGCATCCTTCTTGTTTTCCTGTTGAACTGATCCAACACCTTTTGAGGGCAATCAATCACTCCAAAACTACACATTAAGATAGGAAGAGAAAATGTGTTTATAGCTTGGACTTTGTTCCTAGATATCAGAACTGTTTTCAGTATTAATTTTAGTCTTCTGAAATATTCTATACTTAGTTTTATTTGCACTTGTTCATGTTTTATTGATGATCCTTCATCATTGCCAAATATTTATATACTCCCTCTTGCTCAAGTTCTTTTATATCACATTCCTGTCCCCGACTGATGTTTTCTTGGTGCTGCAGATTTCCTATAAAGGTTGCTTTTGCACATTTATCAAGACCAAATGACATTCTTATATCATCTGAAAACGTTTTGACCAGTTGTAGCTGCACTTTCAATTCCTTATCTGATGAACTATACACTTTAAAATCATCCAGAAAAAGAAGATGAAAAGTCTTCACACTGTTGTTTTCTGGGAGCCAAATTATAGCCATGGCCTAATCTGTTAATGGGTTATTGGGTTAAAGGCAAGATGAAAGAGCAACAGTGAAAAAGAGTCACCATGGAATTTTCCCCTTTGAATTAATATTCCTGGAATAATTTGTCCTTTATCATGGCTTAACTGCAAAGTGGTTTGCTGTTGTTTCTTGGTTGCTGTAATGTAATCAATGATTGTAGGATGTATCTCTTTCAGTCATGAATGTGGAATACTGTCAAATGCCTTTTTGTTGTCTATCCATGCCATACTTAGATTCTTTCCCTTTTTACAGTTCTCCGTTATGACTTATTTAACAGCAAATGATCCTTTGTTCTGTATGACTTTCTTTTGTTACCCTTTTGTTCTTTGCCATGATTGAGTTTTCTTCTAAATGAATATAAACTCTGTTGGCATCAATTCCAGTGTGTAGTTTATAGATCATCGGAATGCAAGTTATTGCTCTATAGTTTTCAAGACAAATTGCAGGTTCACTCATAGGTAGTATTTTTTTTCCTGTTGTTAACCAGATGGGTAGGTGTCTGTTTGGGGTGCACATATAACTAGTTGCTACTCATGGCCAAATCTTCATATAAAGCTGTTAACACTTTTAGCCAGAAGTTAGGTACTGTATCTGTGACCAGGGTTTCCAGTTAGGAGCTGTTCTTAACTTTGTTTCCATCTCTCTGGCTGTTACTTCATCCCATTTCAGACCCTGTATATTTGAATTTCTTGTTTTTATTTTTACTTTTTCTATCCATACAATATGTTTGTTATATTCCACAGGATCTTCATAGATATTTTGCTAAAATATATCTCTTTCCATTTTTTTTTTTTTTTTTTGGTGGCATTTCAATTCATTTGCCTTGTTTCCCAATTCTCTATAAAATATTTTTCGGTCATCACTAAATTGTTTATTTTGTACTTTTCCTTTATATTTATCTGCATATCTTAAACGTTTGTGTGCCTGTGCTGATATTTTTAGTTTATCATTTGTGATAGTGCATGATAGATCCTGATCTTTTCTGATACTGCACATTACGTTTAGCACGTCTATCTTTCTGAGTAGTTTTGTTGGTCTTTTCCCTCTTATATACGCTTCTAACAGTGACATTTCCTGTCTTAATTGCTTTATAGTTTTCTCTATTTGATACTTTCATGATGGCATTTCATTTCTCCCCTTCCTTTCACTTACTGCCTTATGTTTTTGTGGTAAGACTTTATCTGTTATTAATTTAGCTGCACAGTAATATAGCCTATTTACTTCTCTTATATCGCATGAATCTCTATAAACAGTATTACTATGTTCATTTGTTTTATCAGACTTCTAATTTTGGGGGGTTTATTGACTTTCTGTAATCTGTTTTTTTCATTGATCTTAATATGTCTGTCCCTCTCTACTAAATCAAGCAACTCTTCTCTTAGATTATTTTCTTCTAACTTAGGGCACATTCTTTGTTCTCAATTTCCTGCAAGCATTCTACAGAAAGTTCCAGAACATCTTTCTGTGCAACACTCTCTTCAGTTTCATTCTGTGTCATCTATTGCTCTTTCATATAGGAACTCAGTGGCCTGTCACTTCACAACATTGACTATGTCAGAGTTGCCACAGTTACCTCTTTCTTCCATTGCAGTGCAACTCCAACTGAACCGTTGTACTTGTTTCCTATGGGAAGGCTCCAAAGTATCTTCATATGGCAACTGGTCAGCTGTTTCCCATTCCACTAGTTTTTCTTCATATTGGGAGACCTATTGCTCTATCTTGCTGTGATGTTATCAGAGTTAGATTTTCTACACTAATTATTTCATTTCACAGGTAATCAATTACCTCACTTTCTTTCTCCATTATTAATCCTTTCTCTACTTTTCCTCTGTTTTCTTATTTTTGTTTATAAAATTTTCCATATCAGGATGACATTGTCTGTATTTCTCTTCAAATATCTTTGGTGTTGCTCTTTTTGTATTAATTATGTTTGCTTTCTTCTTTGCATAAATATTGCACCATACTAAATGTCTTTTTCTTTCCAAAGTCCAAATTTCTTCTTCAGATGTCTGCTGCTCCTCCTGTTTCTTTCACCTTACTTGGGGGACTCCTTGTTCCATTATGCTGCGGCATAACTTGTGTTAGACTTTCTATACTAAATCCTTCACTTCACAGATAGTCCATACCTTCACCTTCTAGTTTTTAACTTGTACTTTACTAATCTTCTGTTCTACATTCCCTCTTTGTGCTCTTAGTTTTTGTATTGTGAAATTTTCAATATCTGGATGCCTTTGTCTGTATTTCTGTTCAAATATCTTTGGAGCTGCTTTTTGTATTGATTAATTTGGCTTTCTCCTTTGTATAAATATTGCACCATATCAGGTCTTTCTTTCTTTCCCATGTCCATATTTCTTTTTCATACCCTTCAATAATGTCTACATTTTGTTCTTTATATTTTCTCACTTCTTTGGTTGTTTCTTTTTCCAAATAGCTTTTATTTTATTTTATTTATTTATTTTACATTTGTTGACTGGGCTAGTCGGGCTGGATACATGTCCATTTTCAGCAGAGGCCCGAGGAGAAAAGCTCCACTATATACTGGTACATTACATAAAAAAACATTACTATAAGATACAACTTATAAGGATTAATGAACTAATCGAATGTAGGATATTAACAATACAGAAGCATTTTTACAGAAATGTACAGTTCTTAAATTACATCATTTTTACAGAATATGTATAATACTTAAAATACTAAATACTGAGTAGAATTCCTAATCCCATGTTATTAGGAAAAGCAGGAGTAGTAATTTTGAAAAGAAAGAAAGAAAGAGGTAGCACATACAAAGGTCTATACTCTATAGTATTGACAGTTATGATAATACATTTGTGCCAGGGCACCAGTTCTAAGAAATAGAATTGCACAGCAGGGAGCAAAGTGTAGGTTTAAGTGAGAGGGTAGATGACATGATCCAGAGGTGTATTGAGTAAAGAGAAAAGATGTTATAGGAAAAGTAAAGATGTTATAGCTCAAGGTGTATTAGTCTATATAACATTTTTCATAAATCTGTTGTATTAATTAATACAATTTTTTTATTTGAAGCTTCTGACAAGTTTTTCTTGTGCAAGTATTTTTCTTTACTCTAATTTCTCCCTTACTCTTTTTGTATACCTTTTGTCTGGAAATTCTGGTCTTCTTGCATAATAGTCACAATACATAATTTCTTTCTTATCCTCAATAGTCCAATCTATTATCTATATGGCTTTTTGGCTTGTCAGTTTTTGTGATTTTTGTGGACTACTACCTCCTTCTATAATGGGGGGGGGGGGGGCATCCTTTCCCTATGCCTGACCTAGCTCCATTTTAGGAATGTTTATGTATCTTGAGGATTCTACATATTTTTTCCAGTCCTGGCACCAATGTGCCTATCAAGATTGGGCACTTTTTTATCTTGGGTCTTGTGCTCCCAGTTATTTTTTAACCTACTTCTGTCCATGATTTATGCTATATATCAGTGCAGTCCACACTTGTCTTGGTGAGATTTTGTGAAAAAGAGAGTCAACCTCATGAAGGTACTTACGGAGACTTGAGAAAAATATCAGTTCCAGCAATACTACTCTCCTTTGCTTGCTGATTTATCATCTCTCCAATCAGACCCCGTATTTGTATTTTTTAATTTCTCCAAGTCTTTTAGATTTCTAATACCATGATGAGAATGGACCCCATTCCTAAGTCCAAGTATGATTAAAGTTCATGAAATTAGTATTGTTTCGATCTTTGATGTCAGCCAGCAGTGCTCTTCGCAGTACCTGCAATGTGTCCAGTAATGACTCCTTCTGCAGTTCAAATAGAGTTACATGTATTGGTAACAGTTTGACTGTAAATTCTTTTTTATAAGACCCGTTGCTCCTACTACTATCGGAACTCTCTGGGTATCTTTCTTCCACATTGCTGTCATTTCTACCTGCAGATCCTGATATTTTATAACTTTATGTCTCTCTGTGCGCAGGACACTGTACTCACTAGGTGTGGCAATTTCAATGATCAATGCTACTCTTGACTTCTTTTCTTGGACCACTCTATCCAGTTTTCTAGCTTCTAGCTTTTGAACTGTTGGTAATGGATGATTCCATGTGATGTAGACTTCTTCATTTTCTATAATGCTTTGTGGTTCATGTTTCCAGTGTTTTTTGGCCACCTTAATACCATAATGTTTGCACAACCCCAGTGCAATAGTCTCACCAGATTATTATGCCTTTCAGTATTCAGTCCTTCTGCCATTAGTATGTCGCACTCAACAACGAGGTGTGCAACTGTTTCCAATTCAGTTTTATAAAACATCATTTGTCTGTTTCTTCCACATGTTCCATGGACTTTATAAACCAATGTGTATGCAGCCCACAATCTTGGGACACCAATATTAACCTTTCATCTCTTGGTTTGAATTTGCCTCTCCTTAACCATTCCTGTGCTCATTCCTGATCAACCTAAGGTTGTTCCAGATGTTTTCTATACTTGCAACTATATTTATGTTTTTTTCCACATTTCTTGCCTTCTCATCTGATCCTTCACCTTATATTCTATCTTTTGTTTTTTCACACATTCACTTGCTGCTTGATTTTTATTTGCTCCTGGTTTGATATTCATTCCTGCTTGACACTGATAAGCGTCAGCTAGATTAGGCAGAGAAGTCATCTTAGATTTATTCTCCTCTTGTTTCAAAACTTTCACTACATTTGGGTGTTATGAGGTCAGCAGGTATGTGTGGAGTCCCATGATTGCAGATCTCTACATATAATCAATTTCAAGGAGAAAGAGATATTTAATTCTTAATCTCGAAAGAAGAAAGAAAAGTTGATATGGAAGCCCATCCCTCCTTTGAAACATGGAATATATAATCTTGGTATGCACTTCACAATCATTTGGTGAGCATGAAGCATCCTTCTGTTTTCCTATCTAATCTATCCAACACGTTTTGGGGCCACTCAATTACTCCAAAACTGTAATTAGGACAGGAAGAGCAAATTGGTTTATAGTTTGGATTTTGTTCCTAGATGGCAATGCTGTTTTCAGGATTAATTTAAGTATTCTGAAGTATTCCTTATGATGTTTTATTCGCATTTGTCCATGTTTTATTGTTGATCCTTCATTTCTCAACTATTTATACACTCCTTGCTCAAGTTCTTTTATATCACATTCTTGTCCCAAACTGATGTTTTCCAGGCATTGCAGTTTTCTTGCTTTAAATGTTGCTTTTGCACATTTATCAAGACCAATGACATTCTTATATCATCTGAAAAAGTTTTGCCAACTTGTGGTTGTGCTTTCAGTTTCTCATATGATGTGTTATACAGTGTTAAATCATCAACAAAGAGAAGGTGAGAAGTCTTTACACTTTGTTGTTTTCTAGGAGCCAGATTATAGCCATGGCCTAAGATGTTGAGTAAACAACTTAATGGATTAAGGGCAAGGCAGAATAGTAATGGTGACAGAGAGTCACCCCAGAATATCACCCTTTGAATTTTTATCCCTGGGATAACAATTTGTCCTTTATCATGGCTTAATTGGAAAGTGGTCTGCCACTGTTTCATGGTCACTGTAATGTAATTGATCAGTGTGGGGTGTATCTTATACATTCTTAAGTACTCTTTTATCCATGAATGAGGGATACTATGGAATATTTTTTTGTAGTTAGTCCATACCATACTTAGATTCTTCCCCTTTTTACAGTTTTCCACTATGACTTTATTTCACAACAAATGATCCTTTGTTCCATATGGCTTTCTTTTATTGCCATTTTGTTCTACTGCCATAATTGAGGTTTCTTCTAAATGACTATAAACTCTGTTGGCATCAATTCCTGTGTATAGTTATATGTCACCGGAAGGCAAGTTATTGATCTATAATTTTTAGGGTAGCTTGCAGGGAAACTCCTAAGTAGGAGCAGTGTTTTTCCTGTTGTTAGCCAGGTTGGTGTCTGTTCTGGGTGCGCATAAAAATATTCCTTAATCATGGCTAAATCTTTGTGTAAAGATGCTAATACTTTTAACCAGAAGTTAGGTACGGCATCTGGGCCTGGGGTTTTCCAATTAGAGACTTTTCTTAACTTTGTTTCAATCTCTCTAGTTGTTACTTCATCCCATTTCATATTTTGTACCTTTAAACTTCTTATTCTTTCTTTTACTTCTTCCATCCATTTAGCATCTTTGTTATGTTCCACAGGATTGTCATAGATACTTTATCAAAATGTATCTATTTATTCTTTTTTGGTGGTCTTTCAATTCCTTTTATCCTAATAGTTCTCTATAAAACCTTTTTGCGTCCTCAGTAAATTGCTTATTTTGCAGTTTTCCTTTATAGTTACCTTCATATCTTCAAAGTATTTCCACCTGTGCTGAAATTTTTAGTTTGTTATTTGCAATAGTGCATTATAGATACTGGTCTGCTCTAATATTGTGCATTGCTTTTATTGCATATATCTTTCTTAGTATTTTTGTTGATCTGTTCCCTCTTCTATAGTCTTCTAACAGTAACACTTTCTGTCTTAATAGCGTTATAATTTTCTCTATTCGATATTTATTTCCATGATGATATTTGATTTCTCCCCTTCCTTTCCCTCACTATCCTGTGTTCTTGTGGTAGAACTTTATCAGTTATTAATTTAGTTGCACAGTAATATTTCCTGTTTACTTCTGCTATATCACATGGATCTCTTTGAATATTCCTAATTACTGTGTTCATTTGTTTTATCAGACTACTGACTTCGTGGGTTTTATTAACCTTCTGCAATCTATTTATTTCATTGATCTTGATATATCTGTCCATGTCTATTAAATCAAGCAATTCTTCTCTTAGCTCATTGTCTTCCAAACTGAGGGCACATCCCTTGTGTTCCAATTCCTGCAGGCATTCTATAGAAGGTTCTATAGCATCTTCCTGTGACACAGTCTCTTCAATTTCATCCTGTGCCATCTGTTGCTCTATCATATGGGAACTTACTGGCCTTTCACTCCCCAACATTGACTGCATCACAGTTTCCTGTTCCTTCCTTTGCTGTCTAGCTTCAAGTGAGCATTTATATTAGTTTCCTGTGGAAGGCTCCAAATTATCTTCATATGGCACCTGACCAATTGCTTCGTGTTCCACTGGTTTCACCTTAATTTGGATATCCATTACTCTATCCTGTTGTGGTGCTTTCTGAATTAGATTTTCTACACTAAATCCTTCACTTTGCAGGTACACCATAACCTCAGTTTCTATTTCCTTAACTTCTCCATTGCTAATCTCCATTTCTACTTTCCCTCTTTGTCTTCTTATTTTTTCTATTGTAAAGTTTTCCATGTCTGGATTCCTTTGTCTGTATTGCTCTTCAAATATCTTTGGTTCTGCTCTTTTTGTATTGGTTAGTTTTGCTTTCTCCTTTGCATAAATATTACAGCAAATTAAATATCTTTTTCTTTCCCATGTCCATATTTCTTCTTCAGATGTTTCCTGATCTTCCTGTTTCTCCCTGCTTTGGGGACACGTTCCATCCTGCTGTGTTGTAACCCATGTTAGACCTTCTACATCAAATCCTTCACTTCGCAGGCACTCCACAACTTCAGCTTCTATTTTTTTAACTTCTACTTTACTGATCTTTTTTCTACGTTCCATCTTTGTGATATAAATTTTTTTATTGTGAAATATTCCATATCCATATGCCTTTGCCTGTATTTCTCTTCAAATATCTTTGGGGCTGCCTTCTTTACATTGATTAATTTAGCTTTCTCCTTTGCATAAATATTGTACCATATCAAACCTCTCTTTCTTTTCCATGTCCATTTTTCTTTTTTATACTTTTCAAATATCTCTTGGTTTTGTTGTTTATATTTTCGCACTTCCTCAAATGCTTCTTTTTCCAAGCAGATCAAGATTTCTTGATCTATATACTGTTTCTCACAAATCTGTTGTATTAATGAACACACATTTTCATTTGAAGCTTCTGACAGTTTTCCTTGCTGAAGTATTTTTCTTTCCTCTAATTTCCCTCTTAATCATTTTGTATATCTTGTGTCTGGAAATTCTGGGCTTTTTGCATAATAGTAACAATACATAATAGTAACAATGCATAATAGTAACAATACATAATAGTAACAATACATAATTTCTTTCTTATCCTTAATAGTCCACTTTATTGTCTTTATGGCTCTTCTTTGGCTAGTCAGGTTTTGTGACTTCTGTGGACTGTTACTTCCTTCTACAACAGGGGGGCCATATTATCCTATATGACTGACATGATGTGTCAGATGGTATCACTGTAAAGGCCTGATGTCCTGGTTTGTGTCCAGTCACTGATTGTAGACTAAGTGTGTCTAAGGATGAACTCACCAGTTATTTATGTATTTATTTGCCTTTTAATAACCCGGTTGGTGTGATGGGGCCAAAGGCCCCTTTTCAGCAGTGAAACAAGGAGTAAAGCTCCAGTACAGTATCACATTAGTTACAATGAAATAACAACGTTAAACAAAAAAGAGATTAAAAATGCGCAGTATTATACATTGAAGAAAAATTTTATTTTTGTTAGTAACATTACCACATACAAAGCACTTCAGTCCTGAGCACAAATATAGTATCATTACTAATTTCTGAATGCTGGCACTGCAGTACCACATCACTGGCAATTGCTGAACACCCCAAACACCTTGCACCTGGGGCACCTTCCTCCTTTGCCCCACCCTAGCTAGGCTTCTGTATGAATGAGATTACTTCCTGACCATATGTGCAAGTGAGAGGGTCACCTCAAGGGATCAGCTCCAGGTTATATAGATAAACTTGGTTCTCACAAATGTCATGTTGGCCCAGTAGCAGTTGTTTATCAGTAAGCATTAGGCAGTTTCTACATCGCCCCAGAATATATTGTGCAATGGTGATGGTGACACAAGAGATATAGCTAGACTAGGTTTCCATGTTTGCCAAAGATGAATTACTGTGTGTAAGAATAACAAAGTAAACCAGTTTAATCTCTTAGCAGATAAACCACGCTGTGGTATAGATGTACTAGGCACTTTGATCATGTGTTAATACTGATGCAACAACTACTTGAATCTACAGAGTATAAATTACTGAATGCAGTTTAAACTGGGAGTGCTGGGCAGGTACAGTTTGGCACAGTACAAAAAAAAATCAGAATATTAACAATAAAATGAGGGCTAAAGGACAGGTATAAATTAAACAAAGATGGTGCACTGCACACTTACAGCAGTAAGTGAGCAGGACACAAATTTCCATTTAATAACAATAACAAGAGAAATAAACAAGTAGTAAAAAAAGCAGCTAGTAGGTTCTAGAGCAGGGGTTTAGAATCAAAAATAGTACAGCTAGAGGTTGTTCTGTATGGCACATGCCATACACTTCAAGACTTGAGTGCCATCAATGGATGAAAGAGAGGTTTGCTTGGCTGCCACAAAAATATGCTTCAAAGCATTAACAGGTTCAGGTGTCACACTAAGACCACTTCTAGGATTTATCTTACACAGTTGTAAACACTAAATAGCTTAAGTGAAAAGGAAATTGCAACTATCAAATGCTGCTGCTGCTGATGATGATGATGGTGGTCATGATGGCTATCAAGTGGCCTGCGAGCAGCAAGGGATTATTATAACAACAGCACCAACAACAATCTGAGCACCTGGTCTGCAGGAACAGCGAGTTTTGTAAACAAACAGCTGCTACTGTCCATGAGGCAATTCAGTTTAGCTGGGAGCAACCAGGAGATCCTATAAACAAACAAGTGCAGCATGAAGCTAAATGAAGCATAAGGCCAAGTTAGACTATGAGGAGCAAACCTTTGTCAGCCATGCAAGCTAGGTGAGAGATCAAGATGAATGTACATAATTTCTGATAACAGTAATAAACATTTTAAAACAAATGAATTGCACCTATACAGTGCAACCTTCACTGCGACTGCCTAAACTGCAGCAAGATCAAATCTGGTTAGAACTGGTTAATCCAGTAGGAGATTGTAGCAAGAAAATGCTGCACATCAGAGCCCAAACAGAGCATTATATTTCTATATGCATATTAATTTATAAGTCTTATTTAGAAGTCATAGCTACTTAGAAAATGGCTCTAAATAAAGTATACAACACGCTGAACACATGCTGGATCTTAATCCATCTACAACTACTTTTTCTTATTTTTCAACATGGGGTCAGGGTGTCAGTTCAATAGTGACTATCATCTAGACCCAGGATAACAACATGGCATGGCTAGCTGTGCTACGGCTCTTTTTCATACTACACACTCACACCTATGGCCAGTTTAGAGTGTCCAGTCAACCTACTGCATGTCTTTGGAATGTGGGAAGAAACAAAGACTCCACACAGAAGGCACCCCAGCTGAGAATCAAACAAGGGAACCTCTTACTGTGAGGTGATAATGCTATCCACTGTACCACTGTGTCTTCAAGCAGGATCTTAATCTCACTAGAAAAGAATGCCACGATAAGCAAGCAAACGTGCCCTGAAGGGTGAGTATTTTCAGGGAAATAACTCCTACCTGGTGGTGTTGTGATGCGGAAGGACTTACCACCCTCAAGAAAGGAAATATTTCCTGGATAGTGCTCAACATGCAGCATACCTTGCAAATGTCTAGACTTTTGCCTCTTATTTTTGGTCAGCTTTTTTGTCAGACATTTGAGTTTCAGACTTCATATCCTTCAGAAAATATATAATAATATAAGATTTATCATTCTAGTGACTTTCTAACTCCCTATTTTTGGCCTTTGCCCCCCCCCCATTATTTTTAGCTTTTTTCAGATATCTTGCACTGAGACATTGAGAGGTATGCTGTGGAGTGAATTATTGAGCTTAAAGAAAGCATAGTCTGTTAAATTGTTTTGCATTTTTTATTGCTGTATACCATTTTATATTTTTCAAGTAAAATAATTTCTCTGCCTAATGTTTCAAACTGGCTGTCACATATATAATTGTTGTCAGAGGGAGTATTTAACAAGTGTTTGATGTACACATGTACAAGCAGAGACACACACATACACACACAGACACACACACGTACTCAGCAGTTAAAGCCACTTTGCTGATTGAATACAAGTTAGCAATCTCATTGTAATCACCAAAGGAAGAAAAAATGTCATACAGTGCAAGAGATTGTAACCCTCCGTCTAGTAGCTGCTCTGATTTTGCAAAACATCCCTGATTTTACTGCATAGTTTTGCTCTCTTCCAAAATACAATGTTCCATTTTCTTGTAATTATCTCAAGATTATAATCAATCAATTCAGGCAATAATGCCATACATTAGAGTTTCATATTTCTTGTTGATACAATGCATCTTGATGGAAAGCATCTTTACATGAAAAGTTAAGAGATAGGCACTCTCTTTCTCACTCTCTCTCACCTCAGACCTCTCCTGAAAAAAGATTACTTGGTTAGTGGGACTAACCTGGTCAACAAAGGATAAATGAAAAATAAATTAATTAATAAAAAGTTGCAGTAGAGCCTCAAATATAGGTATTTTTAATGATTACTAGCACTGAATAGAGCTATATTAATGTATTCCATATTAGAATCAACTAGGTTGAAATGTCCATTAGATGGACCTTGCCTAAAAAAGGCACTATGAGGGCAGCAAAGGTTTTAGCCATGATGTGAAAGCCGTGGTACGAAAGATGCAGACCATCCATGGCAAAGCAGGAAGGCTTGCCAGCCATCTCATCATTCTGTGTAATGACAAAATAGCACTCACAACCATTGTGTTTCCTACCTTAGACACATGCATTGCATTTCCAATTATATCCTTCTGAGTGCCTAAGTTTATTCATCCCTCACGTGGACCTTTATTAGATCATAACCATATTATGTTAGGGTAAAGGGCTCAAACCGCCTTTGTAAAGTCCTAAATCTTGGTTCCAGAAAGACAGCTAATTGTCACCTATTCTTATCCAGTCTGGTGAGGGGGTGTCTTTATGCCTTACACTAGAATCACCTATTTTTAAAAAAAATTACCATGGTTAGATGGCAATCTCAGTGGATTGTAAAGGCTTGGAGTCTGCATTCTTGTGACTCTTAAAGGTATGTGTACTGACTGTGAGTATGATGGACAAAGGTGGGTGTATTTCCACGTTAACTAATTTATGAGGTATTTTAGTCTTTAGACTTAGAAGCTTAGGCAGCGTACTCTTAGCCTCAGCTGGTGTATTGAAAGTGCACTATGGTGTGTGTGTGTGTGTGTGTGTGTGTGTGTGTGTGTGTGTGTGTGTGTGTGTGTGTGTGTGTGTGTGTGTGTGTGTGTGTGTGTGTGTGTGTGTGTGTGTGTGTGTGTGTGTGTGTGTGTGTGTGTGTGTGTGCGTGTGTGTGCGTGTGTGTGCGTGTGTGAGTGTGTGTGTGTGTGTGTGTGTGTGTGTGTGTGTATGTGTGTATGCGTGTGTCTGTGTTTTTCACTGAATGTGTTCTGAAAGAGAAGGTAGCCTCTAAGATAAGTACTTACATCTCTCACATACTCGATCCTTCTAAAGTACCAATAAAGGGTTTTGGTAAGCATGAGGTAATTACTACAAAACTTCAAAATACCTAGTACTATCAGGCTGGCTGCAGATGGGGCAAAAGCTCCATATTGGCCAGTGGCGAGGAAGGAATGTAACTAAACAGAACAGGATAATAACTTATTGTTAATATAAGAGAAAGAAAGATAATGGAATGGTGTAAAGAACAAGCTGTGACCACTGCAGTAGTCGCAATATGAAAAAAAGAATTCTAAAAGTGACCGATGACTTAGAGTCAATAAGGAAATCAGTAACAATAGAAAATTCAACTAAATAGCTTCACCCAATATGCTAATGTGGTTTCTAGGTAGGCAGTAACAGCAATGAATAAACCAGTGGGTTATGGCTGACCAAGTTTTCAGATGACTGCAAGCTGGGTGCCGTCATCAATTCCCCTAGTGATGTGTACATTCTACAAGAGGGTCTCACCCAAACAAATTACTGGTGCCGGAAACATGGCCTCAAACTAAATGCCAAACAATGCATCATCATCTCCTTTGGGGAGAGTGATGTCCCCATAAATTATCACATTAATAATAAAGTCCTAAGCATGCAATCAGTTGTGAGGGACTTGGGCACCCACGTTGATAACAAATGGACTTTTGACCACCATATTTTCTCCATTGTACGGAAAGTTTTCTACCTGGCCCACCTCATTAGTAAGGGTATCTCATCCAATGAAAAAGTGGGCATAAGATCCTTGTATTCTTCCCTTGTAAGACCCATTATTGAGTACAATGCCCTTTTTGGCATGTAGCTTACAAAGCACATGCAGCAGCTGGAGAGACCATAAAGGTTCCTCACCAGCAGACTGCAGGCCCTCCGACATCTACCCTACACAGATAGGCTAAAGGCCCTGTCCCTCTGCTCAGTCTCCTACAGACTCCTCAGAGGTGACTTCTTTCTGGCATACAAAGCAATCTCAGACTATGCCTTGATGGGACTGCTGCATATCCGCAAGTCAAGCTCCACACGAGTAATGAGTGACATCAATAGGACTTGTTGGCCGGACAGATTTGTGTCCCAGAGACTCCCCCATCTCTGGAATAGACAACCTCTCCACATCAATCAGAGTACCTCATTAACCATTTTTAAGCACAACCTGGATAACTGGATGGGGAACAGAAAATACACCCCTGGGATGCTGACTTGATGGAACATGGGCTAAATTCACGGCTCGGCTTGTAAGGGCCTCAGGACCAATAGCCTAATAAATTGCTATGATCCTATGAATAATTGGTAATCTAACTCAATGGATTCAGATGCAGTAATTGTAACAGGTACAGATAATATAAATGAGTAGTTCCACGTGCAGTAATGGTATAGCAATCAGCCACATAATAAAAGTATATCACAAAACTAAATCTGTACTCTCTACAACAGTAGGCTTAAATACTATAACACTATAGTAAACAGTAACAGGTTCGAAAGCAACTACACAAATGATCAAAAAGTGCAGTTAGTAACTGAGATGATAAGTTAATTTGTTTTTGTCTACCTAGTACAAGTAACAAAACACTGCAGTATTATCTTAAATAATGCCCTTAGTGGTTAGCAAAGCAACAAGGCACAATAGTGTAGTATTATTTAAATTTAATTGCACTACTGTCAGCAAAGCAAAAGTGAATGTATGTATACATATATGACTGTTTTTTGTATGTGTGTATGTATGCTTGTTTGCATAGGGTCTATATTACATGATCAAAGCATTAGGCAGTCAAATACCTAAAGCTCAATCACTAAATGTCGAAGACTAAAAACTGCGAACAGCAGTTTTCACACAGGGAAACAATTTGTTTGGCCATTACATGGATATAGCCTGTATATATCTATACCTATATTTTATAAAATAAATAAATATCTATATCTATATCTGATAAACCAAATCTTTCAACTGGTCAAATGCTGTACTCTTTTACTGTCTCTAAACTGTGGAATGCCCTCCCACCTTCAATCAGAACCATCAGTAATCCTTCTCTGTTCAAGACATCACTCAGAAAACATCTGTCTTCTCTATGGCACTGCACATGTGCCAAAAATAAACCTCCTTAATAACCTGCCTCTCCCACTATAATCCTTTTATCATTCTATCACTGTACTCATATAGCTGTTCCACTCCATCTTACCTTAACAACTGCATGAGCTCTTACTCTGCCTGCTTAATCTCGGCTACTAACACCTACAAACCAATAACATTCAGTCATACAACTCCACCATCAATGTTAATGATTTTACACAATGTACAAGTGTATAAAAATGTATATAATACTTGAACTTTTGAGATCATATCATCTTCAATGCAGTGTGGCTGTATGCACTATGTACTTGTGTTACTTTATGATAGTTTACTCTATTGTAACTGTATTTTACTATATATTGATTATTTTTCTTGAATGCTTTAGTAATATATGTGGAGCCCCCCCCCCCCCCCGGGCCTGCACTGAAAATGGGCTCACCTAGGCCCAGTTGACCTTCCTGGTAAACAAATTCAATAAATAAAACAAATAAATATATATATATATATATATATATATATATATATATATATATATATATATATATATAGACAGATAAATAGAAATTTCAATTTAACAGGGATATTCCACCTGTGGTATTAGCTTCTCTTCATCAGAGGCCCAGGAAGAAAAACTCCAAGTGAAAAAATACAGCTGCACAGTACTATAGTAACTGTATGGAGATAGCGATTACACAAGTAAATGTAGCTTAAAATGATACAAAAATAAATTGAAATGTGGGTTGATTAATAATGAAACTAGCATATAAAAACCTAGTGAAAAAACAATTATTATATGTGAATGATTTCTATTTAAGGTTTAATAGGAAAAGAGGTACACTACTGGTAAATGAAGACTGAACTCTCACACTTCAGTTGCCAGAGATTCAGCTCACTGATGATCAAAGCTCCTCCTTAGAAAATCACTGTTGATTAGTTCTGATGGCAGTGATATCATGTTGGGGGAATTCCCCTCTTTTTTCTAGTTGGTATGACTATGGAGTTGGTATATATAAGTTTAGAGGTGGGGGGGGGGGGGTTCTGACCTGCAAAAACACTTTAAAACACTTTTTGGCAGGAGTTTTTTTAGTGAATGCACTTCTGTGATTATAATCTCTGGTGCATTTACTTGTGACCACTCATAGTGGAAGTGGAAAAAGATATCATAGGGTAGTATAGGATTAAAATGGGTGTTTTCATTTTATGTTGTGTTTGTTACCTGGCACAGAACATTGATCTCCATGGATCCTGTTCAGACTCAGTCCCGGAGCACTGTCTGGTTAAGTGACTTGCTCAGAGTCACACTGTTAAGAAATGGAGGCTGAGGGATTCAAGCCTTGTACCACTGGTCCACAGGAAATTTCTCATTCACACCTTCTTAGTCTTTATATGAAAATGTGCTAGTCTGCAAGTGTTTTAAGTGGGTAGGTACAGACAATAATTGTTGAGGTTATAAGGAGGTAAGAAAGAATCACGTAGATCGAGGTAAAGAAATTATGTTATTCTCCAATTATTATATTAGGAAAAAAATCACATGCTTGTATCTGAATTTCAACTCCATCCATCCTATTCCCCACACCTATCCATCCTAGTTTCTCCCTCTCTAACTTTTCCTCTTCTTCCTTTATGCACTATAATATCTACATTCTTGACCTTAAATTTAATTGTCTCTACATGCTGTCAATGTGTTTGTCACCTTCATTACTTAATTTTTCTATTGATGTACATATGTATTTGTAATTGTTTTGTATATGCAATCAAGAATCACCACGTACAGTTTTTTTTTTTCTTTTACCTCTGTTGTATAACTGTTGAGCTTTTTTACCTAGGCCTTCACTAAAAAATTTAGCTCAATCAGATTATGCACGGTCAACAAATGGAAAAAAATACATACAAATAAATAAATGGACTATAGAAAGTGTCAGGATTAGACTACAACTTAAATTACTTCATGTATGTGCAGTACCAAATTTTAGTTAGAGATTTCTTCAGGTAGGTTACAAATGCAGCAGTGTTAGATTCTGCACATGTGGTATCCAAGATAGTGTTCCATGATGTTGTAAAAGAAACTGAACAAAAATGATTATTCCATTTTGTGTCGAGTGTCTGATTTTGGTCTGTTGATCTTAATGGTCTAGATGGATTCATTTTTTTCACTAAACTGCTGAGACTACAGCCTGAGAATAGGACATTTTTAGGTTTCAGAATACATTGTCAGACATGGACATTGCTTACACATGGATCTATGTTAAATAAATTAACATGTATTTATTTTTTTTTAACTGTAGCTGAAAAGAAATATGAGAAATATGCATAGCTATGTCATTTTACAAAAACTAAATTACAGTAAAATGTTATTAACTTCAAATATTTGCAGTTGTATATTTCACAACCCATCCACCCATCCATCCATAACCCCTTTTTCCATTTTTACATATGCCACAATAAACTCCATTATTTCTTATGTCTCTGGAAATCTATATAATCTCTTCAGGCTTCAAACTTTTTAAGCATCGACCTAAAGACTCTAATGCATATTTATAAGATTCCTCCAAAAATTCAGGTCATTTCTGATAAAACTCCAGGTCTTTTCTGAAAAGACTGAAGGCCTGCAAAAACTGCAAGCAAAGTTGGGAACTCCTTGCTAGGTTAGGAAAGTAAATTTCTTTTTGCCAGTGAACTGCTCAAACTGGTAGACCTACTTTGTGTTTTACCTGTTCAGTTTTGTTTTCTGTTTTGAGAAATTTGCTTGGCCTGGTGTTTTTGTTCTATGTAGCAAGTAGGCACTTAAATTATCCAGGCTGCATATTTCATATGTTTTTACTGGTTAATTTGTCTCTTGAGTGATACTTAAATACATAAAGAATATCTGTGATCCTGTCTTTTCTGATAAGACTCAATATCTTCAAAAAATGCAAACAATGTTGTGACTCCCTGGTAGGTGAGGAAAATAAATCTCTTTCTTGTCTGTGAGTTGATTACACTAAAAGAGCTGATTTCCATTTTGCCTGCTCCATTTTGTTTTCTGTTTTAAGAAATCTGTTTGGCCTGGTGTTTTTGATCTGTGTGGGAGATAGGCACTTAAAATACCCAGACTGCATATTTCACATTTATTTTTATTTATTTTTT
Organism: Protopterus annectens; assembly: GCF_019279795.1. Lineage (NCBI taxonomy): Eukaryota > Metazoa > Chordata > Ceratodontiformes > Protopteridae > Protopterus > Protopterus annectens. The sequence goes on along the minus strand of NC_056726.1, from coordinate 1,052,443,487 downwards.
TTACTGCTTAATTGTTGACTTTCTACTGGGAGAGAAATATAAACCTCTTTTTTTGTCTGTGAGTTGCTTAAACTGATAGAGCTACTTTCTGATTTACCTGCTTACCTGCTCCATTTTGTTGTCTGTTTTGAAAGATCTGGTTTGCCTGTTCTTTTTGTTGTATGGGGCAGATAGACTCTTAAATTACCCAAGCTGCACACTTGACTTTTTTTCCACTGGTTAATTTGTTTCTTGAGTGATACTTAAATACACAGATAATATTTGTGGCCTTGTCTTTTCTGATAAGATTCAAGTCCTGCAAAAACTACAAGCACTGTTAGCAACTCCATGCTGGTAATTTTCCCCACCCAACCTTACATTCCTTGATCTGCTCACCCTTACTACAGATTGAGCATCATAAACTCTTCCCTTTCTGGACTGCTGTTTAAATTTTAAAATGTTTATTTGCCATTCCTTGTGCTTATTTTTGAAAAAAAAGAGCACATTCACCTCTCAGTCTCTATTCTACGGATTTACTTGCTCTGAATTTATTATCTAGCTAGCAGTTGGATAAAGTAGTTTATTTTTACACCATAGCTACTTCTTTTCTGTGTTTTTACATCAATGGGAAAGAGGATTTTCCATCTAGTGGCAATTGGTGGTAACTTGGTTTGTATAGGTTGGGGAAACATACCAGAAATTCCTGTATGCAACTGTTTTATTGACTGGAGGACTTATTAATCACCTTTGCTTGTTTTTAGTGCCTTTATAAATTCTGCACAATTGAGTGGCTCCTGGCTCATTTTTACAAAACAAAGAATGTTTATTGAATAATCATATTTACATATGCTGTTTAAACTATATTGCTATTATCTTGAATTACTTATTGCCTTTTCTTACATTTAAGTATTTTTGTGGTAGTATTTTACTCCAGATATTCTTTTACATTAGGAGGACTGGGATTATTCATCTAGTGGTAGTAGGTGTTTACCAGGTCTATCTAAACTGGGAAGCACACAAAAGGACCCTAAGTATAGTTATGTTATTGGCCAGAGGGCTCAGCAGTAAGCTTTCTGTATTTCTAGTGCTGGTATAAATTCAGCACATTTGCATGAAGCTGCTCACTGTGGCAGTGTGCTTTACAGAGGCAAACATCTGGAAACATTGCTTATTTTAATTATACTGTGAAGGTTTACTGTGCTATTTATTGATCTTTTAAGTTTAAAGATGCATTTTGAAACTGCTGTTCTGGTTGGAAGTACATTTTAATCCAATGTTTATTAGTTAATATTAGGCATCTGTCTATCATTTTACATTAAGTGGATCAAAGTCTGCACACTTGTGGCAGGAAAGGCTATTTGAGCTGTGACTTACTGTTGAAAAGCTCACTGTGTGATTATCTCATTGGCCTTTGGGTGCAGTTAGTGCAAAACATCCTTTTTTCTAATAGTATACAAGCCTCACATTTGCACAAGTCTTGGCACATTTATCTAGGGCTACTCATCACTAGGTGATGATGCCAGAGTCTTTGAGAGGTTTTGATAAAATCTGAAGCCATCCTTGTCATGGCAAACAAAATTAAGTATAACTTTGCACTTGCATTCCTTATTTTCATTGTACAGTGAAACTGTACTGTGCAATGTATTTGTTTTTTGCACTTCTTTATAGTCTACATTTATATTTTCAAACTGCTGTAAGGGCTAGTGTTATGCACTGAAATACATTGTATTTAGTATTTTGCAGTTAGTATTAGGCATCTGTCTGTGGTTCCTTAACTCATTAACACCTATGTGGTATGCAATGTCACACATCTGGCAGCCTACACAGCTTGCATCACAGAGCATTTTCTGAATCATAAATTTAAAAAGCATAAGATAAACAAATGTAAATATTTTGTGAACAATAAACATTATTAAAACTGTGCAAATGCCAGTGTTATCTGTAAGAAGCACTATCTACAGGAATAATAGCACATTTATAGTCTTTCCAAAAATACTGCAATATATTGCAATCAACACATACCAAAAGGTATATATTTTGCTAAACTTTCACAAAGAAATGATCATATTTTATAAAGTGTGTAACCTAGACATATATTATTAGAACATTTTTGTTAACAAACATTAGCTTTCACATGACAAGAAATTTTTCTATCATTGTGTGTTTATTGAAATATTTACAAAAATATGATAACATATGCTTATGTGGATTATTTGCACCATATCAATAACACTGAATATCTCTCAAGCTGTGCAACTTACAGTACAATTATCAAAGACAGTTTTCTTCAACAACATCTAAGGCTTCATCTGATTTCATGCAATAGTTGACAAGTCACTTGTTTTTGAACTATTAAGTACATATTGAAATACTGGGGGAAATCCAGTGAAGCCTGCACATTTTTGTTCATGTGCACATTGGACCTGGATGCGTACACGAGCACAAACAGTTTTAGATTCAGTAAATGGGGCTTAGAGGCACGCAAGCACATGCAAACAGGGTAAGTTCCATGCAATGCAAATTTCTGCTTAAGCAGGTGAATATTATGCAAATGAGGTGGTTGGACCAATCCAACAAGGCAAAAGGCATCCATGTAGACTTCATGTACATGGTTGTAGTGTACATGGAAATTTTCCATGTACAGGAGTCTACACAGATAGAAGTGGAAGTAAAAATCCACAAATATGGACATATATTCCCTGAAAATAGTAGCTCACATACATACATGTGCAAAACATATGTTGGGTATGGTTGTCAAAGGAAGGGGATATTGAAAAGTAGAATTTTTTTTTTAAATAATTTTGGCATGTTTGTACTATGCACCACATTGTGCAAGTATGCTTAACAGGAGCAAAAAAAGTTAAACAAACATCTATAATGCAGTTTACACAAACATATTGCAATACCCTACATCGGTTCTGTACAACTGTGCATCCATGCTGTTACCCAACGTACACGGCTAAGAACCATGTAGTTTACAGCTGTCAGCATGAATATGTATGCAAATGAGGCTTCTTTGTTGAATCGCTGAAAGAAGCAACCATGTCCCCATATCCCATTCATGTAGGCTCATCCACGTTATTCGTATTCCCACAGTATTACTTGCAGGATTTTTAGTGCTCAGCATGCAAGTTTGCATGGTGCACTGCCTAGCTTAGTGGGGTCACGTGAGCAGTCTATTCACAGTGATGAGGTAAGCATCTGTCAAGGAAAACTGGATATATTCAATTAAAAGTATACTTTTGTTTAAGTTATTCTCCACAATGCTGAGCACGGCACCTTATTGCGCATTAAAGTAGGGCCTTTAAAATTAGGCAATTGCATCCTAGGCAGGTAAACAGCATCATAATTAGCCAATACCACATAGTGTACCTACAGTAGAACTGTGTAAAGTATGCGTACGCCCTACATTCTGATTTTCCCTCAGTACTCTGAACCATTGGAGTACAGACTTGGAATTTTTAACTGAGATAAAACTGAATGTGGTAATTGCTGAAGTCAGTACTGCTGGTCCTGCTGACAATAGGCCTAGGGCAAGAAGGAGAAGAGTGTTCAGACCCAGGGTAACCTTCCAGGAGTTACATGAGCTGGAGATTGTAGAGTGATCATCCTACAAGAATTCACTGAGCTCTGCCACCCTCATCTCAGACCCAGAGCCAACAGAGGGGAACCCATTCCAGTTGAAAATTTCTTGTCATGTGAAAGCTAATGTTTGTTAACAAAAATGTTCTAATAATATATGTCTAGGTTACACACTTTATAAAATATGATCATTTCTTTGTGAAAGTTTAGCAAAATATATACCTTTAGGATACTAGCTACATGTACTTTTCAAAGACCGACTGAGGACATGATGTTGGTCTCACAGGAATCTGCATCCAGGGTACTCCACCAGTTCCTGGATGCCATGCAAACACATGCCAGTAAGCACATTTATTTACCCTGCACCCCTGAGGAGAGGGCCAGCAGTATGCAACACTTCTACTGTGTAGAACACTACCTTGAAGTACTGGGTGCATAGATTGCACTCATATACACATCAAGGCACCACCTGGTGAGCAGGGTAGAGTCTATGTTAACAGCAAGGGATACCACTCCATCAACTCAAAGTCATGTGCAATGCTCAGGGAATTATCTTGAATGTGTGTGCTGGCAAGCCTGGCAGTTATCACGACTCCCATATCTGACACACATCACAGCTATACTGGATGTTTGCTGGGGGAATATCCCACATGGCCATTTACTAGGAAATGCTGGCTATGCCCTGGAACCGTGGATGATGACACCCATCAGAAATGCATACACACCCATAGAAGAACACCATAATGAGGCACACACACAAACTAGGAATTTCATAGAGCATGTGTTTGGGGCTGACATCATGGTTCCGGTGCCTCGATATATCTTGTGGAGCCCTGCAGTACTCCCCAGTCACAAGTGGACAGATTTTCACAGTATGTACCATGCTACACAATATGATCCTGTGGAAACAGCTGCAGCAGGATCAGCAAAGGGAAGGGATGCATAGACCCCACCAGTGCCTAGATCACCACAGCTACAGTCACAGGAGGACTAGGAGGAGGAAAGCCCTGCTGATGTCCCTGTAGGCAGATGTAGGCATGCTCAGTACATCCTGGCTCTGGCTATGAGACAACACATAGCACATTCTGACAACCTAGGGACTAACACCTTACTCCTACTCACATACATATATTAAATTTGATGCCAGCCAAATCACACATCTCTACATATCCATGTATTGACTGTGTACTGCGCACATCAGACAGAGTCAGCCCTGAACTTCAGTCGTGTCAACTGCTGCACTTGCAAGGTAAGTCCATAACCTACACAGCAGTACAGTGGATTGTTATGTTATGTCATTGTACCTATGGAGCAGGTAAATTATGCAGGCAAATACATGGGGCTATGTGGACAGAAGTGACATCCACATGTAACTGCAAACACCCATTCTACTAACATGTCACCATTTGTAGTTAGTAGGCCTCATGGAATATTCATGCAGTCCTATTGCAACAGATTACTGGTACTTCATTCAAGGGATATGTTAGAAAGTGAGGTTAAATAATAGTCAGACTAGTGAGTGTCCTAGAAGAATATGGGCTTTTGTTCCCCTAACCCCTCAAAACAGCAGTGTCTCCTTGTAACTACAATAACAATAAATCATCTATGCTGTATGAGCATCTCACACAGTTAATATGCCACACAGTATCAGAGCAGTAATGTAAAATATGAACTTACATAGTATGTGTTAGTTAACTGAGAATAGCAAAGTACATATGTATGCAGATGATGGTGTAATGCATGTGGCAAAAAGGAATAAGGCAGGTAATTTCTGTGATGGTGTTCAGGGTTCTAATCCCAAGATATCTAGATATTTGGCATGTTAAGGAGTAATAAGTATGATCTTTGTGACTATGTGTGCTATACTAGTATTAACCTTTTGCACATTTGCATCTGTGATGCATATCCAACACTGCTTTAAAAAATGATAGATAATATTGGTTTAAACAGTATCAGAATTGTAAAGGTTGGGACTTGAAACCATATATCAGCATGCATATGTCAAAAATAGATCTAAGTTCCATTTGCAACATGATGAGCTATGACAATATAATAAGAGCTATGAATGAAAAATTGTGCTGTGATATAATTTATAGAGATTTGACAAGGCCATACACAAAACACTGTAGAACAACTGGGTATTGATGCACTCTTGATAAGATGGATAGCTGCATGGCATATATGTAGGACATGAGAAGTATCATACAGCAACTGGACAAGTGGAATAATTGGTTAAAGCCAGGGTGTCCCACAGGGCTCTGTCTTAGGCCCACACTTGTTCAGATTTCTCTTTAGACCTATTAATTTCATTTAAGTTGTTCTACAGTCTGTATGCAGATAACTTGAAATTAGCTATACTGATTACACAGGTTCATAGGTAGGTACTAGGCTATCTGCCTGAGGGCATTTACAAGCCTAGCCAGAGTGTGTCGGCTTTCGCTGCCCCATTGATTAATTAACTGATCCTCTGTCAAGCAGAGCCAATGAAGTGATCCCAGGGGTGTATTTTCTGTTACCCATCCACTCGTCAAGGTTTCTCTTGAAGAGTGTTAGTGAGGGGCTCTGCCTGATGTAGTCTGGAATTTTGTTCCAAAGCATGGGGAGTCTCTGTGACAGGAATCTATCTCTCCAGCATGTTATATTTATTGTTGTGGTGAGGTTTAGCTCACTAGAGCACATGGCCCGCAGTGACTTGGATTTCTTTAGGTGGAGCATGTCCATCAATTCTGAGTTGGACATGGCTTTGTAATTCAGGCAGAGATCACCTCTGAGTAAGCGATATGCCACTGAGTACAGCCGGAGATTTTTCAGTCAGGCTGCATAGGACATATGTTTGAGACCAGTAATCCTCTTGGTAAGGTACTTTTGTGGTCTTTCCAGCTGTTGGAAGTGTCTTGTGAGGTACATCCCAAATGGGGCATTGTACTCTATGATGGGTCTAATGAGTGACGAGTAGAGGGGCACTATAATCTCTTTATTTCTAGATGAGAACCCTTTAGTAATTAGATGTACCACATAGAAGGATTTCCTAACTACTTTGGCAATATGATTGTCAAAGGAGAGATTGCTATCTACCTGGGTCCCCAGATCTCCTATTACCTCTTCTGTAGTAAGGGGGCTGCCACCTATGTGGTAATTCGTGGGAGTTTTGTTTTTCCCAAATGGGATGACTATGCATTTCTTGGCATTTAGCTTGAGGCCATGACTTTGACATCAGCTGTCCGTCTCAGTAAGTACCTTTTGGAGGATGTCCATGTCAGTCGAAGAGTCAATTATGGCTCCCAGTTTGCAGTCATCAGCGAACCTGGTTAGCCATAGTCCTCCTGTGTTTGCCTGTACTTCTGAGAAGTATATGCCGAACAGTATGGGTCCCAGGACCGAGCCTTGTGGGACACCACTTGTGACTAGTTTAGAGTCAGACATGGAGCATGCTATTCTTACCATGTGAGTTCTGTCTGTAAGCCAGTTGGCAACCCATCTTGTGATGTAGGGGTTTATGTTCAGGCTGGTGAGTTTTTCTGTAATACCTGAGTGGGGAATGGTGTCGAAAGCCTTGGCGAGGTCAAGGTAGGCCGTGTGAACCACCTTTCCCTCGTCTATGGCCTTGGTGACTGTCTTGAAGAAGACAATCAGGTTTAGTAGGTATGATCTGCCCTTAACAAAGCCAAACTGGGTCAGTTCAAGTGTTTGGAGGTTCCCAGTGTCTTTGTTAATGAGTTCAATGATGATGCGCTCCATAGCCTTGCAGACCAGGCTAGTCAGGCTTATGGGGCAATAGTTACCAGGGTCAGTTGTGGCCCCTCCTTTGTGGAGAGGAATAACCGTTGTTGTGCACCATTCTATGGGCAGGTAGCCTGTGGAGAGGCTGAGGTTGAACAGCGTGTTTAGGTGGGGGGTTAGTTCGTTCTATAGTTCATGCAAGACGCAGCCTGGGACACCATCTGGTCCCATTGATGCTGTGTTTTTGGATTTTGAAAGGGCTGTTTTCACCTGTGTGTCTGTGATTTTTGGGACACTAAACTTTTCCGGTATTGTTGTAGGCCCTTTTGGAGGTGAGAGGGGGTGAAGTTTGCACTGAATCTTTCTGCCAGGATGTTGGCAATATCAGTAGGTACAGTATATTTTGTGTTATTTTGCACTAGTTCAGTGGATCTCTGTGAGTTGCCACTTAGATTCTTAACATAGCTAAAAAAGACTTTGTGGTTATCTTTTGAATCCATGGCTATTTTTCTTTCGAAGTTAGCCTTGGATGATTTCATGAGGGACCTCAATTTCTTGCTGATACTGATCAGGGATGTCTTTCCTTCTTGGGATTTGCAAAGCTTCAAACGCCAAACATACGCTGTATACTCACAACCAAAAGTTCAACAATAAATAATGCCACATGTATGAAGTAAAAAAATAGATTTAATCCTTAAAACAAGTTAAGCGCTTTCACCCACGGTCCGTGGGCTTCATCAGAACTAACAAATTAATGTTCAACCACATTTAAATATGCTGATTTGGCACCAATTTTACTTCAGCTTCTTAAAGCTATAATACATCATTTCATTATTTTGTCTGATCTAAAAACTTCCCTAAATGAAAATTCATTCCTTTAATCAGCGTCAAACAGATTACCATAAAATCTTTAAAAATATACAAATGTTAAAACATGTATACAATAATGCACTAATAAGCAATAAACAATGTCACTTTCTTAAATCTAATATAGGTTTTACAGAAGTGTATTCGTTTAACCCTGGAGGTGATGTGGCATCTGTTAATAACTGCCACCACAATTCCCTATATGCCAAGATGTTTTTAGTATTACCACCTCTTGGATTAACTGATACACATTCTAAAATGGCAAATTTAAAATAGTGATCTTCCCCCCTACTATTTATATGTTTATACAAAGCATTTTTTTGTATCTTGCGTTCTAATACTGTAAAGATAAGAATATATTCTTTTTTTAAACTTCCTCTCAGTCTTTCCTATATAGTAAGAGGGACATGTCATGCATTTTGCCAAACATACTAACATACTGGTATTGCAATTACCATACTTGAATGTAAGTTTAGTTCTATTAATATTTTCCAAAACTGATCCCTTATTTTCATTAATAGCAAAACATTGGTTACAGGCACCACATTTCGATGTATGTGCCAAGTCCCTATTCATCATTGTTTTCGTACCTAATTCTAATATTTTTTTCAAATTATTACCCATTTTATATATAAAAGTTGGACTGGGTCCTAATATATCAATCTTTTCTTGATCCGTCAATAAAATGTGCCAATTCCTAGTTAATATCTCCTTCACTTGATTACTATAAGGTCAAAATTCGATAATACATGCTCTATTGTATGTGTTATTACATTTTCTCCTATTACTTATACTATTCCCAACTAACTCATTAGATAATTTTGTATTCAAACCTAATAAAGGAATATATTTTTCCCCCATTCACTAATAACATATTTGTTTACATCATGCAACATATCTGTATTATACCCTCTTTCTTTAAATAACTTATAGATGTAATTAATTTCTTCTAACATATCCCCATAACATGAGGTCATTCTGAGGGCCCTGATGCATTGCCCTTTGTAAATATTGTACTTTAGTTTTCTGGGATGATTACTATTATAATCCAAATAGGAATTTGAAAAAGTTGCCTTCCTATGTATTTTAGACTTAAAGCTCTTTCCATCAGTAGTAATAAGTGTTTCTAAATAGGCCACTCCTTTGTTGTTGATTTCTGACGTGAATTTCAAAAATTCACTACTCCCATTGAGATATACTAAAAACTTGTTAAAAGATTCCTGACTTCCTTTCCATAAGATGTAGATGTCATCCAAAAACCGCGAATAATACTTTATATTTTCCATATACTCGCTGTTAAATATAATACCATCTTCCCAATCTAACATGACAAGATTTGCATATATGGGGGCACAGGCTGCCCCCATAGCTACTCCTTTAGTTTGTCTAAATATTTCCCCTTCATAAAATATGAAGTTATTTTCTAATACAATTGTCATCATTTCAATAATTAAACTTGTTCTATCCCATCCAAGATCGCTATATTTCTGGATGCTATTAGAGAAAGCATCAATTCCATGGGAAGATGGTATACATGTAAAAAGGTCTATTACATCAATTGAAATAAATAACAATTCATTGCTGTCCACATTAACAGGAAAATTCTTTAAAAAATCCCAGTAATCTTTTACTAAGTGATTTATCTTCCCATATATTGGTTTAAGCATAGAATCTATTGCTACTCCAATGGGAAATGTCTTTGATTTATTGCCTGACATTATTGGTCTAAACAAAGGTTCAGAAACATTTTTGTGGACTTTAGGTATACCCACTATAGTTGCTATATATGGGTATTCAACCTTCAAAAAGTTATATAACTCCTCAGTTATTCTACAATCCAATAAAAATTCTTCTAAAAACATATCTATTCTCCTGTACGCAATATGGGCTTCATTCAAAGAGGTTACAGAATAGTTACCTGTTCTATGTAATAAATCATGTATAGTAGAGCTGTATTCTAGTGAATCATATATCACAATCCCTCCGCCCTTATCGGGCTTCATTATTCTTATATTTTTGTTAGCTCTTAATTCATGTAAAACCTTAGCTTCCTGTGCAGTTAAATTTGATTTAACTTTTTTCCTATTGTTCTTTTTATTAAACTGATAAATTTCCCTTGTAACCATCTTATCATACATCTGAACGTTAGGATTCATAGCAGGCATATAACTGCTCTTCTTTTTAAGTGTGCTCTTCAATGGAGCTGGATTATCATGTCTATCTTTGAACATAAGAGCTAAATTTAACTTCCTAATGTATTGTTTAAATTCACTTACACAATATACCATGTGAAACCGAGTAATGGGTATAAATTTCATACCTCTTGAAAGTAGACTAAAATGTGCTACATTTAATTCAATTTCACTATAATTAAAAATGTTAAAGTACTTAAATTGATATATAACGCCTTCCTGTGTAATCCTGTCACTAGTTGTGACTGTATTAATATTAATATTGCACTCTACTACTTCATCTACCACTTTTTGAATGGTTGATACTTCTTCTGTTTCCATCTTTCTCCTTTTGTCCACTTGGTGTAGTTTCCTGCCCTGTACTCCTGCTGAAAATTCCCCTTTTTGTGTGTCTGATGAAACTTTTGATGAAAATTTTGGTGAAAACTTTCTTTGTATGGGGGTGGCATGTGAAAAAATTGATCATTGACAGGTTGAATATCCATTTCATTTTCATACCGCCCCCCCCCCATTTATAGGTTTCACCTTTCTTATATTGTTCAGTATCCCTTTGTAATTTTTTATTTTTTCTATCAAATGCTTTTCTAGCTCTAGAATCTGCAAGTTCAAATTGTTTAAAATATAACCTTTCCCAATATTCAAAAGTCAAATCATGTACAATTATTTCATTCATTTTTTCAACTTCATTTATAATTTTGCATAACTTCATATCATTATATTTTATCAAAAGTTTCATAAATTCTATACCAAATGAATCAAATAATAAATTAAAATGACGTTTCACATCCTTGGTTAATTCTATCCTCATTGGTGTCTTATGAAACCGTAAACCCATTGGAACCACTTTCATAGTCATACAGTGTAATAAGTATGCATTATCAAGTTTTACAGCATTTATTGCATTCAATTTTTTACCTAACAAATGTATCATGTCCTTTAAAGTTCCTTTGATTTTCATAGAACTATAATTGTCCTTGTCTTTGACATGCGCTTCATTCAAATGATCAAAAACGCATTGCTTGTCAAAAAATTCTTTTAAAGCATTTTCTTTTTTGCTTCCACACATATCCGATTCCTTATTTAATAACTTAACAGAGGTTGGCACAGTACCTTTATCTATATGACCACATGCCTGGGTTTGCGCGTAAGTCCGTACAGGTTGACATGACTTAAGTCACGTACCAATTCTTTTGGCTTCTTCCATAAGATTGCCAAAAGAAAAATCAAAAGTAAAGTCAGTGACGGCAGTTTAATTATGATCCAACCGATCCGTAAATACTGGTAAATCAATGTCACCATTGCGTTTGGACCTAAAAATCTGTCCAGTAGTGATCTCCGGAGATTAAGTAATCAATGTCTTACTTGTTGTAGGCGTAGTTTCTTTTTTGTTATTAGTTCCATGTCCCATACGAATGTTGATCAAATCCTCTCCCAAGGAGTTATTATGACCAGCAACGGAATTAGCCGGTACACCATCTGATAACTCTCCTTTGGAAACGGCACTATTGTTGAACAATTTAATAAGCCTGGATACCTCGCCTCTCAGTAAAGTAACTTCCGCTCGTAGCTCTGAAAGTTCATTATTCTGTAAAGGAGAGACTGCTCCTGAACAGTTGTGAGTGTTATCCATCAATCGACTGCAGAACCAAGCGTTCAAAACAACGAAACGTACCAAAGTATCAGCAAAGCTTCAAATGCGAAACATACGCTGTATACTCACAACCAAAAGTCCAACAATAAATAATGCCACGTGTATGAAGTAAAAAAATAGATTTAATCCTTAAAACAAGTTAAACGCTTTCACCCACGGTCCGTGGGCTTCATCAGAACTAACAAATTAATGTTCAACCACATTTAAATATGCTGGTTTGGCGCCAATTTTACTTCAGCTTCCTAAAGCTATAATACATCATTTCATTATTTTGTCTGATCTAAAAACTTCCCTAAATGAAAATTCATTCCTTTAATCAGCGTCAAACAGATTACCATAAAATCTTTAAAAATATACAAATGTTAAAACATGTATACAATAATGCACTAATAAGCAATAAACAATGTCACTTTCTTAAATCTAATATAGGTTTTACAGAAGTGTATTCATTTAACCCTGGTGGTGATGTGGCATCTGTTAATAACTGCCACCACAATTCCCTATATGCCAAGATGTTTTTAGTATTACCACCTCTTGGATTAACTGATACACTTTCTAAAATGGCAAATTTAAAATAGTGATCTTCCCCCCTACTATTTATATGTTTACACAAAGCATTTTTTGTATCTTGCATTTTAATACTGTAAAGATGAGAATATATTCTTTTTTTAAACTTCCTCTCAGTCTTTCCTATATAGTAAGAGGGACATGTCATGCATTTTGCCAAATATACTAACATACTGGTATTGCAATTACCATACTTGAATGTAAGTTTAGTTCTATTAATATTTTCCAAAACTAATCCCTTATTTTCATTAATAGCAAAACATTGGTTACAGGCACCACATTTCGATGTAGGTGCCAAGTCCCTATTCATCATTGTTTTCGTACCTAATTCTAATAATTTTTTCAAATTATTACCCATTTTATATATAAAAGTTGGACTGGGTCCTAATATATCAATCTTTTCTTGATCCGTCAATAAAATGTGCCAATTCCTAGTTAATATCTCCTTCACTTGATTACTATAAGGTCCAAATTCGATAATACATGCTCTATTGTATGTGTTATTACATTTTCTCCTATTACTTATACTATTCCCAAGAAGCTGAAGTAAAATTGGCGCCAAATCAGCATATTTAAATGTGGTTGAACATTAATTTGTTAGTTCTGATGAAGCCCACGGACCGTGGGTGAAAGCACTTAACTTGTTTTAAGGATTAAATCTATTTTTTTACTTCATACACGTGGCATTATTTATTGTTGGACTTTTGGTTGTGAGTATACAGCGTATGTTTGGCATTTGAAGCTTTGCTGATACTTTGGTACGTTTCGTTGTTTTGAATGCTTGGTTCTGCAGTCGATTGATGGATAACACTCACAACTGTTCAGGAGCGGACTCTCCTTTACAGAATAATGAACTTTCAGAGCTACGAGCGGAAGTTACGTTACTGAGAGGCGAGGTATACAGGCTTCTTAAATTGTTCAACAATAGTGCCATTTCCAAAGGAGAGTTATCAGATGGTGTACCGGCTAATTCCATTGCTGGTCACAATAACTCCTTGGGAGAGGATTTGATCAACATTCGTATGGGACATGGAACTAATAACAAAAAAGAAACTACGCCTACAACAAGTAAGACATTGATTACTTCATGTCCGGGATCACTACTGGACAGATTTTTAGGTCCAAATGCAATGGTGACATTGATTTACCAGTATTTACGGATCGGTTGGATCATAATAAAACTGCCATCACTGACTTTACTTTTGATTTTTCTTTTGGCAATCTTACGGAAGAAGCCAAAAGAATTGGTACGAGACCTAAGTCATGTCAACCTGTACGGACTTACGCACAAACCCAGGCGTGTGGTCATATAGATAAAGGTACTGTGCCAACCTCTGTTAAGTTATTAAATAAGGAATCGGATATGTGTGTAAGCAAAAAAGAAAATGCTTTAAAAGAATTTTTTGGCAAACAATGCGTTTTTGATAATTTGAATGAAGCGCATGTCAAAGGCAAGGACAATTATAGTTCTATGAAAATCAAAGGAACTTTAAAGGACATGATACATTTGTTAGGTAAAAAATTGAATGCAATAAATGCTGTAAAACTTGATAATGCATACTTATTACACTGTATGACTTTGAAAGTGGTTCCAATGGGTTTACGGTTTCATAAGACACCCATGGGGATAGAATTAACCAAGGATGTGAAATGTGATTTTAATTTATTATTTGATTCATTTGGTATAGAATTTATGAAACTTTTGATAAAATATAATGATATGAAGTTATGCAAAATTATAAATGAAGTTGAAAAAATGAATGAAATAATTGTACATGATTTGACTTTTGAATATTGGGAAAGGTTATATTTTAAACAATTTGAACTTGCAGATTCTAGAGCTAGAAAAGCATTTGATAGAAAAAATAAAAAATTACAAAGGGATACTGAACAATATAAGAAAGGTGAAACCTATAAATGGGGGGGGGGGTCGGTATGAAAATGAAATGGATATTCAACCTGTCAATGATCAATTTTTTCACACGCCACCCCCATACAAAGAATATTTTCACCAAAATTTTCATCAGACACACAAAAAGGGGAATTTTCAGCAGGAGTACAGGACAGGAAACTACACCAAGTGGACAAAAGGAGAAATATGGAGACAGAAGAAGTATCAACCATTCAAAAAGTGGTAGATGAAGTAGTAGAGCGCAATATTAATATTAATACAGTCACAACTAGTGACAGTAGGATTACACAGGAAGGCGTTATATATCAGTTTAAGAACTTTAACATTTTTAATTATAGTGAAATTGAATTAAATGTAGCACATTTTAGTCTACTTTCAAGAGGTATGAAATTTATACCCATTACTCGGTTTCACATGGTATATTGTGTAAGTGAATTTAAACAATACATTAGGAAGTTAAATTAAGCTCTTATGTTCAAAGATAGACATGATAATCCAGCTCCATTGAAGAGCACACTTAAAAAGAAGAGCAGTTATATGCCTGGTATGAATCCTAACGTTCAGATGTATGATAAGATGGTTACAAGGGAAATTTATCAGTTTAATAAAAAGAACAATAGGAAAAAAGTTAAATCAAATTTAACTGCACAGGAAGCTAAGGTGTTACATGAATTAAGAGCTAACAAAAATATAAGAATAATGAAGCCCGATAAGGGCGGAGGGATTGTGATATATGATTCACTAGAATACAGCTCTACTATACATGATTTATTACATAGAACAGGTAACTATTCTGTAACCTCTTTTAATGAAGCCCATATTGCGTACAGGAGAATAGATATGTTTTTAGAAGAATTTTTATTGGATTGTAGAATAACTGAGGAGTTATATAACTTTTTGAAGGTTGAATACCCATATATGGCAACTATAGTGGGTATACCTAAAGTCCACAAAAATGTTTCTGAACCTCCATTTAGACCAATAATTTCAGGCAATAAATCAAAGACATTTTCCATCGGAGTGGCAATAGATTCTATGCTTAAAAAAATATTTGGTAAGATAAATCACTTAGTAAAAGATTCTTGGGATTTTTTAAAGAATTTTCCTGTTAATGTGGACAACAATGAGTTGTTATTTATTTCAATTGATGTAATATACCTTTTTACATGTATACCATCTTCCCATGGAATTGAAGCTTTCTCTAATAGCATCCAGAAATATAGCGATCTTGGATGGGATAGAACACGTTTAATTATTGAAATGATGACAATTGTATTAGAAAATAACTTCATATTTTATGAAGGGGAAATATTTAGACAAACTAAAGGAGTAGCTATGGGGGCAGCCTGTGCCCCCATATATGCAAATCTTGTCATGTTAGATTGGGAAGATGGTATTATATTTAACAGCGAGTATATGGAAAATATAAAGTATGATTCGCGGTTTTTGGATGACATCTACATCTTATGGAAAGGAAGTCAGGAATCTTTTAACAAGTTTTTAGTATATCTCAATGGGAGTAGTGAATTTTTGAAATTCACGTCAGAAATCAACAACAAAGGAGTGGCCTATTTAGACACACTTATTACTACTGATGGAAAAAGCTTTAAGTCTAAAATACATAGGAAGGCAACTTTTTCAAATTCCTATTTGGATTATAATAGTAATCATCCCAGAAAACTAAAGTACAATATTTACAAAGGGCAATGCATCAGGGCCCTCAGAATGACCTCATGTTATGGGGATATGTCAGAAGAAATTAATTACATCTATAAGTTATTTAAAGAAAGAGGGTATAATACAGATATGATGCATGATGTAAATAAATATGTTATTAGTGAATGGGGGAAGAAATATATTCCTTTATTAGGTTTGAATACAAAATTATCTAATGAGTTAGTTGGGAATAGTATAAGTAATAGGAGAAAATGTAATAACACATACAATAGAGCATGTATTATCGAATTTGGACCTTATAGTAATCAAATGAAGGAGATATTAACTAGGAATTGGCACATTTTATTGACGGATCAAGAAAAGATTGATATATTAGGACCCAATCCAACTTTTATATATAAAATGGGTAATAATTTGAAAAAATTATTATAGGTTCATAGGTTCATAGGTTCATACTAGGCTATCTGCCCGAGGGCATTTACAAGCCTAGCCCATAGTTTTGTGGCTTACGCCACCCCTTTAGTATGGGGAACTATACCCATTATTTTGCTGTGCCTCTGTTGAGCAGTGACACTGAGGTAATCCCTGGGGTATATCTGCGATCTCCCATCCATTGGTCAAGATTTCTCTTGAACAAGGCCAGCGAGGTGCTCTGCCTCACATATACCGGGATTTTATTCCACAGCATAGGGAGTCTTTGGGTGATGAATCTATCCCTCCAGCACGTCCTATTAATAGCCGTGTCGAGGTTTAAGTCTCCGCCCTTGTGGCTCTGACGGATCTAGATTTTTGAGGTGAAGCATATTCATCAAATCTGGGTTTGACATGGCCTTGTATGTTAGGCAAAGGTCACCTCTGAGCAAGCGGTAAGCGACTGAATAGAGCTGGAGTTCTTTCAGTCGGGCAGCATAGGACAGATGTTTGAGACCCTTTATCCTTTTGGTGAGGAACTTTTGTGGCCTCTCCAGCTGCTGCAAGTGTCGGGTCAGATACATTCCGAATGGGGCATTGTACTCAATCATTGGTCTGATGAGTGATGAGTATAGGGAGACTATGACCTCCCTTGATCTAGATGAGAATCCCTTCATGATAAGGTGGGCAATGTAGAAGGTCTTCCTAACTACTTTAGCTACATGGGTGTCGAATGACAGACTACTATCAACCTGGGTCCCCAGGTCCCTGATAACTTCTTCTGTACTCAGTGGATTGCCACCTATTTGGTAGCTAGGGGTAACCTTGTTTTTCCCGAAGGGTATGACTATGCATTTTTGGCATTTAACTTTAGGCCATGGCTCTGGCACCAGTTATCCGTTTCTGTGAGACCCTTCTGAAGGATATCTGTGTCAGATGTGTTTTACTATGGCGCCCAGTTTGCAGTCATCTGCAAACTTTGTCAGCCATAACCCTCCTGTGTTTGCTTGTACTTCAGAAAAGTAGATGCCAAACAAGAGTGGGCCCAGGACTGAGCCCTGTGGTACACCACTTGTGACAGGCTTTGAGTCTGACATGGCGCCAGCAACTCTGACCCTGTGGGTTCTGTCACTCAGCCAGTTTGCAACCCATCTTATGATGTATGGGTTAACATTTAAGCTGATGAGTTTTTCAATGATACCCGAGTGGGGTATTGTATCAAAGGCCTTCGCCAGATCGAGGTAGGCTGTATGGACTGCCTTTCCCTCATCAATGGCTTTGGTGACTGTTTGAAAAAGTCAACCAAGTTTAGAAGGCATGATCTGCCTTTGACAAAGCCAAACTGGGATGGATCCAAAGTCTGCAAATTCCCTATGTCTTTATTTATGAGGTCCATTATGATCCTCTCCATGGCTTTGCAGATAAGGCTTGTCAAGCTAATGGGCGGTAATTTCCAGGGTCGGTGGAGGCACTGCCTTTGTGAAGTGGGACCACAGTTGCAGTGCGCCACTCCTGGGTGCGTATCCAGAGGTAAGACTATGATTAAACAGCTGTCCTAGCTGTGGGTTTAATTCCTCATTGAGTTCGTGGAGCACACAGCCGGGGACACCATCAGGTCCCATGGATGCTGTGTTTTTGCTTTGGAGAGAGCAGTTCTCACTTGGGCGTTGGAGATGTTTGGGGGCTGCAATCGCTTGGTATAGATATCTCTCCTTTTGGGGGAGGGGAGAAGTTTGCACTGAACCTGTCAGCCAGTATGTTGGCAATGTCTGTAGGATCAGTAATCTTCACATCATTTTGAACTAGTTCTGAGCATATCTGGGAGTTTCCTCCCAGGTTTCTAACATAGCTAAAGAAGGCCTTATGATTGTCTTTCGAGTCTTTAGCTATTTTTCTCTCAAAATTTGCTTTGGATGATTTTATGAGAGCTCTTAGTTTTTACTTATAGTGATCAAGGGTGTCTTACCTTTTAAGGATTTTGCTCTATCTTGTAGTAGCTTCCTCCTTTTGTTGTAGAGTTTGTTTATGGCTGGGGTCCACCAGAGTGGACGCTTGCCTTTGGTACAAAGAGTCTTTGTTTTGCTTGGGATTGCCTTATCCATGCAGTCCTGCAGGTGCTGGTAGAAGGCATTTGTAAGTGATTCAGCGGCTTGAGTACTGTTTTCCGTCGGCTCGGGGCCTTAAAGGAGACCACACTAGTCTTTAGAAGTGTGAAGTCGGCTTTCGAGAAGTTCTTTACTGTGGTCTTTTTATTTCAGGTGGGGTGGGATGAGGACCTCCAGCGAGATTAGTTTGTGATCTGATCTCACCAGTGAGGGGTATACTTCGGTGTTGAACATTGTGCTCCCATGTTCGTGATGATGAGATCAAGTATGTTTTCTCCTCTTGTGGGGATGGTGACTAGTTGTTCCATGGCATTTGAGTTTATGAATTCCAGGAACTTTTGGGCTAGGGTGTTTGGGCTTGAGTAGTGTTCCCAGTCTATATTAGGGTAATTGAAGTCACCTAGTATGATGGTGTTTGGTGATACATTTATCCCTCTAGTGTTTTCAGGAAGGCCATGTGAGGTTCCTGAGTTTGTGAGGGTGGCCTGTAACATGCTACAATTTGCAGAGCAGTCTTGCCTA
Organism: Protopterus annectens; assembly: GCF_019279795.1. Classification (NCBI taxonomy): domain Eukaryota; kingdom Metazoa; phylum Chordata; order Ceratodontiformes; family Protopteridae; genus Protopterus; species Protopterus annectens. Next base: position 1,052,424,302 of record NC_056726.1, on the reverse strand, counting down.
TGGTTAATTGCACCTGGATGGTCTCCGATGCATCGATGCGTTGCCACCAGTCTTGAGGTGTGGGTGTCTTTGATGAATATGGATACCCCTCCTTTCTTGGTATTGTCTGGATTTTGGGGCGGAACGCATGATAAGAGGTAAAACCTGATAGTGCTGGGGTGCTCTCAGGAGCCTTGAACCAGGTTTCTGTCACTGCACAGACATCGATGTTCTCCATACTGAGAAGGGCCTCGAGTGCGTGCATTTTGAGATTTAGACTTCTGGCATTGAGCAGCATTACCCTTAGTTTTTCCTTTTTGTGTTCTAGGGTGGTAGGTTTAGAATTTGAGCCTTGCCTAAAAAGGCACTATGGGGTGGCAAGAGCCTTTGCCAATATCCGGAATCCCAGGGTGACAGGTGCAAGCCGTCCCTCAAGCAGCGTGGCTTGTCCAGCATGTCATCCCAGGCAGACAGACATTGGATCCCCTTTGAATGACACCAGAGTTTAAGCCAATTGTTAAAGCTGATCATCTTATCTCTGTATTGTGGCATCATTCTTGGTGAAGGTAGGATACTGCTCAAGGTCAGGGTCATACCTGCCTGGGCTACATAATCAGAGAGCTCCTCAATGTCTCTTTTCATGTAGTCCAAGGAGGTACGTCTCAGGTCGTTTACACCAGCGTGGACAATGACTGAGTCATATTTGTACCTGCTGTTGAGAGACCTGAGTGCTTGCGTTATGTGGCGGATTCTAGCGCCCGACAGGCAGCTTACTGTGACCTTCTCCTTACTCAGTCTGGTGAGCGGACGTCAGTGTGTCTGACTATGGAGTCACCAATGACTAGTGTGTCTGGCATTGTGTTTGGCCTTAAGGGCTGTGACTGTTTGACACTCTGACTGTGAGGTCTATGTGTTGCAGGTGTTGTGTTCTGAGGTGGTGGTTGTTTGGGTGTCTGCTTTGGTGGCCTCTGCTGTTTTGGTAGATTTTTGATCAGAGCCGCCGAGTATGTCTTTGTGTGTTTATGTGTATGATTTGAGGTTGTGATGGTACTATGTGAGACTGGGTCTATAGTGTGTGTGGTAACCTTCTCCTCCTGACTGGTCTTGCCAGTCCTATGTTGAGAGAGCTCAGCCTCCAGTTTGGCCGTATAGTTGCATCTCTCGCATGTATTTGTGTTTTGTGGGAGGAGGAGAGGGTTGTCTGTGTACATGAGGCAATTGTAACATTGCCTCAATATTCCCAGGTTCACCAGCTGAGCAGGAGAGGACACTAGCAACTGATCCCTCGACATGCTAGAAGGACTAGACAAAAAACTTTAAAAGAGATTCCGGGGACGTGAGTGACCGAGAAATGGGGTTTGCCTTTTTGGGGTGCTATCTATAAGAGTGCCGTATCAAGGTAATAAGTACTGTAGGAGCAAGTGCTAGGTTTAACAGATAGAGAAAAGTCTACTTGGAGTCAAGTAGAGATGATCTTTTTCGGTATTAGAGAAAGTGCTAGTAACAGGGATGCTTAAAGGTAAGATTGAAAAGAATGCACTCTGCAGTGTGCACTAGAGAAGTTAGATATGAAAGTAGGTACGAAAGTAGGTACGAAAACAATGATGAATAGGGACTTGGCACATACATCGAAATGTGGTGCCTGTAACCAATGTTTTGCTATTAATGAAAATAAGGGATTAGTTTTGGAAAATATTAATAGAACTAAACTTACATTCAAGTATGGTAATTGCAATACCAGTATGTTAGTATATTTGGCAAAATGCATGACATGTCCCTCTTACTATATAGGAAAGACTGAGAGGAAGTTTAAAAAAAGAATATATTCTCATCTTTACAGTATTAGAACGCAAGATACAAAAATGTTTTGTATAAACATATAAATAGTAGGGGGGAAGATCACTATTTTAAATTTGCCATTTTAGAAAGTGTATCAGTTAATCCAAGAGGTGGTAATACTAAAAACATCTTGGCATATAGGGAATTGTGGTGGCAGTTATTAACAGATGCCACATCACCACCAGGGTTAAACGAATACACTTCTGTAAAACCTATATTAGATTTAAGAAAGTGACATTGTTTATTGCTTATTAGTGCATTATTGTATACGTGTTTTAACATTTGTATATTTTTAAAGATTTTATGGTAATCTGTTTGACGCTGATTAAAGGAATGAATTTTCATTTAGGGAAGTTTTTAGATCAGACAAAATAATGAAATGATGTATTATAGCTTTAAGAAGCTGAAGTAAAATTGATGCCAAACCAGCATATTTAAATGTGGTTGAACATTAATTTGTTAGTTCTGATGAAGCCCACGGACCGTGGGTGAAAGCGCTTAACTCGTTTTAAGGATTAAATCTATTTTTTTACTTCATACACATGGCATTATTTATTGTTGGACTTTTGGTTATGAGTATACAGCGTATGTTTCGCGTTTGAAGCTTTGCTGATACTTTGGTACGTTTCGTTGTTTTGAACGCTTGGTTCTGCAGCCTTCTTGGGATTTGCTTTTTTTCTGAACTAGTTTCCTACTTCTATTGTATAGTCTGTTTATTGCAGGGGTCCACCAAACTGGTTTCCTTCTCTTAGAGGAGTGAGTCTTGGTTTTGCTAGGGATGGCATGATCCATGCATCCTTTTAGGTGCTCATAGAGTGCATTTATAAAGGTTTCTGCATCTTGGGCAGCATTATCCTTTAGTGTGGGGGCTGTGAAACTTACCACCCCTTTCTTAAGTAAGATGAAGTTTGCTTTAGATAAGTTTTTTACTGTGGTTTCCTTAGTTGGGGGTGGTGGTGGGGTGTGGACATCCAGAGTGATTAGTTTATGGTCTGATCTAACCAGTGACGGGTTGACCTCCACTGTGGAACACCTGTCGCCCATGTTGGTGATGATCAGGTCCGATATGTTTTTACCTCTGGTTGGGGAGTTTACCAGCTGATCCAGAGCATTTGGGTTGATGAATTCCAGGAAGCCCTAGGCCTGGGAATCTGTACTCAAGTAGTTTTCCCAGTGAATGGTAGGGTAATTGAAATCACCCAATATCAGGTTGCTTGGTAGGACCTTCATGTTTTCCAGTGTTTCCAGAAAGGTAGAGTGGTGATCCTGGGCCACAATTTGCATTGCAGATTTGCCCGATGTTAGTTGCACATGGATGATCTCAGAGGTATTATGTTGCGCCACTAACCTGCAGGTGTAGGTATTCTTGATGAATATGGATACACCCCCTCCTTTTGTGTTTTGGTCCGTGTTCTGTGGCCGAAACATGTGGTATGAGTTGTAGCCCGGTAGTGCTGAGGTGCTCTCTGGAGCCTTGAACCAGGTTTCAGTCACTGCACAGATGTCGACATTCTCCATACTGCGGAGTGCTTTGAGCATGTGCATTTTGAGATTTAAACTCCTGGTGTTAAGTAGCATAACCCTCAGTTTTTTGTTAATTGTGCTGTTTATGGAGGTGGGTTTGACTTTTGAGCCTTGCCTAAAAAAGGCACTATGGGGGCAGCAAGAGCCTTGGCCAGTATTCAAAAGCCTAGGGGTGACAGGTGCAAGCCGTCTCTTGTGAAGAAACGTGGCTTGTCAAGCATGTCGTCCCAGCCTGACAGACGCTGGATCCCTTTTGAATGACACCAGAAGCTTAGCCAATTGTTGAAATTGTTAATTTCTTTCTTTATGCTGAGGTATCATTCTTGGTGAGGTCAGGATGCTACTCAGGGTCAGGGTCATACCAGCCTGGGCTACAAGATCAGAGAGCTCTTCCATGTCTCTTTTCATGTAGTCCAGGGAGGTACATCTCAGGTCATTCACACCAACATGAACAATGACAGAGTCATATTTCTACTTGCTATGGAGTGACCTGAGTGCTTGTGTTATGTGGCAGATTCTGGCTCCCGACAGGCAGCTAACAGTAAACTTCTGCTTGACCAGCCTAGTGAGTGGCTCATCAGTATGCCCCATCTGTAACATGTGTTACAGATGGCACATGTCTGTTAAATAACTTGACTAAATTGACCATTTGGTCACAGGAGTATAATATGCTGATAAATACATCAGAAATTAAGCATATGAGGTTTGAAAGACATAAATAGAAAGGTGAGTATTACACACAGCACACAGTGATTGAAACTGTAGATGCATTTATAGACCTGAGTATATAGGTAGATCCAGTTTTGACTGTTTCTAATCATGTCATAATCTGGGCCTGGAGTACAGCAAGCTGTAGACTGCAGTTAGTTTATGGAACAGTAAACCTCTGATGTAAGTAATGCGCTGCCCATTTGTGCACTGCTTAGCAATATGCAAAGGAGCCAAAAATGCGACTGTGGATGCCCATACACTTAGTGAAGCATAGGGCAAATCCATTGCTCCTTAGGCAAATTGGTTTAAAAACTTACACACACACACACACACACACACATATATATATATATATATATATATATATATATATATATATATATATGTATATATTATTATTATTATTATTATTATTATGTGTATGTCTGTATTGCCCTACATACCCAGATCAGGTAGAGTAAAGCTGCACTACAACACTTATAATGTTGGAAAAAGGACCAAAAGGAAGGGCTTATCATTAGATAATGCACTTACAAATATGTGGAAGTGTGTAGAATAACATGAGTTGTACTTGGAGGACTATTGGGATATCTGAACTTCAGATTTCTGACAGTCTTCTCACATGTCATATGTAAATAACAACACATTTTAGAGCAAGCCACACTTTAGTGTCAAACACACATAAGTATGAGTCAAAACAGTGCACTTGCTGCAAACAGCTGGACAGTGGTGAGTCATACCATGTCTCCCTATTACAGCATGTGGAAACCTTGACAGTGTATGGTATCATATATGACTATGTATATATATATTGTCAATCCATATGTTTGTATCTATGGCAGCAGCAACACCTGCATTCACTACAGTCCCCTGCGTCTGATGGATTTCAGCACACATACATCAACTGTATATGCTGTGCACTGTATTATGCTGTGTGCACACTCAGTGATAGGGCTAATTTAGCTTTGCCACAGGTTTGCCCAACAAAAGTCAAACAGACACATATGCATGATAGAATGCCCTTCTTACTACTGTGGAGACATGGTGATCTAAGGTAAGTAAAGTGTCAACCTGTGCGCCCAGGTCTCTCACCCCTGAGTATGTATGTCAGGTGTTGCTACTGATGTGGCAATTAGCAGGACTATCACTGTTACCAAAAATAATGATAATATATATATTTGCATTGCTTTTAAGGCCATGATTTTGGCAACAACCATTTGTGCAAGTAACACCCTTGTGTAGGATGTTGATGTACTATGGCTATTTCCAGTTTGCAGACATCATCAAACCTTGTCAGCCACAGACATGTGCTTTGTGCCTGTACATTGAAGAAATGGATTCCAAACAGTACAGGACCCATGACTAAACCCTGTGAAACACCACTGCTTAGATCTCAACTTTTTTGACTAAACGATCTCTATCACTGAGGCAGTGAATGACCCCTCTAATGATAAAGATAGATGCCTAGTTGGGTGTCAAATGCTTTGGTTAAGTCCAGGTAGGCTGTATGCACAGACTTCTCCTCATCCAGGTCCTAGGGGACTGTTTCAAAGATGTCCACCAGGTTTAACAGGCATAATCTCCCTTTGAGAAAACCAAACTGTGTAGCGTCAACTGTATGGAGATTACCTATATCTTTGTTGATTATCTCCATGGTGAATTGAACCCTGGCCTTGCAGATATGGCTAGTCAGGATAAAAGGTATATAGTTTCCAGTGTCAGTGGATGCACCACCTGTGTGCAAACGTATAATGGTGGCTGCTTCCATTCAGCTGGGACAACTGTTGTGGCTACACTATGATTGTAAAGACTTCCCAAAGGTGTCATTGCTCCATGTTACAGCCCATGTAGGACTCAGCCTGTGATGTTATCATGTCCCATAGGGGCTGTGTTTTTGTCCATAGAGAGGCCATTGTCAACCAGCCCTTTAAAGAAACATGGTAGGGGACAGTTGATAGGGATGCCATGGGGTGCATGTCATGGGGACAGTTGAGTGATGGTTTCACAGAACCTGTTGGCCAACAGGTTAGCTATGTTGACTGGATCTGTATATGAAGTATCATTAAACATGAGTTCAGTACACATGTGGACCTTTTGTTTTGGGTAACAGATGTAACTATGGAATGCCTTGTGGTTGTCTTTCATGGAGGAGGCTACTTTGGACCCATATTTTGTTTTGGAGGACTTCACAGCAACACTTATTTGCTAGTTTAAACTGAGGAGGGAGTGCTTCCCATTTTGGGGGGGCTCCCACCTTCTACCGTTAGACGGCAGTGTCTTCCTATTATTGTCAATCCTCTTACTGGCAGTTGTACACCAGGAAGGTTTGCTTTGCCATGAGGCACTTGCTGTGTGCATGTCAGGTAGAGATGAGTCAATGCAGTCATACAGGTATTTGAATAAAGTATTGGTGTAGAGCTCAGCATAGTTGCCAGTTACATCTGAGCGAAGAGGTGCAGTGATGCCATGTATGCCATCCCATAGGAGGTTCAAATCTGGATTGGTGAATGTCTTTAGTGTATGTGCTGCAAGGGGTGGGAGGGGGCTTTCAGGTGTTATACCTACTGTGAATGAGACAGATTTGTGGACAGATGTCACCAGGGAAGATCTCACAGTGTGGGTGCTACACTGTTTGCCCATATTGATAAGTAACCAACCCAGTCTGTTAGCTCCCCTTGTCGGGGTGTCAACCAGCTGTTACAGGGCATTGGAGACAAGGAAATTGAGTAACTTTTGGGCAAGTGAGTTTGAGCATGAGCAATATACCTAATGGGTAGTAGAAGTCACCCCAAACCATGGTGTCCTGACGTATGTTGATAGATGCATGTAGATCCAAATAATCTGATTGGGTGTCCTGATTCATGGATGGGCTTCTGTAGCTGTAAATGACTTGAACAGGTGCCCCACAAACAGTCAGTAGCACCCGAAGTGTATCAATGGAATCATACTGCGTAACCAATGTGGGTGTGTATGTGTCATTAATGAATATTTATACACCATCACCATTAGTCTGCATGCCTACAGTTTGAAGTCTGAACGTGAGGAAGGAGATGGAGCCTGGTATGGCTACGTTGCTCTCCACAGCCTTGAACTGGGTCTATGTCTGTGTACAAAGGTCTGTGTGTTCCAGGGTAAGGACAGCTTCCAGTGAATCCAGTGTCATTTGACACTACTAGTGTTTAGCAGCATAACATTGAGGTTGTTTGCACATGGGGTCTTACATTGGAAACATCCATGAGACAGCACCTGTAAAGAGCACTATGCTGGTGACAATAGCCTTGGCCAGTGGCTGACATCCCAGGGGTAACAGATAAACATCATATGTGGCAAAGCATCTCAGTCTGTTGAGCATGTCATCTCAGCCTGTCAGATAGTGGATCCCCTTAAACTGACACCAGATGCTAAGTCTATTACTGAAGTCAGTCATCTTCTGTTTGCATTGAGAAATCATTCAATGTGAAAGTAAAATGCAGCTGATGGCCAAGGCCATACCTTCTTGGGACACATAGTGTGAGAGATCAGTCATGTATCTCATCACACAATCCAGAGATGTACTTCACAAGTTCTACACCCCAACAGGAACTATGATGCACTCATAACAGTACCTGTTGTTAACAGACTGAGTGCATGTGTGATATGCCTTATCCTGGCACCTCACAGACAGCTGACCATGACATTTACCTTATTTAGCCTGTTGAGAGGGACATCAGTGTGACTCATGCTGTAATCAACTATACCTAATATGCATGATTTTATTTTGGGTCGTAAGGGTTTGACTAGTGTGACAGTGGTGCATTAGCTATTATGTGTACTGAGCTCTGCACAGGTAGTATTATGTGTAACATGCTTGCATTTCTGTTTTTGAGGTACCCGGTGTTTAGGTATGTTTCTGGTATGGACCTCCGCATATGTAAGTATATGTGATGTGGGTTTGGGTGGAGTAGGAGGTGAGGTGGGCTTATAGAAAAACCACTCATTGTCATATTTACTGACAGGTGTGTCAGAGAGCATGGTTTTAAGGTTTTTAATCTAGATGCATCTTTCACATTGTGTTTGTGTGGAGTATGAGTAGAGGTTTGAGGCCACTGTCTACATCTATGCAATAGTTAGAGATAATGCCATTAGCAATAGATTATTGCTTGTGTATATGGCACAACAGGCCATGGTTACTCAGTGTCCTGACAGGTGCATTCATCTAACATGTTATTACCTTTATGGTGTCATTTTAAGGTGAAGTGGTACCTGACTGTGTTGGATAGCATGGTACATTGAGTAGGCTGCTTTGCCAGGCCTGTGGCATTTGCATGAACCATAATGCTATTATTAGGTATGTTTGCAACAGCATACGTACAAATCCGACTATGTACAACTCCAGCAGAGTAAGCGTCATGCTGCTACATCCTTGGGCTTTACAGCCTCAAACTTTGTAGGTGCTCTGTCCACTGAAAATATTGGGATGGTGCAGCGGTACAGCGGTAGCATTGTCACCTCACAGCAAGAGGTTATCTGGTTCAATTCTTGGCCAGGGTCCCTTCTCTGTGGAGTCTGCATGTCCTCCCTGCATTTGTGTGGGTTTCCTCTGGGTGCTGTGGTTTCCTCCCACATTATAAAGACATGCATCTGGAGTTCTTCTCCCTGGGCCTCTGCTAAAAATTGGCTTTGTTCCAAGTTGGACTTTCCTGGTAAACAAATGTTAAATAAATGTCCATACACAGAAAACTTGCCCAACTTTGCTGTCATTACTGTAGCCTTACAAGTGTAGAATGTCTGTCAATCAGACAGTGAATGTCTGTTGTGTGAAATGATGTTGGAACACAGTTTAGTGTTCCAGGAATATAAATGGACATTTTGACATACCTAGGACATGTGGGAGGAACAGAGACATTGGCCAAAGATGGCCAGCCATCTGCAGTAGGCCTTACATCCATGTCACTTAGATCACCTCCATTACAGTGTTGAAGGTCAGACTGCATGAATTGCTGTGAAACTCACACCTAACACAGATCACTGGTGCTGTAAAGCTTGATAGAGCAACCTTGGACATCTATGACACCTGAGACTTAACCTTATGTTATGATGCAGCCGCTGTGCTTTTAATCACCATCAAGTCAGTACACTAGTCAAATTCTGCAAGCCTTGTAACCGAAGGCATAGTACATGCAAACATGAAATGATTGCTCTGGTTGCTAATTAAGGCATCTAGCTGGAAAAGGATACAACATGCCTACACACCCTTGCATCATGTGTGACAAGAATGTGGATCAACAAATAGGCTGTGTCCCACTTCTTATCTTGAGCTTGGTGCTAACATTCTGCCTGTGGTGAGAGACAAACAATAGAAGGTTTGTATCCCACCACAGTGAAGCTGTGTTGAGATCAGCAGTAGTAATAGCCAGGCAGCAGTAATTCAGGAGACTCCCCTCGTTTCTGCATACTTCATAAGGTAATTTTTTCCAGGATGCACTGTTGATTACTGTGTAACTGCCTCAATACACCATCCTTATATGTATAGGGTGAACTTTTGATTTTCCACTCCATTGCTTGGCAGTGCTCTGTACAAACCCAAACACCTTGGGTGACATTTTTTCGGAAACCATGATTGCATTAACCCCCATACCAAGTTGCAGAAAGGACAAACAGCATGCACTGTCAAGCATTATCCCCATAGTTGCAGAACAGATATTTATGACATTGAGTGATATTCTCAGTACAAGTATATAAACAATAATAAAGGATCTGTTGCCATGGATATGAGGATTCCCACTGTGACCTTTACCACCCTGGGTGGATATGGGCATCCTGAGGCAATGTAGACTTTGCCCCATGTTTACCAACATCTAGATGTCCAAGATCAAATGCTTACAGTCTCTCTCTGAGCAATAGGTTTTAAAATCACTAACAAACATTTCTGCTGGGCCTTCCCAGATTACATCATTCTCATTTAGTTCCCATTACATCATTTCCTTGACACTTAGCCTGGAGTTCCTGGGCCAACAGGCTACATTATTTAGCAAGCTAACACTTGCTCAGGAAGCTACAACAATCAAAGACATTTCACATGTACACTGTAGTAATTATTCCTTAAGTTAAAAGAATAGAAAGAATGTGCTAGTCCAGACAGACTGACTCCGAGCTCTACAGATCAATGGATAGATTTGAATAATTTTAACTTCAAAAGAAATATTTGAAATGCTTGACTTAGTTTTCTTTACAGCAGATGGCAATGTTGCCACATTGTTGAAACAGCATTTCTATACATTTAAGAGACAAGCCTGTATTTTACATTTATATTTACAAATGCCAGAATTATGTATCAAATTATATTTGGCTAGGCTGGCAGCCTTCACTCTTCTCTACCAGTCTTCACACCATCACACAATATTCAAAACAGACATGAGCTGAGGCACTGGCATGTAACCTAAATAAATGACAAACAACTCGTATACAAAGTCCAGCTAACAAATACCCAGAGCAGCCCCATATACACCCTGTGAAAACAACACACATATCAGCACATACAGTAGCATGGCATGGAGGACCAAACTGTAAGCCTGCAAGTCAAGGCAACACACAATCCAACATTCTAGTCATCACAGACATGCAAATGAGGATCTGTCATTGAATCCCACACTGAAACAAATGTTCTCCAGGAGGGGCTGACACAGATATACAATTTTCGTCAGAGCCATGGACTAACACTAAATACCAAGAAATGCACAATGCTATCCATTGAGAGGTCATCCATCCCTGGTAACTATCCTAGGGCCAGCAGAAATTGAACAGCTGACTGAGTAGTCAGTGACTTATGGACACAGATACTGATCTACCCTTTGCCTCTCATGTGTCTGTACTACTGTGGACATCATTTTATGTTGCACAACCTATAAACCAATGTATGGCATGTAAATCCATGAAAACCCTTGTTCCACTGTATTTGGCATTCATCACACCAATCCTTGAGTGCAATGCCACCTTTGGTATGTAACTACCCAGGCATATCTGACAAGTGGAACATCCACAGAGGTTCTTCAGTAAAGCACTACATGGTGTAAGAAACATGTGCTCTGCAGACAACGTAAATGCCCTATCCATGTAGTCTTTCTCCCACATGTTTTGTAGGGGAAGTGTATGCCTGCCATACAGAGTAGTTTCAGACCCCACTGTGGACCTATTGCATATCCACAAAACAAGTAGCACCAACATTACCTGTTCTACAGACTTGCACCTTGACTGTGGCATGTATAGGACATGCTGCAGAGACAGGCATGTAACCCAGACATTACACCCTATATGGAACTGAGTCCACATCCATGTGAAGAACAGTTCTGCTTTAAAACAAATCAAGTGCAAGTTACATAACTGGATGGGGAACAAGACAATCATACCTGCTTGTGGACAATGTCTACAGTGGATATATGGCAACTGTGGATGTTTCAACGCCCATGCTATGGCTTGCAGATGTTTCAGCTCCTGAAACCCTGCTTGCACTACTCAGTGGTATCAGACCTTGACAGTGTTTAGGGATGCATGTCTAGCTGTAAAGATGCCATTGTGAACATTACCCTATTAAACATATATGAACTTATGAACCCAGGCACCTATACTGTGTTGCATTCAGATGACATGTGTCTTCTGTGCTGACATTCACTTTGTTGCTCAGGCGTTGATAGGTTGATTGTAGGTCTGTACCCATAGGTATCTCCTACACAATCCTGAGAAACATAAACATTTCCATGTGACACCTGTCATTGCATGACTACACAGCCAATACAACTGCATCCATCATAACATACCACACTATTATGGTATAGTCATTATAAATGGCAATGTGCAAATCCTGAAAATGACCAGTACTAGTAGCATGTCAAAAGCAACATTGGATGGAACAAATTCATATTAATATAGATAGTCATCCTGTGCATCAGACACATAGCTTTATTACCCTGCCTCCATGAGAAAGGTGATAGGGATGCAGCACAGGTATCATCACTTGCACAGGGTGTTGTGTGGGGGTGCAGGAGGCCTAGGCTGACACAATAGGTTGGCAAGCTTGTGTGTGAGTCAGGAAGGGAAGTAGGCAAGATGGACCATGGAAATATGGTGTGTGTGTCTGTAGGTGATCTGAATGTGATAGTGGTGTGTGAGTGTCTGCGTGTACACAACTAAGCTCAGTGCTAGCCCTATGTGTCTGTATGTTGGACAGCTGTGAGCTGTGCCATGATAGACCTGACAGTTCATCTTCTCTCCCTCCAAACATGTGAACTGGCTCTGCTAGGAGTTGCGCTGGCACCTCCACACCCAAGGCCTGATGCTGTGCTACTACCTGCGGGTGACTGCTGTCTGCTGGGAATGTGTCCTCCATTGGACCACCCAGGACCATGAGCCCATGGCCTGCCACATCTTGATGTGGACAAAACACTCCCCTCTGGAGTACTGGATGCGCTGCCACTACAGGAGCATGAATGTACACGGCCATGTTGACTCTCAGTAGATGTACTTGTTGACCTACGTCCACTGGGGCCGAAGCTCAACTCCAACCAGATGGTCCATCACAGACGATGTGTGTTCCAAGACAGATAGTGTACAATCTATCTCAGACCAATACCTTTCCACTGCATCAGTGAACTAATCCAGGGTATCAACAATATGGTGGAGGCAGTCATGTATGTCAAACTGTGCTGCATCCATAACTCTGAGCATTCGGCAGGAGTTTCTTTTTGAATGTGCCTGTGCCTCCATGATGGCCTTAAACATATGCTGAGTGACCCATGATGAGACACCTGCAACAGGTGGTGGAGGGACAGTAGGCCTCCTACAAGCACCTCTATCAATCCACCTGCATGGAACCTCACCAACTGTTTGGCTAAAGCCAGTGTCGACAGTCATCACAGTCACAGTAGCCACAATTCCCCCTGTTCAATGCCCCCACCCTCTGACTGTCCAGTATCTGTGGTCACAGGGGACTGGGTATGCATAGGCATACTGGCTGTGTATGGTCATAATGAGGGTGGACAAGGGATGTCAGCCTCTGTGTCAAATTCTGCCCCTGCAACCCCAAACTGTGCCTCACTTTGGCCACCATCATCATCAGAGTCTGAAGAGACACTGACATCAGGTTGTGAAGGGGACAAAGACTGACTTCTCTGGTCACCTGTGATAAAAAAAGAAAAAGCATCACATTAATACCTGCACTACTATGCTCTGTAGTACTATGTTGAAATATATGTTAAGCTGTATACACTGCTGTCACTATTACACACTTGAATAACCCACAACCTCATAGAGTAGGACAAGAGGGCATTATTTTCAAACCCAAATCTGTCATCATTTGGCGATAAATGTTCTTTAAACAGAAATCTCATGAGCAAACCATAAATGATGTACATTGTTGACATTCTGCAACACTCTGCATAGATGACAGTTATGGAAATCTGTAATGTCCTGACAATACTGTGAAATCAATCACTGTGGTCACACCTACAAGGCAAAGGTATGAGTCTAAACTGTGTACAGTCAGAAAATATCTGTACAGTTGGACATCATGCAGACAGTACATCAATCCAGCCAGCAGGCCTGGGACGACACTTGAGCAAATACTGTGAACTAAATCTACAGCTCTGACAAAACATTTATGTACTTACCAGAAGCAGGAGTACAGCCTCTTCATATTTCTGACAGTCCTGGAAAAATGTGAGGGAGAGGTAATGTACATAGCAGTACATCTGACAGTATAACAGGGCTAATACTTCAAAATATCTCACATTTACATTAGCTGTTATGTTAACAGGTATGTAGGTCACAAACTATGCATGAGCTTAAAACTGCAGCTAACCTCCCCCCCAAAATATTTGACACCCACGTAACACTATGTGCACCCTGACACACTGACTACTACAGTATTCCAATGATGATCCAACTAAGCATATCTGGATATTCCTCTTGAGTGGAAACAGTTGAGCCTATGTCTACAACATATGGGATGATGGATGCCCGGGAATTGTTCTGTGTTGCAAGGTTCACCAGGAGTTCCAGAGGTTGTTCTTTTGCAGGCCCATCACCAGTGACCTGGCAATCTCTGGCTACATCTGCTTCACGTTTGCTTGCCAAGTTGATTATGTCTGTCGCACGGTATTGCTCATATGTACAATTCTACACATCATTAATGCTATGCATCAGTTCGTTCCAAAAGGCTGTACACTCTTGCCTATTTGCCCTCCCTCTGGACAGCAGGATTTGGTCGTATTGTCTCAAGGTCTCAATAATGAGGTTATTTTCTGCCTCAGTGAAAGGTGAATGGAGTCTGGCATGCAGGATATCTCCTGAAATACAAATAAATGAGAACACATGTCAGGAACACATACGTCAGAGTGCAGTATGTAGAGGTACAGCAATATAGGAAGCCTATTGGCTTTCCCTGCTTGATTACACATCTCTTAACAAACAGTGTGCCAAACATACAAAGATTGTGGAAGCAAGTAGGATTGTAACAATAATGACCCACTGCTGTTTGTGACATGATAGAAACTCACGTATGATCACACAACGAACACAAGAGTCCACTGTAGTGTGCCCCATAGCAGGGAGACCCCCACCCATAACATATGTATAAACAATGGTGTCAACCAAATAGCAGGTTACTACTGCAACTGCTAACAAAGGAAGTATCCAGGAGACCTATGTACCTAGTTAATACAGAGCATTAACCCCTTGCTGTACTGCACATCCTCTGTAGGCATAACACAGCTGCAGATCACTGGCATGTCATAATTACATTTCTAAGAAAGGTTTACTAATGTAATCCCCTTTCCCCCCCTAATTTATGCATCATGTTGAAAACAAAATGGCTACATACCTGATGGAGTACAAAACTTTTTTGAAAGACACAGTTATAGGAATGAGTTCAGCATAAAAATGAACTCTCATACACAATGGTTCCCCTAGCTCGGGTGCTTGCTTTTTTAAGATGCGTATCATTAGTAGGTGATTCCCTCTGAACCAATCTGTGGGTCAGGAATGATACATGCAGCATACACAGCTGATTTGCAGTATAACCAGCCAATCCCATGGAACTACTCAACAATATATATATAAGGCCTCAATGTAGATTTCATCCCCTTTCTCAAATCTGAATTGGAAATTACTGGGATATGGGTTATGTCAGCACAGAGAGAATGTTTGTAGCAGCTACTTCTTACATACAGATGTGTGTGCTACAGGCTGAAGCTGCTGCTGCAGGCAATAGGCATAGTCAGAGAGGCTGCAGAATGTGCAGGGCAACAACACTTAAGAGTAACTATGGGAACTGTGGCAGCCTTGGTGTACAGCCAGAGTCTGATTGAGGGAACCCATCCTACTGGAATGTAAGTTATGTGTTTAAGGTAAGTATGTTAGACAAAGGTATCATTAACAGAGTGAAGGAAAACATGCTTGCTGCATCCTAGAGCAAGGTAGGGGGTATATTAACCATTATGGCAAATAGTCGCAAAACTGCCAAGTCATGTGTAATGTCATGGTAGTCATCTGGAACGTGTGTGTTGCCAATCATTGTTTCTAACATGAGCTCTATATATATATATATATATATATATATATGTAACTTGTTCTGCTGTGGTTGTCTGTAATATCTCTAACAAATCAGTGTGGGCTGTAGTCTGCTATGACTTGGCCTCATATGAATTACATACTTCAAAATCCTCTGGGAATTTGTACTGATGCATGACCTGACATTCTATGCACATTATAGTTTTGTAATAGGAATAGTTTAAATGTGGTCCTATCTGTAGGCCTTTGACTGCCATTACTTTGAAGCAGGCATTCAAACTCTACTGCTTTGGGTGGATAAATATGTGATGAGACAGTCATACATAACAGAATTTATACTGGTGATGTACACATACATGCATTTTAAATGGTAAACACAGCTGTATTTGAACCCATGACTATATGGACCAAATATTATTGCTTTCACAGCATTTAACAGATTAAGCTACCGAGTCAGTGTTATAACATGCATTTTTACATGTTATACATATAATTGCACACTTGACTGCTGTACATACCTTACTAGCAGCTATTATTATGTGTATGCTTATTTATTTATTTTATTTTATTTATTTAACATTTGTTTACCAGGAAAGTCCGACTTGGAATGAGCCAATTTTCAGCAGAGGCCTGGGGAGAAATGCTCCAGATGCATATCTTCATTATGTAGGAGGAAACCGGAGCACCCAGATGAAACCCACATGAATGCAGGGAGGACAGGCAGACTACACAGAAAGTACCCCAGCTGCAAATCGATCTGGAGATGCTCTTGCTATGAGACAATGTTAACCGCTACGCACTACACTATTTTGTATGGCTTTATCGTAATGCATTTCTCTACCAGAGACAGTTACACTCTTATTTTTTCATTACTTATGTAGGTGTTTTTTTCATGTTGTATATGTGCAACATGTAGTTTTGCATGTTGTAGATATCATTGCACAGTTACCAGCTTTTAGATATCTCACTTACATCTATTCTTGTGCATGTGGCTTCATAGTGACGTATTTCGCTACCAGAATCCAAGTAACACTGCTATTTTTCTATTAATCTCATAGCTGATTTGTGCAAGGCAGTGCAATGTGCAGCATGGCTTAAATACGCTTAGTGATGGGAACTTGACAATTGCTATGTTTTGCTTAAAACACCCGTGTTAATTAACAGCTGCGTGGCTTGCTTGGTTGATGCACAGCTCTGCAGGTGAGATGGTTCTGGGCCCAAATTAGTGTGCAGGTGCATTTTCTGAACATGATTAATATTGTTTTCAAAAACATATATCAATATATTGCCATTTAGCTTAGTTTAGCGATGCTGCACGTCATACAGCAATGCGCAGAAATTCTTTAACGAAAAGTAAAATGAGGAGATGAGACATCGGCAAAACGGGGTTCAAGCAGCGGAAAAACAAAGTGAAATGCAGGTAGGTAGTGCAGGAAGGGTATAGGAAAGAACTATAGCTATCAATTTATTGTACAGGAACAACTTTAACAGATGTTTTAGATGAATTTGGACTGTCACCCCCAGAGAGATGGATGAGAACATAAGTGCATTTTCAAGCCAATTGGGCCATACTAAGTATGCCCAGTGGACACGTGTGAAATGGAGAGGTACGTATGGAATGATATATATATATATATATATATATATATATATATATATATATATATATATATATATACATATATATATATATATATATATATACTTTTTTGGAGACAGGTGCCCACTTATTTTTAAGGTGAGAGCAGAATATTTGGGAAGGGACACAGTTATTTGTGGGGGAAAGTTGAGAAGGTTAGGAAGCTTTTGCAGACAGATAAGACAGACAAGACAACAGACAGGGTTGGTGTGTGACACAGGAGAGAGGTGAACACCTTAGTTGGGGAGGATGTTGTGGAATCCCAATCCCATGGACGTCAGACACAGTACTAGTGTGACTCAAGTCCACAGCCATGGGCCTGTCAGCACTGAACCTTCACTGCTCCTGTGGAGGCAGTGGCCAACACCAGCACTTGGGGTGAGAATGCCCCACCAGGATGGATAGCATGCTCTCCATACTGCATAGGCATGCACAGACAGTTCACTGCAGCATCCCACACACCATGTCTGGCAGTTCTTTGTGGGGGACAAATGCATCCCATCCACTTCCACTCCCATAGTGGGGACCACCCCAACCTGTGGTGTGGAACTACCCAATGGAGCAGTCAGGGCAGGGACAGTAGAGGGGGCATCACCAGGCTGCAGCCCAGACATGCTGGGCCCCATTGCCACAGCTGGAGAAGCCAAGGTAGGTAGATCACTGAGAACCAGCCTACCTTGTTGTGCTATTGTAAATTAAATATAAACATAAGGTAAAAATAAACATAACCAAATGAATGTAACTAATAACATATTAGAAAAAATAATGAGCAATTGGAAATAAAATGAAAAAATATAACGAGGAACAGAACAATAAATAACATAAATGAAAGTATTTTAACAGCAAAGCGATTTTAAATTATACATAAGGCCAACATAAGAGTAATTACAAATAACATATTTATAGCAAATCATAACAATAAATATAATTAATAAATATAATTAATACATTAAAGAAGAAAAGGGGTGGGGTGAGAGAGAAAAAAGAACATTAGTAACTTTGCAAATAATATAACTGCACATACTACTACTATAAGTAGTCTATTCTCTATCTGTATAGCGAAGCACTTGCTCCTACAGTACTTATCACCTCGATACAGCACTCTTGTTATAGAAAGTACCCCAAAAAAGCAAACCCCATTTCTTGGTCACCCACATCCCCCAGAACCTTTTCTTACGTTTTTCTGTCTATTCCTTCTAGCATGTCGAGGGATCAGTTGCTAATGTCCTCTCCTGCTCAGCTGGTGAACCTGGGAATATTGAGGCAATGTTACAATTGCCTCATGTACACAGACAACCCTCTCCTCCTCCCACAAAACACAAATACATGTGAGAGATGCAACTATACAGCCAAACTGGAGGCTGAGCTCTCTCAACATAGGACTGGCATGACCAGACAGGAGGAGAAGGTAACCACACACACTATAGACCCAGTCTCACATAATACCATCACAACCTCAAATCATACACATAAACACACAAAGACATACTCGGAGGCTCTGATCAAAAGTCTACCAAAACAGCAGAGGCCACCAAAGCAGACACCCAAACAACTACCACCTCAGAACACAACACCTGCAACACATAGACCACACAGTCAGAGTGTCAAGCAGTCACAACCCTTAAGGCCAAACACAATGCCAGACACACTAGTCATTGGTGACGCCATAGTCAGACACACTGACGTCCCGCTCACCAGACTGAGTAAGGAGAAGGTCACAGTAAGCTGCCTGTCGGGTGCTAGAATCCGCCACATAACGCATGCACTCAGGTCTCTCAACAGCAGGTACAAGTACGACTCAATCATTGTCCACGCTGGTGTTAACGACCTGAGACGTACCTCCTTGGACTACATGAAAAGAGACATAGAGGAGCTCTCTGATTATGTAGCCCAAGCAGGTATGACCCTGACCTTGAGCAGTATCCTACCTTCACCAAGAATGATGCCACAATACAGAGATAAGATGATCAGCTTTAACAATTGGCTTAAACTCTGGTGTCATTCAAAGGGGATCAATGTCTGTCTGCCTGGGATGACATGCTGGACAAGCCACGCTGCTCGCAAGGGCGGCTTGCACTTGTCACCCTGGGATTCGGATTTTGGCAAAGGCTCTTGCCACCCCCATAGTGCCTTTTTAGGCAAGGCTCAAATTCTAAACCTACCACCCTAGAACAAAACAAAGAAAAAAAACTAAGGGTAATGCTGCTCAATGCCAGAAGTCTCGACCTCAAGATGCACTTTTCGAGGCCCTTCTCAGTATGGAGAACATCGATGTCTGTGCTGTGACAGAAACCTGATTCAAGGCTCCTGAGAGCACCCCAGCACTATCAGGTTTTACCTCATATCATGCGTTCCGGCCCCAAAACCCGGACAATACCAAGAAAGGAGGAGGGGTATCCATATTCATCAAGGACACCCACACCTCAAGATTGGTGGCATCGCCGCGATGCATCGGAAACCATCCAGGTGCAATTAACCATAGGCAAGACTGCTCTGCAATTTGTAGCATGTTACAGGCCACCCTCGCAAACTCAGGAACCTCATATGGCCTTCCTGAAAACACTGGAGGGGATAAATGTATCTCCGAACATCATCATACTAGGTGACTTCAACTACCCTAATATAGACTGGGAACACTACTCAAGCCCAAACACTCTAGCCCAAAAGTTCCTGGAATTCATAAACTCAAATGCCATGGAACAACTAGTCACCATCCCCACAAGAGGAGAAAACATACTTGATCTCATCATCATGAACATGGGAGCACAATGTTCAGCGCCGGAAGTATACCCCTCACTGGTGAGATCTGATCACAAACTAATCTCGCTGGAGGTCCTCATCCCACCCCACCGAAATGAAAAAGACCACAGTAAAGAACTTCTCGAAAGCCGACTTCACACTTCTAAAGACTAGTGTGGTCTCCTTTAAGGCCCCTGAGCCGGCGGTTAACGTTACTCAAACCGCTGAATCACTTACAAATGCCTTCTACCAGCACCTGCAGGGCTGCATGGATCAGGCAATCCCAAGCAAAACAAAGACTCTTTGTACCAAAGGCAAGCGTCCAGTCTGGTGGACCCCAGCCATAAACAAACTCTACAACAAAAGGAGAAAGCTACTACAAGATAGAGCAAAATCCTTAAAAGGTAAGACACCGCTGATCACTATAAGTGAAAAGCTAAGAGCTCTCATAAAATCATCCAAAGCTAATTTTGAGAAAAAAATAGCTAAGGACTCTAAAGACAACCATAAGGCATTCTTTAGCTATGTCAGAAACCTAGGAGGAAACTCCCAGATATGCTCAGAATTAGTTCAAAATGATGTGAAGATTACTGATCCTATAGACATTGCCAACATACTGGCTGACAGGTTCAGTGCAGACCCCCTAAAGGAGAGATATCTATACCAAATGATTGTAGCCCCCCAAACATCTCTAACGCCCAGGTGAGAACTGCTCTCTCCAAGGCAAAGAACACAGCATCCATGGGGCCTGATGGTGTCCCCGGCTGTGTGCTCCATGAACTCAACGAGGAATTAAACCCACAGTTAGGACAGCTGTTTAATCTTAGTCTCACCTCCGGATACATACCCAGGAGTGGCGCACAGCGACTGTGGTCCCACTCCACAAAGGCGGTGCCTCCACCGACCCTGGAAATTACCGTCCCATTAGCTTGACAAGCCTTATCTGCAAAGCCATGGAGAGGATCATAATGGATCTCATAAATAAAGACATAGGAGACTTGCAGACTTTGGATCCAACCCAGTTTGGCTTTGTCAAAGGCAGATCATGCCTTTTAAACTTGGTTGACTTTTTCTAAACAGTCACCAAGGCCATTGACGAGGGAAAGGCAGTCCATACAGCCTACCTAGACCTGGCGAAGGCTTTTGATACAATACCTCACTCGGGTATCATTGAAAAACTCATCAACTTAAATGTAAACCCATACATTACAAGATGGGTTGCAAACTGGCTGAGTGACAGAACCCACAGGGTCAGAGTTGCTGGCGCCATGTCAGACTCAAAGACTGTTACAAGTGGTGTCCCACAGGGCTCAGTCCTGGGCCCACTCTTGTTTGGCATCTACTTTTCTGAAGTACAAGCAAACACAGGAGGGTTATGGCTGACAAAGTTTGCAGATGACTGCAAACTGGGCCGTAGTTGAAAACACATCCGACACAGATATCCTTCAGAAGGGTCTCACAGAAACGGATAACTGGTGCCAGAGCCATGGCCTAAAGTTAAATGCCAAGAAATGCATAGTCATACCCTTCGGGAAAAATAAGGTTACCCCTAGCTACCATATAGGTGGCAATCCCCTGAACACAGAAGAAGTTATTAGGGACCTGGGAACCCAGGTTGACAGTAGCCTTTCATTCGACACTCATATTGCAAAAGTAGTTAGGAAGACCTTCTACATTGCCCACCTTATCATGAAGAGATTCACATCTAGATCAAGGGAAGTCATAGTCTCCCTGTACTCATCACTCATCAGACCAATGATCGAGTGCAGTGCCCCATTCGGAATGTATCTGACCCGACACTTGCAGCAGCTGGAGAGGCCACAAAAGTTCCTCACCAAAAGGATAAAGGGTCTCAAAAATCTGTCTTATGCTGCCCGACTGAAAGAACTCCAGTTATATTCAGTTGCTTACCACTTGCTCAGAGGTGACCTATGCCTGACATACAAGGCCATGTCAAACCCAGATTTGATGAACATGCTTCTTCTCAAAAAATCTAGATCCCTCAGAGCCACAAGGGCGGGAGACTTAAACCTCGACACGGTTATTAATAGGATGTGCTGGAGGGATAGATTCATCACCCAAAGACTCCCTATGCTGTGGAACAAAATCCCGGTTTATGTGAGGCAGAGCACCTCGCTGGCCTTGTTCAAGAGGAATCTTGACCAATGGATGGGAGATCGCAGATACACCCCAGGGGTTACCTCAGTGTCACTGCTCGACAGAGGCACAGCAAAATAATGGGCATAGTTTCTCCAAACTAAAGGGGTGGCGTAAGCCACAAAACTATGGGCTAGGCTTATAAATGCCCTCGGGCAGATAGCCTAGTATGAACCTATGAACCTATGAACATACTTCTACATATGTTACATTTTCAGTTATGAGAACAGTGACTGCTTATATTGTATAGATGATGTTGCATGAAATACCTCTCAACCAGTTAGCATGGGACATTATGGGCCAAGCCACACCTAATGGTGGTACAAAGGCACAACTACAGGGAACATTTTTACATAGTGTGCTCATACATTAGAAACATCTATTTATTTATTTATTTATTTACTTACTTATTTATTGCATTGTATTACCAGGAAGGTCCACTGGGCGTAGGTGAGCCCATTTTCAGTGGAGCATGGGGAGAAAAGCCCCATATGACATTAAACATGTTGAAGATTACAATAAAGGATAGAAAGGTGTTCTGATAACAGATTTGCCATTAAATCATATTCCAAGTAATGTTACATATCTGCAGATCAAAGGACCAGACATATGGGGCAGTAGTCATTACATTCTACAAAAGGCGTGACAGTTCAGCGGTATCTTCATGTACACCATTTACACTAGACAGATGGTCATTTCTCTGTTGTCTGCAGTGAGTTTAGAACCCACAAGCAATGACTACAGGAATACTGGGTATTTTATTTGAAAATGAATTATCAGAGCACCATTTACTTTAAAACTTTTATTGAGTCATGTTGTCTGAAATCGTACATTTACACACATGCATAGCGGTTTCTTCTGTCAGATTGGAACCTACAAGCAGTGACCGAAAGAATAATGAGCACTTGTAGAATTATTTTTGTTCTGACTGGATAATTGACTTATTCAGAGGGAATTTAAACAAGTTAATACTGCGACTATTAGTTCTGACAAAGTCTTAGTAATTCAAGACAAAACCGCTCAACTAAATTGTTTTTGGGAATGTATTTGTGTTTGATTCGTTTATTTATTTATTAAAAGTGTCAAGTCCTGAGAGTTTAGTGTACGACTAAGTGATATTCATTGTCTCCTGTACAGAATGTTATTGTTTTTTTCTGGTGGTTTTAAGTTTCTGGTCCATTCCGAGGTTCTTGGAATAATGAGCACTTTATCTGAAAACATTACTTATCAAGGCACCAACTCAGTTTACATTTTATTGCTTACTGTCTCTTCATATCTGGCATTTACACACATGTATGGCTGTCTAGGATTTCTGTTAACTTACCCATATACCCTGCTCATTTACTAAGTACTACCTACAGCATATTTCAAAAAAATATATCAGAACACAAGCTTGAGCCTTAATCTGGGTAATGCACTACATTTATTTCTGACATTTGTTGGTGCTTAATTTAGTAGTTCCTATATAAAACAGTTGACTGGTGTGGGATTAGAACACACATGCAGTGAATACAGGAATAATGAACACTTTATCTGAAAACATTACTTACCAAAGCACCATTTCATTTTAAGCTTTATTATTAATGTTGCTTCGAAGCTGACATTTAGACACATGGATGGCTTTCCAGGACTTCTATTAACTTACCCATATACCCTGTTCATTCACTGAGTGCAATCTACAGCATATTTCTGACAAAATGAGAACACAGGCTTGAACCTTAATCTGGCTGTTGCACTACATTTATTTCTGACATTTCTGGTGCATTATTTATTCATTCACATGTAACAGTTGACTGGTGTCAGATTATAACACACAAGCAGTGAATACAGGAATAGTAAACACTTTATTTGAAAACATTACTTAACAAAGCACCAACACCTTTTAAAATGTATTGATTAATGTTGCTTCGACTCTGATTTAGCCCATGGATAGCTGTCTAGGACTTATGTTAACTTACCCATATACCCTGTTTATTTAGTGAGCACAACCTACAGCATATTTGAGACAATGAGCAGACCAAAACAGTGACTCTTAATCTGGGTAGACCACAACATTAACTGATGGTTGGATGCTATGCTACACAGTACTGCATGCTTACTTGCTTTGCCATTTCAGATATATACTGACACATTAATAAAGACATAGGATGTCCCAGGTATTTCATACCTGACTGTTAGGACTGCAATATCTGTATTTACTTTACTGTACTATTAAGATATGCATGAAGTTATTACTTTGAGGATTTTTTTACTTACCATACACTTACCTCATACTGGCCAGATGCCCACCATGGGACTGTACAATCCCTCTCTTCTGCAGCTGTGGTAAGATATGCAAGCTATTATGCATACCAGTTTTGTACACATTCAGGTTGTATATTTATAAATTACTGGAAAACATACTTACATATCTCTGGGGTGTGCCCATCTCTAGCATTTTGGATCTAGGTGTCCAAGGTTCCCCTCTTCCTAAGTTTCAGGTCATCATAGTGGTGACGATACTGCTCACCAGTGTGGCGGATACCAGTAGTACTGGTTAGGTCCCTAGCCAAATTATACCATGCCTCAGATTTGCACTCTGAGGCCTCGTACTTACCCTGCAGCAGCTGGGTCCATATCTCTGCACCACGAGTCTGATAAAAACTTTGGACTCCTGCACACCCATCTTTTGGGCCCTAAAATGCGATCCTGCTCTAACTCCAGTAGCCATACCCACAGTCAAGGTCAGGCTCCAAGGAATGATGTAAAATTCCTGCTTATTGGCCTTTATATAGGATGCATTCCCGCCCTTGCATGTAATACTGTAACTTACAAAAAAGCGCTGCATCGCTTAGTATCGCACAAACTTGCAAATCCATATTTAAGTGAAGCTTAGCAATGTGCACCTTTTCTAACTATTTCTAAATTTAACAATTATTTAATTTAAAGTTAACTAAGTTTCTTTCGCCTGATACAGTTTATAGCACTATATGTAAAAAGCATTACTACCCCGGGACCATACCTCTCAACCTGGAAACATCAAAAATCTGGACAAGGCCCATGAAAAATAGGTACAAATCTGCATGCCGATTAATGTAAAATTTGCATCCATAATTATGCAAACCCACCCACTCCCGTGGAATTGTAGGATACCAACTTTCAAATGCAAACTGAAGAACAGATAACCAAAATATGGTACCAGAGTTGCCCTGCAGCCATTCCAATGTCCCATTACCTGGCTATTTCACCCCATTTGCCATAAACACTAATGTGCATACTGCTTTGCTTCTACAATGAATATTTGGATTTTATTTTTACATTTTATAGCACAATGTGCAAACACTAATAGACGTCTGCTAAATAAAGCAATACTGTCTCACAATGAAAACAGACTTAGCATTAAAGCTTCTCTGCCCTTGAAACATTCATTGAAACCCACATCACATCCAAAGTAAATGCATCTGGCCAGTGGTGGATAAAGATTACCTTTGGGCTGTTTTCAAATCATAGGCCCCTTGTACACAAACCAAGAAACACACACGTGTTCTTCAATACACCTTCCTGACTTTATTAAATTATATTCCTTGTATAATACAGCACACTTGTTAGACTTAGAGCCATAGCTCTCCATCTTCCATCTCCAAAATGATGAACACTAGCCTTCATAACGTGGAACAAATGGGCAAAATGTGGAACACATGCACATAGCTTACTAACAACTTCAATCATGAAGGTCATAGGGTAGTTAAAATAGGCTGCTTTTACTTAAAAAGATCTTTTAATGAGGTAACGTTTCATTTTATTTACCATGAATATCAGTTAAAAACATCCTAACACTGAATGTGTGACAGACCCTTTCAATGTAGAACTTTGAGGAACATGAACATTTTAAACCCCAAATGAGGTACTGAGAGACATTAATAAATAAATAAATTCATTTTTAAGAAATATTAAATGCATACATGCATTCAGAAGTTGATGCAGATCATTATATTGTATAGTTTTTCCATCAAAATAACAACAGAACAAAGTCCACAACACTAAATATTCGTTCCCTGATTATTGTCCTTACGTTCTCACATTCTCCTGTCATCAGCCAATAGCCTTCCATGACCTCCGACCACAAAGAATAAAAAATGGTTCCTTCACAAGCATAAACATAACCAATGTACTTCCTTCTCATGTCCCACTCCACTGTTAAGAAATATTTTCTATTATTTTTCTAATTTCCAGTTGTAATAAATCAAATGTTGCAGCACCAGCCACATGGTTAAACTTTTCTAAATCTGTGTGTAGTCAGAGACAATTACAAATATCAGTATGTAAATCTTACAACTCTTTTACAGGTAATGTTACATTCTTACCTGTCAAAATGCCAGGAACTGGTCAGAAAAATTTATAAAAATGAAGTGAATACATGACAGCCCGACTATACGATCGTTTAACTTTCCTTTCACAGAGAAGACTAAACAATTGAAAACAAGTGAAAGATTTTTTTATTATTCTAAACTTCTTCGCAGAGTGAACAAAGTTCCTCCTTTTTATGAACTCACAGTCTGATTGGTAACCTCATGGGTCATAGTTACAGTTCTGTGATCCCAGAAACAGGACGTCTGTAAATGGTACAGAACACTGGAAATGCATGTGGGGTTTTAAAAAGCTCTGGAGCATACGTCTGCATTTATTTTCTGTTTCTGTTTTGATTAGAAATATACTGTCTTTGTTTGGAACTGCAGTCTGTGCTTTTTGCTTACAAGTACTTTCATTGTTGGAGTTTATGATTTATATGATGATGGTTTAAATTTAACTAAGTTTGTCTTGTAGTCTGTAAAGGAACTGTAGCATTAACGGTTTTGTCAGCTGTATTAGAGTTAGAAAGAAATGTTGCCTTGGCCCTATGTGTGTGTGCTTTTCTGACATCTGTCTTATCACTGGTGGAAGCTGAATGTGAAAGAAATTATATATCCTGCAGTAACCAAGAAGAGTGTACCTTCCAGAGTGTTAACCAGCACATATACTTTTCAACCGTGTCCAGTTTTGGCTCAAAAATAATTGTGCATAGTCACTATGTCTCTTTCTTAATTCTGAATTTAGTTTCTAAGGTCATATAGTGCCACAGTTTATCCTAGAATCCAGTGGGCTTATCCTACCATTAGCTTGGATGCCAGTTTAATGCAGAATACACACACAGCAGTTCACTGTGTCTTTGGGATGAAAGTAGATCATCGGCGGTAGCCGCAGAAAACCAATCATACTTCTGGGAAAGGAGTTCATGTAAACATACAGAATGGACCACAGTCAGGGGACCTGTAACATAGCTAGGCATGTGTGAATTCATATTGGTTACATTGTGTTACTTAGGGCTAATGAGTCATCCCCCTCTGCTGCAGCTCTTCCTGCCTTTCCAGGCAGCAACGGCTCAGCTCTGCTTCATTACATAGGCAGCTGCAGCATAGATAAATACAGCTCTGCTTCATCCATTTGCAGCAGCACTCTGCATAGTTATTCACTCTGCCCAGCTCTTCTGTAGGCAGGCGTCTGCTAACTCTGCTTCCTCCATTCAGCAGCAGCACTCTCCTCAGCTCTTCTATAGGCAGGCAGCAGCTCATTCTTCTGCAGTTATTCCCACTAAAAATACCAGTTTGAGCAGCCGGAAATGAACTTCAGCTCAATTCTGACAGACTGGCAGGACGTTTCATGGAGATGACTTCATCGTGCACATGATGACATCAGCTCAAAAACCCAGGAAGTAAATTTAAAAATAAAAGCACCGTCAAATTCAAAAATTAAGGGGTGCCACTCAGGAATCGTGGCACCCCATTATTTGGACCCCAAAACTCGGTAAAAAACAAGTAATTCAGTACAGTTGGGAGGTATGCCCAGGACCTACTACTCTTACTCTGTAGATCATGATACAACCTATCTAGCCACTGAGATAGGGAAAGGATTTTGAATACCTGTAGATATACTGGGAAGGTGCCTGTAAGTGTAGCGCAGCTTAGCTGTTTGGGTTTATGTGTTGCAATTGAATACAACCGGTTTCTATTTTTAGCTGTCTAGCAGATGTGTACTGCTTGAGTACACCTCGCTACATCTAGCTAAGCAAAGTGCCGCATCCCACAAACAAGCACATGTAAAAAAATATTAATATCGAATATATCCGTTTCTATTGTTGAATGTCTACTGCATAACTAAGCTGCACTATGGCTAGCTAAGCACATGAAAAAAAAAACAATGTGAACCAACACAGTTAAAAGTGCAGAAAAAAACGTCAAAAAGGCACACTTAAAAATCCAAATGTCTTTAATAAGAAATAAAAAAAAAACATGACTAATGAATAATACACTGAACTCTAAATGCTTAACTTAATTTACCACATTTTTCATCTCTGTGATACTGAGATTTCCTCAGAAAAGTGAAGAATTAATTGACTACCCTTCCTTTTATACCTTCAGTCTAATTAACTGGGTATGGACCACGTTGGTTCACTTTGTTTCAAGTAGTTGGCACTTTGGTGCTCTCAGCACTGTTTTCCCTGGTTGGATACATGAAAAAAATTTAAAAAAATGTAAAAATTAAAAATTATTAATATTGAATGCATCCGGTTTCTATTTTTAGTTCTCAAGTGGATGTCTGATGTGCATTTGTGTAAAACTAAGCATAGCTAAGCAATGTGCCACACAGAACAAACCAGTCCTTAAATGTAAATGAAATTAAATTGCAATTTAATGATATAAAATGTCTTGTACACCTTTTGGGCATGGTTGATGGGCTGAAAGGTGTGTGGTTGCATCATGAGTCTTACACAGATTCAATATCTGTGTTATTGTGACTTCTTTAGGTGCACACCATAATTAATATGTATGGTGTGCTGCTGAGGGAGAACCATGGCCATGTACATGGGTAAATTATGTGTAGGCTCTACGCAAAGCATTCATGGGCTTTATTGACTCCTGGGGTTTCTTTGTCATGGGGTGACAGGCAGAGGCATTTTATCTGAATGACATATATCTGTATCATTATTTATTTATGGCAGGTGTGGATTGCTATGTATTCTTTTGTATTTTAAAAAAATAGGAATGAAAGGATATATGTCAGAACATTTCTTACTTCATTTGACTTTTGTTGTATCTGACATTTATTAATTTTGTACTGCTTGTATGTTTTATGTTCTGACTTTCTAGCACTAAACAAAACAGATTCATCCTCTTTTCAGAAAGTGTGTGGACTTGTCTACATCCACCTGAGCAACCACATGTTCAAAGAGATGGGACCTTAGTTTAACATCTCATTCAAGGGATGGCAGACACTCTTATTCTTCACTACAATCGCAGTATGGACAATAAATCCAAAAAGACAGTGTGGGAATAGAATGCACCTTTATGTTACTGTAGCTTCCGTAACAATGACATTCTTCAGTTGCATGTTCTAGGACATGTTCTTTTCGCATCAATTGTCTCCAGTTTCATTATTTATCATCAGAATGTTCAAATGATTATTTATACTCATTAACACAAGGCCAGCCTTTGAATCCATGAACCATGGGGTACTACTAATTAAACACAGAGATTTAGGGTACGGGGAAAGGTCTCTGAGTTGATTTCATACCTTTTCTTTGAGAGAAAATGCTGAGAAAGTGGCAGTATCAGTCTTTCAGTTTTAACACTGTAGGAGTCAGGATTTCCTCAGGGCTCATTATATAGTTAGTTTCTGCTCTCCCTCTATATCAACACCTATATGAGAGAGCTGCCCTTTTCATAAATCATCATGTATGCAAAAAGACTTTATCATCCTTAAAACTGAGAAGAGAGGTGCTGTAATTTAGAAATGCCTTCAAACTGACTTCATAATTCTCTGGACTATGGTTCAGCATGGTAATCTAGTAATCATTAGAAACAAATCTGCATGTGTGGTCAATGGAATTTCTCAAAGGCCCAAGAATGATGCCCTGTTACAGTTGTTTAATCTAGTACTTACCTTTGTTTGTCAGATAAAATTGCATAAACATTTGGGACTCTGGCTGGACTTCACGCTAAGCTTCAAATTCAAATTACTTCAGGTGTTGATAAAGAAGTGAAACAACTCAGCTTGGATTTATACTGTTAGCTTTCAGTGAAATGAGATTCATAAATATAAAACTAAACTAGGTGGGGGGCTGTGCCCCCCACACCCCCTAACTATATATATACTAACTCCAGGATCGCACTACAGTGGGGAAAAAGGCATATATGTTTTACTTGCCTTACAGTACTCTACAGACTGCCAGTACTTACAATCAGTGAAATGTGATTCAATGAAATGAGTTTTCAGTGATTTGAGCTTTCTGTGATTTGGTGTGGGTGAATTTAAATTCAGTGTTTTCAGTGAATGAAAGTATGTATAGATCTATATATATATATATATATATATATATATATATATATATATATATATATATATATATGTGTGTGTGTGTGTCTGTGTGTGTGTGTGTGTGTGTGTGTGTGTGTGTGTCTGCCAAATACATATAGTACATAATTGAAACAATCACACATAACAGAGGCAATGATTAAGAGCATACCTCTCAAGTGCACCTCATTATGAGGAACGTACCTCATTTTGGGGTCTTAAAAAGTTCATGTTCCTCGAAGTTCCTGAAAGTTCCACATAGAAAGGTTCTGTCACACATTCAGTGTTAGGAATGTTTTAAGTGAAATCCATTGTAAATATAAATTAATCATATTAATTCATTAAAAGATCTTCTTTACACGTAAAACCAGCATATTTTAACCATCCTATGACCTTCCTAGTTGAAGTTGTTAGTAAGCTATTAGTATGTGTTCCACATTTTGCCCATTTGTTCCACATTATGAGGGCTAGTGTTCCTCATTTTGGACATGGAAGGTTGAGAACTATGATTAAGAGTGGCTCACTTTAAGCGAAATTATACAATAGCAAGGGTCTGCCAAATCAGTCTACAAAATGCAAGCCAGCAGGCAAGCACACATGCACTTTCACACATGCACACAATCACTCATACACATACTCTCTCTTTCTCTCACATTTCATCAACGTTAAGGAACATCACTTTTCCATAGATGAGTACTGTCTCATTAAAATAACAATGGTCTGTTATAAACCAGGAGTCACTTTGCAGACCTATAGAGAAGAAATCACAGCAAGAAGGTATTATATTAACAAGAAAGAAAAAGAACTTGTAGCATCACAGATGATTGTCTAGTAAAGTTGTTAGAACTTACTATTGCCCACTGCAACAACCTTTTTCTCAAAGTTACTGTTTTCAGATTCCTGGTAGCAAATCAAGCCTATTGTTGGATTCTTTTTCATTTGTCATATATACATTGTAGACTGTTCTAGTTGTTCTCACCCTAGACCAGTGGTTCCCAAACTTTTTCGATTCTTGGCTCCCTTGTTTCCCAAGGCACCCCCCCCCCCCCGTCAAATTCTAACAAGTATACTTTGCGAAATAGTTAATAGGAAATATAATATTTGTTTCTAGGTAGTTAATAATCTTGACTTGCATGGTGAAAACCCTGTATTCATACAGAGTAGAAAATGGCCATAATGATTTTAAAACTTGTTTTTATGTCTTATTTTTCATTTTGGCATTTTAGATTCTTTTGCTCTTAAGAGTCATTAATTAACTTTTTCTTATCACCTGTCTTGGGATCCTGTTAGTTCTTGAACTGTCTGACAGACCACTTTGCCTTTGTTCACTCACCAGGCTGGAAAGCAGTATTGCTATGCTGCCTAAAACTATACATTGCAAACTAACTGGAAGATCTGGGTGGAGATGGGGTCACTGCTGCTTCCCTATCATTTGGTTGGATGTACAGAGGCAGATAAGGCATTCTGTTCCTCTTACCATTCTGTTATAATATAGATAATCTGATAATTGAAACATAAACATGTAAGGGGGCTGCTGTAACTGTGGAAAGCGAAGTGTAGGATGTTGATCAACAGCACAACAGACTAAGTCTGAATGATGACATTGGTGGCAAAGAACAATTCAGGATTACAGGAGGAAGAAACATCAGGAGTCTACTTAATGTTTGCAAATGGGAAGCAGGAATGTCTGCAATGCAGTAAAGCACCATTAAAAAGTAACGGGGAGAGCCCCGTCCTCCTGGGTCATTGGGCATAGGAACAATGAATCAATCAATCATATCAATAAATAAATAAATGTAGGCATTTAATGTTATCAATACACAACTGGGAAATTGAGACGGGCACATCACTAGTTCAATCTGCAAAATATCACCTTTAATAATTTTCCACTAATAAACAAAATATATATTTTATAAACTAATGCCCCACAGACTTGATGACACCTGGCATATCTCTGAAAGTAGTAACCATGACTGCCAATTTCAGCTCTAACGGCTTATCTAAAAGAGACCAGAAAAAATTAATCAAGATGCATACCTTTTTCTGCTTAACTTCTTTGTTTATTTTAAAAAGAAACATACATGCATGCATGCATACATACATACATAAGCAATCAAAGCTTTTCAAGTTTGTACAAAAAAGTAAGCCAGAATAGTAACTTATTTCTATGAAGCAGATCCATTTGTCACTTCTGGAACTTTTATAACCATGTGCCCTTTCTGTTCTTGGACTGCAGGGGGGCTGCTACTAAAAACTATTCACATACATGCCTTGCAAAAAGAAAATAAATCTCAATCACACGGCAATTCAAACAAGTAATTTGCAATCACCGCTTTAGCAATAAGGAACCCTAGGAAGAAGACGTGCTCAGAGTCACATAGGATACAATGAATGGACCCTGGAGAATTCATGGCACTATTTTACATTAAAACAGCGCAGTCTTAACCAATCATTTAGACTGGTTTACTGCAAAAACAAGCGCCTCTTGAATTCATCACAACTCCCGTTCTCACGGTTGTTTACCACACCACAAACAGTTCTGAACCCATCACAACAACAAACTAATCTTCCCCCCAACACTTTAACATAACCAGTTCACAAAAGCAACAGCTGACCCATCTGTTCATTAAAGGAGGCGGACATTTCTGCAAACCCACACCTACAGCAAAGCTGTTTAATTAGGCTTCGGGGTTACTCTGGTACTTCTCTGGGTTTTTATTGAGTCTGAATGGCCCACTAATTTGTTCAACAAATCTAAAAACTGGCAACTGGGACAAACTATATAACCTTTGTATCAGGTGATGGTCCCCAGACATAGCCTTCCATTCAGTCATCAAGTACCTAGAAAGCACTTGTGCTCTTGTGAAACACAGCAGTACAGCAGCACCAAAATAAAGAAGCTAACAAACAGTATGTCCAAATTGTCACTTCCAAAAAATAAATAAAAGCACCATCCATACAAGACAACAGAGCGGAATTTGGTTTATAACGGCTCCATTTTTTGAACACTAGCCAAGAGACTGGCAACATTTCAAAATGGAGCTGCTACTATCAGGAGAGAGAGACTGGACTAAGCTTCCCTTTGGCTAACAAGAGACCCCATCAGCCAAAGTGAACAGAACCTCCATTGTGAAGTGGGGGTGGGGAACTCTGTCTGCCTTGCCCTGATGCATCTCCTTGGCTCGGTGGACCGACTGATGAAGGCAATGTAAGATACTGCTCTGGTTGTGGTGAACATTTCTGGCAAAAAGTGTGCAAGCAGGGTAAAATTTTACAGCGCATGTATTTAGTAGGTTTAGTGGATTCGCCTTTGCCTTTTCACCCTGTTTTTGTTGGCTTTCGGCCATGTTTTCTGTGTTTATTGCTGGATCCTTCACAATCTTGGGAATATCCTCCATTTTACCGGCATCATCCTCAGCCGGTGGTTTCTCTATGCCTACAGAGGGTAGTGATTCCCTGTGGGCTACGGGATCAGCCCCCTTACTCTTTACCGCCTCCATCCCACCAACCTAATCAACAGAGAGATGCTCCAACAACTTCCCTAACTCCTGCAGTCGCTTTGACACCACAGGAAGCAGCCATAAACTCTCTTTCTAATTGGTTACATTGTGCATTTGTTCCATCTATAGTGCGCTCTTTCAGTCTAGTATAAGCGGCCGCAAAATAAACCACAAACTAATAAGCTTAGTAACTAAGCTTATTAGTTTGTGGTTTATTTTGTGGCTAAGGAAGCTTATTAATTCATGGCACCCCTGAGAGGAAGCCATGGCTCTTCAGGGTGCCACGGTGCACACTTTGGGAACCCGTGCCCTAGACTTTGTCAAAATTGATGTGTTGTAACTAATACTATAAATATTACCATTCCCTTTAAAAAAGACAGGCAGTTTCTCTGTATTAAATAGACAGGTTCCTTTAAATAGTAACTTGCAGTCACCTTGCTCCTCTAATGTATAAAAAAGGACTGCAATGACCCTGGATATCAGAGAAAATGACAAGGGAAGTTTGTGCCTGCAACAACGGTTACAAAAATATGGTGTGGAACAGAAGGGACGATCTGGAGGAGACTGAGACAGCCTGGAGATATTCTGCTGATTATTTAGCCAGGCAGAAACTGTCTGCATTTATTTTAGGACTTTCCTAAAATTATGTAAGAGCAGAATTTTGTGTCATTTCTTCCTGTCCAAACAAATTATTTATGTATTTATTTATTTTATTTATTTTACATTTGTTAACCAGGATTGTTCGACTGGGTGACAAGACCTATTTTCAGTGGAGACCCGGGGAGAAAAGCTCCACAATTTTAGAAAATTTCAAGACTTACAAGCAAACTACAATATATAAGTATACAGGAGTACATTGCTAGTTTAACTGTGATAGCACTTTACATGAAAACGTATAAGCAAAATTAGTAGACATAAGTATACAGTGAATACATTATATGATTATCTTGATAATACTTTGCACAAAGTTATAAATTTGATAAGACTTTTAACATGATACAGTGTGTTATAATCAAACGCTCATAATATCAAACATAATGTCAGCCAGAAGAAATTATCAAAACTCTTTGCAAGCTCTTCTCCCAGTGTTAGTTTGTGCACAGTTGTGGAACAGTGGGGAGTAGGAAATTGTCCTTTCCTAGCTGTTATGAAATCTCAAAGTTTTGTTTTGATCCTTTTGGATGAACGTTTTGCCTTTCAGTGTATTTGTTCTTTGATATTTTGAAGTACATCTATCTACAAACATACACACACACACACACACACACACACACACACACACACAGTGTGTGTGTATTATATGTGTCTCATGAAGTATTGAACAATCACAAGAGTGATCGTATAAAGACAAATGATTTTAAAAGGAAACTAAAATGACTGAAAATATACAAAAGTAATTTTTTTTTGCAGAGTGCAAGCCCACCTGCACTGCCTACACCCCCTGCTCATAATAAACACTACCTCTGAGATTGCTTTAAAAGTCCACTGATTCGAGTACCTATTATAAACAATCTTTCTAGACCTATTGATACAGACATTGTTGGAAAAATCCAGAAGTAAGTTTCAATATGTTTGGTTATTTTGCCCTATGCAACCAAATACCCAAAGTCTATCTTGTCATATAAGGCTAATGCTAAATCAATAGTTAAGGAGTTAGTCTGTTATTTTTCAGAGTATGAATAAATATGGAAATACTAACTGACCAAGAGACTACATAAATCCACAATAATGCACCAACTGGGCCAACACTTTAAAGTTAGGCAATTAAAACCTCACTGTCCCACCCTCAGACAGAAAGGTTAGTGAAGTATTTTAAATGATTATGAAACTCCATGCTGACAAAAGTTATTGAGGCAGATGGTAAAAACAGGGAGCAGTTTTAGTTATTTATTTTATTTTATTTTACATTTATTTACCGGGAAAGTCCGACTGGGCTGAAACCCATTTTCACTGGAGGCCCGGGGGAGAAAAGCTCCATATAGTAATAATATGTCAAAAACTTAAGACACAGTAGCGATTTTATACAATGGTAGTAACACAACACAGATATAGTAACTAAAGTACTAATACAATCAGTAATCATACATATTGAGTTTGCATAATTTATATGATCTTGCAATATTACAGATAGTCTAGATTCTGCGAGAGATAAGCTGGGGACAGGTACAGTTTGTTAGTAAGATGTTGCTATCTAGTTATGCATGGCAAGATGTAGGTAGGACAAGGGAAAAAAGTGTAGAAATAAGTTACTGAGGTATTTTTTATGAGTAGGGGAGAAACATAAGTAGTTGTTCTTTGTCTGGATTGTCACATGAGCATAGCTCTCAAGTACACTGAATTCCTTGGTATTTCATGGTTTTGAGCTCGAAAATAATAGGGTGCCACAAATTCCTGATTGGCCCCTTTAAATCCCGATTTCATTTTCATTGTTTATGCTCATGCACGCATTTGATGACTGGGCATGAGACGGTTGCAGTGTTTGAAAGGTACGCTCCAAGCAAATGGATAGCATTTCTAAGACTCCAGCAAAAACAAAATGATACAGTGATACTTGTCCACTCCATTACAAAGAAATGGAAAATAAAGTTGACAAAGGACAACTAAGGGATATCAGCATCAGTTTCTGTTTATCATTATGATTTTTAACCGTTACATTCTATTCCACCCATTAACAATAAAAATATACCACCAGTTAGTTCAATTTTCACTCTGTTTTATTTTTTTTTGTTGAAATGTAATGGTACTTTAAGCAATTTTTAGCTTAGGTTTGACTTTGCAATGGTTTCCTGTGAGTTTGGGCATCCCTTGCTACTGATCATAAAACCATTGTTTTTATGGACCTGGTTCATCCAGGGAACAACCCACTGAATTTAGTATGCATTCCAGCCCCCGATGTATCCCTTCTGCATTAATAAGTAAATCATCCCAACAGTTTAGGAACCCTTTTTCTGAGTAGAATGGAGTTCATAAACATCTTTATTTCTGTGGAGGCTATATCTGCGTGTTTTTCACTAATTACTCTGGAATGGCTGTTGCCGAAGTTTAACTCCTTAATTTCTCAGACTGTATTATAAATGCTCCTTTTACTCTTTAAAAAAAGAAATTACCTGCATTTAACTCCTGCTGCTTTAGCATGCAATTTGCATTTGTTTCTGAAAGTGCTTAATTGTTAATTCAGAACCTTGTAATGTCTCGCTTGTAATGTTCAACATTACCATTACGTAAAATCAGCTGCTGATTTGGGAACTTTGACCACGTTTATTTATATCTTTGTACCCCTGTCTAGAGTTAGATATTTGAGGGCTAAAGACTCAAAAGACAATCATAAGGCCTTCTTTAGCTATGTTAGAAACCTGGGAGGAAACTCCCAGATATGCTCAGAGCTAGTTCAAAATGATGTGAAGATTACTGATCCTACAGACATTGCCAACATACTGGCTGACAGGTTCAGTGCAAACTTCTCCCCTCCCCGGCAAAAGGAGAGATATCTATACCAAACGATTGCAGCCCCCCAAACATCTCCAGCGCCCAAGTGAGAACTGCTCTCTCCAAAGCAAAAAACACAGCATCCATGGGACCTGATGGTGTCCCCGGCTGTGTGCTCCATGAACTCAATGAGGAATTAAACCCACAGCTAGGACAGCTGTTTAATCAAAGTCTTACCTCTGGATACGTGCCAGGAGTGGCGCACTGCAACTGTGGTACCACTTCACAAAGGCGGTGCCTCCACCGACCCTGGAAATTACCGGCCCATTAGCTTGACAAGCCTTATCTGCAAAGCCATGGAGAGGATCATAATGGACCTCATAAATAAAGACATAGGGAATTTGCAGACTTTGGATCCAACCCAGTTTGGCTTTGTCAAAGGCAGATCATGCCTTTTAAACTTGGTTGACTTTTTGAAACAGTCACCAAAGCCATTGATGAGGTGAAGGCAGTCCATACAGCCTACCTCGATCTGGCTAAGGCCTTCGATACAATACCCCATTCGGGTATCATTGAAAAACTCATCAGCTTAAATGTCAACCCATACATCACAAGATGGGTTGCAAACTGGCTGAGTGACAGAACCCACAGGGTCAGAGCTGCTGGCGCCATGTCAGACTCAAAGCCTGTCACAAGTGGTGTCCCACAGGGCTCAGTCCTGGGCCCACTCTTGTTTGGCATCTACTTTTCCGAAGTACAAGCAAACACAGGAGGGTTATGGCTGACAAAGTTTGCAGATGACTGCAAACTGGGCGCCATAGTAGAAAACACATCTGACACAGATATCCTTCAGAAGGGTCTCACAGAAACGGATAACTGGTGCCAGAGCCACGGCCTAAAGTTAAATGCCAAAAATGCATAGTCATACCCTTCGGAAAAACAAGGTTACCCTAGCTACCAAATAGGTGGCAATCCACTGAGCACAGAAGAAGTTATCAGGGACCTGGGGACCCAGGTTGATAGTAGTCTGTCATTCGACACCCATGTAGCTAAAGTAGTTAGGAAGACCTTCTACATTGCCCACCTTATCATGAAGGGATTCTCATCTAGATCAAGGGAGGTCATAGTCTCCTTTACTCATCACTCATCAGACCAATGATTGAGTACAATGCCCC
Organism: Protopterus annectens; assembly: GCF_019279795.1. Taxonomy (NCBI): domain Eukaryota; kingdom Metazoa; phylum Chordata; order Ceratodontiformes; family Protopteridae; genus Protopterus; species Protopterus annectens. Next base: position 1,052,385,705 of record NC_056726.1, on the reverse strand, counting down.
ATTCGAATGTATCTGACCCGACACTTGCAGCAGCTGGAGAGGCCACAAAAGTTCCTCACCAAAAGGATAAAGGGTCTCAAAATCTGTCCTATGCTACCCGACTGAAAGAACTCCAGCTCTATTCAGTCGCACCGCTGCTCAGAGGTGACCTTTGCCTAACATACAAGGCCATGTCAAACCCAGATTTGATGAATATGCTTCACCTCAAAAATCTAGATCCATCAGAGCCACAAGGGCGGAGACTTAAACCTTGACACGGCTATTAATAGGACGTGCTGGAGGGATAGATTCATCACCCAAAGACTCCCTATGCTGTGGAACAAAATCCCGGTACATGTGAGGCAGAGCACCTCGCTGGCCTTGTTCAAGAGAAATCTTGACCAATGGATGGGAGATCGCAGATATACCCCAGGGATTACCTCAGTGTCACTGCTCGACAGAGGCACAGCAAAATAATGGGTATAGTTCCCCATACTAAAGGGGTGGCGTAAGCCACAAAACGATGGACTAGGCTTGTAAATGCCCTCGGGCAGATAGCCTAGTATGAACCTATGAACCTATGAACCTATGTCATCTGCAGATGTGTCAACTAAATTCATACTGCTGGCTTGTATTAATGTACAGCCTAACCATCCTTTGTGCATACACCTCATGATTGTTCCTAATGTTGCAGAATGTCTCAAGCTTTGCTGTTATGTGTGTTTGTCCTTCCTAAGACGTGATTTCCCATTAAATTGCTCAGAATTACGGTCATTCAGTAAAATGACCAACATTAGTTTCATTCCTCCTGTTTAGAAAATGTACGATAATTAAAACCTGCTGCTCTGTTCATTAAGTAAAGTGGAGTAATATTTAAAATTTCCCCAATTTTTGGCTTTTATCTATACTATGATATTTTTTGCGGTGTAGTATTTAGCAAAGAATTTGCGGGGGTTCCCCGGGTGTGACCTGCCAATGCTATGATAGTGCGGTAGTGCAGTCAGTGCCAATAATGCATTTGTGGTTGCAGTTGTAGCACTGAAGCACCAAAATGCTTCATGTCGTGTTTTAACTGCAGCAAACTTCTACCATTTCAGAGCAGAATATATATTTTTGTTCCATAACTTGGAGAAAATATTTAAACATGTATTTATTTATTCATGTTTACTCCTCAACTCATGGGGGGGGCACAGTGCACCCACTAACTTGTTCATAGATTCATAGGTAGGTACTAGGCTATCTGCCCAAAGGCATTTATAAGCCTAGCCGGAATGTGTTGGCTTTCGCCGCCCCCTTATATTAGTTCCCTGTGCCTCTGTCCAGCAGAGCCATTGAAGTGATCCCTGGGGTAAACTTTCTGTTTCCCATCCACTCGTCAAGGTTTCTCTTGAAGAGGGTTAGCGAGGAGCTCTGCCTAATATAGATTGGAATCTTGTTCCAGAGCATGGAAAGTCTCTGGGACAGGAATCTATCCCTCCAGCATGTCCTATTTATTGTTGTGATGAGGTTTAGATCCCTGGAGTGTGTGGCTCGAGGGGATATGTTTTTCTTTACGTGGAGCATGTCCATCAATTCTGGCTTAGACATGGCCTTGTATGTCAGGCAGAGATCACCGCATATGCAACCGAGTACAGCTGTAGTTTCTTCAGTCGAGCTGCATAGGGCATGTGCTTAAGGCCAGTGATCCTCTTGGTGAGGTACTTCTGTGGTCTTTCCAGTTGTTCCAGTTGTTGCAGGTGTCTTGTAAGGTACATTCCAAATGGGGCATTGTACTCTATGATGGGTCTGATGAGTGATGTGTAGAGGGGCCCAATGACTTATTTCGATTTGGATGCAAACCCTTTTATGATTAGGTGGGCCACATAGAAGGATTTTCTAACCACTTTGCCAATGTAATTATCAAAGGAGAGGTTACTATCTACTTGGGTCCCTAGATCCCTTATTACATCTTCCATATTTAGGGGCTATCACCTATGTGGTGATTTGTGGGTACTTTTTTTTTTCCAAAGGGGATGACTGTGCACTTTTTGGCATTTAGCTTGAGGTCATGATTTTGACACCCGGTATCTGTCTCAGTGAGACCCTTTTGGAGGATGTCTGTGTCAGCCAGAGAGTCAATTATAGCCTCTAGTTTGCAGTCATCTGTGAACTTGGTCAGCTGTAGTCCTCCTGTGCTTGCCTGTAACTCTGAGATGTATATGCCAAACAGGAGGGGTCCTAAGACTGAGCCCTGGGGAATGCCACTTGTAACCGGTTTAGAATCAGACCTAGCTCCTGCAACTCTTACCATGTGGGTTCTGTCCGTGAGCCAGTTGGCAACCCATCTCATGATGTAGGGGTTTATGCTCAGGCTGGTGAGCTTGTCTATAATACCTGAGTAGGGAATGGTGTCGAAGGCCTTTTCAAGGTCTAAGTAGGCTGTGTGGACCACCTTTCCCTTGTCTATAGCCTTGGTAACTGTCTCAAAGAAGTCCACCAGGTTTACAAGGCATGATCTGCCCTTAAAAAAGCTGATCAGGGTAGGGTTCAGTGTTTGGAGGTTCCCAATGACTCTGTTAATGAGATCCATGATGATGCACTTCATAGCTTTGCAGGCCAAGCAAGTCAGGCTTATAGGGCGATAGCTCCCGGGGTCCATTGTGGCTCCACCTTTGTGGAGTGGAATAATCCATGCTGTGCTCCACTCTGTGGGCATGTAGCCTGTGGAGAGGCTGAGTTTAAACAGTGTGTTTAGGTGAGGGGTTAGTTCATCTTTGAGCTCATGTAGGACGCAGCCTGGGACACTGTCCGGTCCCATTGATGCTGTGTTTTTGGCTTTGGAGAGGGCTGTTTTAACCTGAGTGTCTGTGATTTCAGGGGCACTACATTCTGTAATAAGCAGAAGAAGAGAAGAAAGATAGAAACAGAACAAAGAAAAAAAATAAGTATTATTTCATTTGTATGCACAATTAATGAGAAAGTTTTTATTTTTGTTTAAATATATAATAATGCATTTTGGACTTGACTAGAGGAATCACTTGCTTGTAATGATACATATTATACATTTTGATTTTATATGCAATAGGCATAAGTAAAGTGCCTTAGCATACCATTTTCCAGATGTGGTGCTAAATTGATTTTGTATATAACTAAACACATGAATAAATCTAAATTACTAGATTTTCTTTTTCAGTCACAATTTAAAGAGTAAGCTGATACACCTTCAGTGCTACACAAAAATAACTTTTAAAATTAAAAAGTGAGGTAAAGAAATGTGGTTTACTTCTGAGTAGCACAAATAAAGCATCAGGGATTTGAATAGACAACTTGCTCAGTTTATAACTGAGTGTGTGGAAATAATAACTATACTTTCGATAAACATAAAAATACACTTTTGCAGCTGAAAGCCCTCCTGGTGTAGTGTCTCTATGATACTGAGCACCTGGTCACCTTGGGTCTCCCCGCCTCTACTTGTGTGAGCAAGGACTCCCCTCTCTTTCTCCAGCTAAAAGCAAAGGAAACTCTAACCAATCATTATAAAAAAATAAAGACTGCAACTCAGATCTAACTCCAGGAATTCTGCTGTTGCCACTTATGAGCAGTTGCCACTGAGCACCTGATCACCTTAGATCCCCTCACTTGTGTGAGTGATGACTCCTCTCATTCCAGTAAAAAACCAAAAAACTCTAACCAATCATCATCAAAAAATAAAGACTGCAACTCAGCTCTAACTCCAGGAATTCTGTTGTTGCCACTTATGAGCAGTTGACACTGAGCACCTGATCACCTTAGACCCCCCCCCCACTTGTGTGAGTGACGACTCCTCTCATTCCAGTTAAAAGCAAAAGAAACTCTAACCAATCATCATCAAAAAATAAAGACTGCAACCCCAGCTTTAATTCCAGGAACTCTGCTGTTGCTACTTATGGGCAGTCGGCACTGAGCACCTGGTCACCTTGGGTCTCCCCCACCTCTACTTATACGAGTGAGGGCATCTCTCTCTCCAGCTAAAAGCAAATGAAGGTCTAACCAGTCATCATCAAAAAATAAAAATCTTCAATCCTAGCTTTAACTCCAGGAACTCTGCTGTTGCCACTTATGGGCAGTGTAGGTGCCTGCTTTTGTGACTACTGTTTTGCCTTGTTAAGATTTGTTACAATCAGCTGCAGCACATGCCCCAGGGGTGACAGCTAAAAACATTCTCCCTGTTAGCCTCCTCAACCATTTTCATCTGTTTCACTGGTGATACATTTTGCTTAATGTTTCTGTTTTCTTATGTTAAGTTATTGATCCCCTCTCAATAGAGTTATAGCCTTCAGTCCCTACCCCTCAATACTTATGCTTCACTAATTGAGCACCAAATGAAAGTGCAAAGCCTCCAGCTACTTTTTTCTTTAGCTATATAGTGTGCATCAAGCAAAGAGCAAAGGGGAATACAAATGTAAAAAAAATAATAAAATCAACCATTGCAGTCTAGTAAGCAGCATACAACTTCTAACTGTAGTGTATGCTTACTGACTGTTTTTTAAGAGAAGCCTTCCATTCCTCGAGCAGAGTGTAAGCCCGCTCCATTTGCCCTCGATGTGTTCAGGCTCACACTGCTCCCCTACCCTACCCCCGTTCCCACCTATCCTCACTTTTCTTTAATTTATACTCTCTACCCAACTACAAAACTCAACCCACCTCATCCCTGCTCCCTAACCTCACACAGTCCCACCCTTTTCCCTTTACACTACATAAGTTTTTATCTGCACCCTTTTTCAGTTAATATACAAAATGACCAACATTGCCTATCTACTTATCTTCAATTTCTCCTTAAATATTCCACTTTCTATACTAACCCTTGCAACCTCCGTCCACAACATGCAATTCAATCTATTTTCAAGAACATCAACATTAATTACTAAACCACAACTGAATTTAAAAGGCTTTTTAACGTCTTCATCCTTTTTTAATATTAGCAATTTATTCAGCCCAAAACTCAGAGTTCTCCTTATCAGCAATACACCAAAAATGTTTCCTTATACATTGGTTAGATCTTCTTCTAAAACCAACTTCTTCACCTATCTTGCAAGTCGCCTCCTATTACTATTTCAGAGTGGTGACATGGACCATAATCCCATCCCATCTCACACTCATAAATTAATAGCTCTTCTCCCACCTCAATACCACTGTCTAACACTTGAAACTTATCTATAATGACAATTATTATTCAGAGCATTTGCAACAACATTACTGAATTCCATGCATGGCTCTCACAACATAATCCTGACATTGTAGCTGTTACAGACACTTGGCTAAAGCCACATATATCTGATACTGAAATAGTTTCAACTGATTATAGTATCCTACATAAAGACAGACATCTAAAGAAACAGGGTATAGCTTTAATCTATCCCAACTCTCTAAGCATTTCAACTTTCCCCCAAACCATCCCAACTTTCGATAAGATAGAAATCTTAGTAGCAACACTACACAATAACAATAGCAAACACCTGTGTAGAGTAGTACTATATATTCCACCAGGTCAAAGCATCCCTATGCTTGAAAACTTTATGTCTTGGACCACTCATAATATATCCTGTGAAACTATCATTTTAGGCGATACTAACATTAATTGGCAAAATTTAGTCTTAAAATCACCAGATAACTGTATCAGTATCCACGGTATACACAACTTGTTTCTGGTCCCACACGAATCCCAAATAAACAACCAGAGGCCACCCTAGCCTGGTATACACAAATATCTTCGTTTCTATGTTAAGAGGAAAAGGGTTTTTTTTTTTAAAAAAAAAAGACAATGTTTTAAAAAGTTCTACTTCATTTTGAGAAAGCAACACAAAAATAACTTTTAAAATTAAAAAGTGAGGTAAAGAAATGTGGTTTACTTCTGAGTAGCACAAATAAAGCATCAGGGATTTGAATAGACAACTTGCTCAGTTTATAACTGAGTGTGTGGAAATAATAACTATACTTTCGATAAACATAAAAATACACTTTTGCAGCTGAAAGCCCTCCTGGTGTAGTGTCTCTATGATACTGAGCACCTGGTCACCTTGGGTCTCCCCGCCTCTACTTGTGTGAGCAAGGACTCCCCTCTCTTTCTCCAGCTAAAAGCAAAGGAAACTCTAACCAATCATTATAAAAAAATAAAGACTGCAACTCAGATCTAACTCCAGGAATTCTGCTGTTGCCACTTATGAGCAGTTGCCACTGAGCACCTGATCACCTTAGATCCCCCCTCACTTGTGTGAGTGATGACTCCTCTCATTCCAGTTAAAAACAAAAAAACTCTAACCAATCATCATCAAAAAATAAAGACTGCAACTCAGCTCTAACTCCAGGAATTCTGTTGTTGCCACTTATGAGCAGTTGACACTGAGCACCTGATCACCTTAGACCCCCCCCCCACTTGTGTGAGTGACGACTCCTCTCATTCCAGTTAAAAGCAAAAGAAACTCTAACCAATCATCATCAAAAAATAAAGACTGCAACCAAAGCTTTAACTCTGGGAACTTTGCTGTTGCTACTTATAGGCAGTTGCCACTGAGCACCTGGTCACCTTGGGTCTCCCCCACCTCTACTTATACGAGTGAGGGCATCTCTCTCTCCAGCTAAAAGCAAATGAAGGTCTAACCAGTCATCATCAAAAAATAAAAATCTTCAATCCTAGCTTTAACTCCAGGAACTCTGCTGTTGCCACTTTTGGGCAGTGTAGGTGCCTGCTTGTGTGACTACTATTTTGCCTTGTTAAGATTTGTTACAATCAGCTGCAGCACATGCCCCAGGGGTGACAGCTAAAACATGCTCCGTGTTAGCCTCCGCAAGCATTTTCAGCTGTTTCACTGGTGATACATTTTGCGTAATGTTTGTGTTTTCTTATGGTAAGTTATTGATCCCTCTCAATAGAGTTATAGCCTTCAGTCCCTACCCCTCAATACTTATGCTTCACTAATTGAGCACCAAATGAAAGTGCAAAGCCTCCAGCTACTTTTTTCTTTAGCTATATAGTGTGCATCAAGCAAAAACAAAGGGGAATACAAATGTAAAAAATAATAAAATCAACCATTGCAGTCTAGTAAGCAGCATACAACTTCTAACTGTAGTGTATGCTTACTGACTGTTTTTTAAGAGAAGCCTTCCATTCCTCGAGCAGAGTGTAAGCCCGCTCCATTTGCCCTCGATGTGTTCAGGCTCACACTGCTCCCCTACCCTACCCCCGTTCCCACCTATCCTCACTTTTCTTTAATTTATACTCTCTACCCAACTACAAAACTCAACCCACCTCATCCCTGCTCCCTAACCTCACACAGTCCCACCCTTTTCCCTTTACACTACATAAGTTTTTATCTGCACCCTTTTTCAGTTAATATACAAAATGACCAACATTGCCTATCTACTTATCTTCAATTTCTCCTTAAATATTCCACTTTCTATACTAACCCTTGCAACCTCCGTCCACAACATGCAATTCAATCTATTTTCAAGAACATCAACATTAATTACTAAACCACAACTGAATTTAAAAGGCTTTTTTAACGTCTTCATCCTTTTTTAATATTAGCAATTTATTCAGCCCAAAACTCAGAGTTCTCCTTATCAGCAATACACCAAAAATGTTTCCTTATACATTGGTTAGATCTTCTTCTAAAACCAACTTCTTCACCTATCTTGCAAGTCGCCTCCTATTACTATTTCAGAGTGGTGACATGGACCATAATCCCATCCCATCTCACACTCATAAATTAATAGCTCTTCTCCCACCTCAATACCACTGTCTAACACTTGAAACTTATCTATAATGACAATTATTATTCAGAGCATTTGCAACAACATTACTGAATTCCATGCATGGCTCTCACAACATAATCCTGACATTGTAGCTGTTACAGACACTTGGCTAAAGCCACATATATCTGATACTGAAATAGTTTCAACTGATTATAGTATCCTACATAAAGACAGACATCTAAAGAAACAGGGTATAGCTTTAATCTATCCCAACTCTCTAAGCATTTCAACTTTCCCCCAAACCATCCCAACTTTCGATAAGATAGAAATCTTAGTAGCAACACTACACAATAACAATAGCAAACACCTGTGTAGAGTAGTACTATATATTCCACCAGGTCAAAGCATCCCTATGCTTGAAAACTTTATGTCTTGGACCACTCATAATATATCCTGTGAAACTATCATTTTAGGCGATACTAACATTAATTGGCAAAATTTAGTCTTAAAATCACCAGATAACTGTATCAGTATCCACGGTATACACAACTTGTTTCTGGTCCCACACGAATCCCAAATAAACAACCAGAGGCCACCCTAGCCTGGATTCTTGTATCAGACCCACACAAATACTCTAATACCAGTACTCTCCCTGATGTCATAAGTGACCATTTACCAATTTATACACTTAGAACCCATACTCAAATACCCAAACCCCACACATAGATTAGCTAGAAATCTAACTAACTTCCCCCAAATAACTTTCAACAACTCCCTAAAAGCTCAGACTTGGACCCCACTAAAAATGTTACCATTAGAAGAAGCTGTATTCTATTTCAATAAGATCTTCCTTGACACACTAAATACATTTAGCCCCTATCAGAGTAAAAAGAATAAAACTCAGTCATGCTTCTTGGCTCACAAAACCTACAAAACAAATTCTTTTCTCCAGAGACTGGGTCTGGAAACAATGGCATAAAAACAAACAAACAAGCAAATTAAATATGTTTCAAACAACTGTGCAATAAAGTTAAGGCATTACTAAAAAGTGACAAATTAAATTATTTTTCACAACTATGTAATAAGAAAAAGAAATTGGAAATCAGTCAACTCACTCCTTAATCTTAGATCTGGAGGATTTCTCCCCGGGCCTCCACTGAAAATTGGTTTTGTTCCAAGTCGGATTTTCCCAGTAAACAAATGTTAAATAAAAATAAATAAAAACTACACAAGACTCATAACCATAACCTGACAAAGACCCAGAACAAATAGCACACATTTTTAATACCCACTTTATAGACACCATTCTCAACTTTGTCAACAGACTCTCACCAATAACAAGCAATCCCCCTAACAATTTGACAAGTAATTCAAGCTGTATTGGTGAGAATTCCAACTTACATACCTCACTTCACAAAGAAAACACTAGCAATGCTCAAGAAGTTCCAAAGTTCTCCTTAAAACTGGTACCTACCTTTCTAATATTCAAACTGCTATCTAAACTTAGACCATGCTCCCTATCTGCTGATAGCCTCCCCTCTGAATACCTGAAACCTGGTGCAAATCCGTTAATACCTGAAACCTGGTGCAAATCCGTTAGCCTAGCCCATCAGTATTCTAATTAATAGATCCATCTCTGAGTCCACAGTCCCTCAAATTTGGAAGAAATCTATCATAACCCTATTGCATAAGGGTAGAACTACTAACGATTTAACCAACACTGACCCATTTCCATTCTCTCACCATTATCTGAAAGTATCTCCTTCATATTGTACAGAATATACTGTGTGTCATGATTGTTTATGTTGAATGTCCTCAACAACTTATCCATTTATATACTGTGTAAGTTCTACTGTCATTTATTCTCACTGCATAATGACATTGAACTCTGCCTATTTCTATCACTAAGAAATCATATTTATATTTGTATGGTTTCATATTACTGTAAATCTTATCATGTTGTATAATAATTTTTGTTTAGCTGTTTTCTGTAGAAAGTTTTAATTTGTTACTGGATCTTTTCTCCCTGGACCTCCACTGAAAATGGGTTATTCTGACACAATGAGATAAATTTAACAGGTTATTTTTTTATTTGCTGTGAGTGTCACTATTATACAAGGAAGTTGTAGTTTATGGATTCCTTGACTTGTTTGCAGATGCAAGATTTCTTTTCTGTTAAGAAAATAAGCCAAACGTGAAGTCACAGAGTTGTTTAGAATGTGGTTGCGATAATACATATGTCTCAAAAAGTTTTACACAGAGGGCCTTTACCCCCCTATACACACCTTCTAATGCAGGGACTCTGCCTCCACACCCCATTACTAAAACAGACTAATTCCATATTTGCACAGCTATGACCAAAAACAAAATTCCATCATCATCTTCTTTCAGCTGTTCCCATTAGAGGTTGCTACAGCGGATCATCTGTTTCCATTTCTTCCTGTCCTCTGCATCTTGCTCTGTCACACCAACCACCTGCATGTCCTCTCTCACCACATCTATAAACCTTATCTTAGGCCTTCCTCTTTTCCTGTTACCTGGTAGCTTCATCCTTAGCATCTTTTTCCCAATATACTCAGCATCCCTCTTCAGCACATGTCCAAACCAACATAATCTTGCCTCTTTGGCTTTGTCTCCAAACCTTCCAACCTGGGCTTACCCTCTAATATACTTATTCCTAATCCTGTCCACCCTCGTCACACCCAGTGAAAATCTTAACATCTTTAACTCTGCCACATCCAGCTATAACTCCTGCCTTTTTGTCAATGCCACTGTCTCCAACCCATATAACATAGCTGGTCTCACTACCCTCTTGTAGACCTTCCCTTTCACTCTTACTGGTACTCGTCTGTCATAAATCACTCCTGACACTCTTCTCCATCCACTCCATCCTGCCTGTACTCTCTTCTTCACCTCTCTTCCACACTCATCATTACTCTGAGCTATTGATCCCAAGTATTTAAACTCATCCACCTTCGCCACCTCTACTCCTTGCATCCTCACCATTCCTCTATCCTCCCTCTCATTCACACACATATATTTGTCTTAGTCCTGCTGACCTTCATTCCTCTTCTCTCTAGAGCATATCTCCGTCTCTCCAGGGTCTCCTCCACCTGTTCCCTACTCTCACTACAGATCACAATGTCATCTGCAAACATCATAGTCCACGGGGACTCCTGTCTGATCTTGTCTGTCAACCTGTCCATCACCATTGCAAATAAAAAAGGGCTCGGAGCTGATCCTTGATGTAATCCCACTATCACCTTAAACGCATCCATCACTCCCTCCGCAGACCTAACCGCTGTCACATTACCCTTGTCCATATCCTTTACCACTCTTATATACTTCTCTGACACTCCTGATTTCCTCATACAATACCACAACTCTTCTCTAGGCACCCTGTCATATGCTTTCTCTAAGTCTACAAAAACACAATGCAACTCCTTCTGACCTTCTCTGTACTTCTCCATCAACACTCTCAGAGCAAACATCACAGCTATAATGCTCTTTCCCGGCATGAAACCATACTGCTGATCACTAATCATCATGTCCCTTCTTAACCTAGCTTCCACTACTCTTTCCCATAACTTCATGCTGTGACTGATTAATTTAATCCCTCTGTTGTTACTACAGATCTGCACATCACCCTTATTCTTAAAAATCGGTACCAAAACACTTTTTCTCCATTCCTCAGGCATCCTCTCACTTTCCAAAATTTCATTAAACAATCTGGTTAAAAACTCCACTGCCATTTCACCTAAACACCTCCATGCTTCCACAGGATTGTCATCTGGACCAACAGCCTTTCCATTCTTCATTCTCTTCATAGCTATCCTTAATTCCTCCTTGCTAATCCATTGCACTTCATGATTCACTATCCGCACATCATCCAACCTTCTCTCCCTCTCATTCTCTTCATTCATCAACCCCTCAAAGTACTCTTTCCATCTACTCAACACACTCTCCTCGCTTGTGAGCATGTTTCCCTCATTATCCTTTATCACCTTTACCTGCTGCACATCTTTCCTAGCTCGGTCTCTCTGTCTAGCCAATCAGTACAGGTCCTTTTCTCCCTCTTTAGTGTCCAACCTTTCATACAACTCTTCATATGCCTTATCCTTAGCCTTCGCCACCTCTTTGCCATGCACCTCATCTCCTTATACTCCTGTCTACTTTCTTCATCTCTCTGACAATCCAACTTCTTCTTTGCCAGCCTCTTTCTCTGTATACTCCCCTGTACTTCCTCATTCCACCACCAAGTAAAAACAAAACTCCATGCAGTGAGCATAACTTTGTGTTGCATGACTTGATCATTGCTTCACTCAATTGGTTGTGCATTTAAGACCTTCATTCAACAGGCTGTCTGGAACCCCTATATGTGTGTGTGTGTGTGTGTGTGTGTGTGTGTGTGTGTGTATGTGTGTGTGTGTGTGTGTGTGTGTGTGTGTGTGTGTGTGTGTGTGTGTGTGTGTGTGTGTGTGTGTGTGTGTGTGTGTGTGTGTGCAGATATATATATATATATATATATATATAGGAGCACTTTACATAATCAAATTACTGAAAACTCGAATTGCATATAGTCGAGACCATATGTTCAAGCTTTCAGTAACTCGAATGTGTAAAGTGTTAAAAAATAACACTTTACTTACCTTAAAACATTACTTGCACACAGAGGTAAGGATCCTTGTATGCTCTGTGTGTAAGTAATGTTTTCATTTTTATGCGATGTTGACAGGAAACGGGAAATCTCCTGTTTTGCACTTCCGCATACAGCGTGAAATGGGAGATTTCCCTTTTCCCCACTGTAGCCTGTTCTCAGAGTTGATATATTTAAGTAGGGGGGTGGGGGGGGCACAGCGAATCCCGCCTGCAAAAGTGATGCATGACTTTTTTTGTTTTTTTTTACGTTTCATTTTAGGAGTTCAAGTTTCCAAAAATCGATCTTATGGTCTCGACCATATGAAGTTCGGGGTTTTGGGAATTCGAGCTTCTAAAGTGAATCCATATATATATATATATATATATATATATATATATATATATATATATATATATGTATGTGTGTGTGTGTGTGTGTGTGTGTGTGTGTGTGTGTGTGTGTGTGTGTACCAATGCACATAAATGAAAGGCTGCCTCCTGTTCTTGTGTTGTATCTTTCCTTATCCTTAGAATGAAATAATTTGGCTTAAAAAGAATGAAAATCATAACATTTCAGAGTTTGTCATAAATGACCAAATTCGAAGTAAGTCAAGAATTATGGACATTAAGGTTGCAATAAAAATGTTTTGACATATTGTGATGGAGGTATTATGCTAAAATCAAATTTTGAGATGCATGTGGTGTGAAAACATTTCTCCTCTCTATGTAGAGGTACAATGTGACATATTCCAGTATCAAGATTATAATGCACTAGGAAAGCCAGGCACAGTGGGCATAAAAAAACATCAAAACCCTTAAGAATATCATTTAAATTTACAAACAGCAGTTATTTTCTGATATCAAACACATATATAAGTTTTCAAAGTTTTAATGATGTGTCTGAACATGGATGAAAAAAAATATTCGACTAAATAGACCACTACACATAAATTTTAGTGGAGGCCAGGGGAGAAAAGCTCCACAGAATAACATGGTAGATGGCAAACAATAACAATCAAGGTATGAATACAGTAGAGGTGATCATGGCGTGGAGAAATACAGGCCCAAATTAGGTACAACTGAGTAGTATGAAGGATTTTTGCTAGAGAACCATTTTGGATATAGCTGCAGATTCATATGCTTGTGTATAGTAGACACAAAACAAAAATAAATGCTGGCACAGTGTATTTATATGTGTGTGATACCTATCAGATTTAGTTTATAAGTTAAATTATCAAGGTCTTTTGACATGATGGAAGTGACCTCTGCTAAACACGATTCCTTCTAACACATCATTGTTTTTATTTTTATCCTAAAAACATTATCCCTTTGGGGAAACTATACTACAGAGGCTATGATGTCTTCTGCAACAAATCGGAGGTGCTTGCAACACAAGCAGACTAAATGACATTAAATGGCCTTGCTCCAATAGCCTGCCCCTATATATAGCAGTCTACACTGACCCCATCCCTTCCTCTAATTGTTCCTACATGCACAATGCTGAGTTCACAGCAGGTGGTAAGACATTTATAATCCAGCACTGTTTGCTTTATGTAACTTATCAGTGAGCTGGTGCTCTGAGAATTTTGCTCTATGAGCTCACAGTAATGCCTGGGTTCAAATTACTGTCCAGCTACTGTTACATTGTATTAATGGTTGATTGCGGTGCATAACATGGTTGCTGTTACACATTTAAGCAATCACTGGCAATGTCTTTATATATATTTGACAAGAACAAAATATTAACAGCTACACTGTAGGCTGTGAAATTAAGAATGCATAATTTACACTAGCAGAGAGTAGGACTTTATTTGCTTTATAAAAAACTACAATACCACAGCTTACCATTCTTGTTCTGAAGCACGTAGATCATGGTTACAGCAGATCTACTAACAATTAATGCAAACAATTACAGTATGCTGAACTCAGCAGTATAATTCAAGAGATTATTTTCCCAGTAGTAATGCTTGGCATGAGCTATGTCATACATAAGACACTCTCTACTTTTTGTTTCATTTTTAAGCAGACATGTATTGGTAAAGGCCACTGTTTTTCAGGAGCAAAGATCTGCTATACAATGCCAGAACAATGTATTATATGGTTGCATACCTCTCAAACTATTACAGCAAGAAATCTGGGCAAAGCCATAAATAAAAGTGGGACAAAGGCCCAGAAATAGGAACATTTTTTTAAATATTGCTCTTATAAACTTAGAAAGTTGACAGAATAACAGGTTTTGTATTAGCATAAGTTTGCTGAAGGAGGTAAAATCTAAAACACTAATGTCTGTCATTATTTTATAACTACAATTATTAATGATTTTCTACTAATTTGCCAATAAAAACATAACTTTATGAAAAACAGACCAAAAATATGAGGCAAAAATCTGGACATTATGCAAAAATCTGTACAGTTGAGAGATATGGGCTGCAGTTGCATCACTTAATTTATAAACTGTACAGGGAGGGATATGACTGAATTATTTATCTTAAAAAAAAGTCGTTTTAGTTTTACAGTCCATGTATATAACTTTTCACTGTTAAACAAATTAAATTAACACAAAGACCACAAAATATGAGGCAGTAAATCCATTTATTTAGAAACACATCATTGCTATACTCTTTATTCTGGCCACATTCTGGTCAGTAGCTTCATTTTTTTCTCTTTCTCCATATCGATGTGACAACAAAAATAATCATCAGTGGGACTTCTATGGCACAGATACATCGCTTGGCGATAGTTTCTACATGATGAGCATACATTGCTTGATGATAGTTTCAACATGATGAGCATACATCGCTTGGCGATAGTTTCTAAATGATGAGGATACATCGCTTGATGATAGTTTCTACATGATGAGCATACATTGCTTGATGACAGTTTCTACATGATGAGCATACATTGCTTGATGATAGTTTCTACATGATGACCATACATCGCTTGATGATAGTTTCTACATGATGAGCATACATCGCTTGATGATAGTTTCTACATGATGAGCATACATCGCTTGATGATAGTTTCTACATGATGACCATACATCACTTGATGATAGTTTCTACATGATGAGCATACATCGCTTGATGATAGTTTCTACATGATGACCATACATCGCTTGATGATAGTTTCTACATGATGAGCATACATCGCTTGATGATATTTTCTCCATGATGAGCATACATTGCTTGATGATAGTTTCTACATGATGAGCATACATCACTTGATGATAGTTTCTACACGATGACCATACATTGCTTGATGATAGTTTCTACACGATGAGCATACATCGCTTGATGATAGTTTCTACATGATGAGCATACATCGCTTGATGATAGTTTCTACATGATGAGCATACATCGCTTGATGATAGTTTCTACATGATGAGCATACATTGCTTGATGATAGTTTCTACATGATGAGCATACATCGCTTGATGATATTTTCTCCATGATGAGCATACATTGCTCGATGATAGTTTCTACATGATGAGCATACATCACTTGATGATAGTTTCTACATGATGAGCATACATTGTTTGATGATAGTTTCTTCATGATGAGCATACATCGCTTGATGATAGTTTCTACATGATGAGCATACATTGCTTGATGATAGTTTCTACACGATGAGCATACATCACTTGATGATAGTTTCTACATGATGAGCATACATCGCTTGATAATAGTTTCTACACGACGAGCATACATTGCTTGATGATAGTTTCTACATGATGAGCATACATTGCTTGATGATAGTTTCTACATGATGAGCATACATTGCTTGATGATAGTTTCTACATGATGAGCATACATCGCTTGATGATAGTTTCTACATGATGAGCATACATTGCTTGATGATAGTTTCTACACGATGAGCATACATCGCTTGATGATAGTTTCTACATGATGAGCATACACTGCTTGATGATAGTTTCTACACGATGAGCATACATCGCTTGATGATAGTTTACACATGATGACTATACATAGCTTGACAATAGTTTCTACATGATGAGCATACATCGCTTGATGATAGTTTCTACATGATGAGCATACATCGCTTGATGATAGTTTCTACATGATGAGCATACATTGCTTGATGATAGTTTCTACATGATGAGCATACATCACTTGATGATAGTTTCTACATGATGAGCATACATTGCTTGATAATAATTTCTACATGATGAGCATACATCGTTTGATGATAGTTTCTACACGATGACCATACATTGCTTGATGACAGTTTTTACATGATGAGCATACATCGCTTGATGACAGTTTTTACATGATGACCATACATTGCTTGATGATAGCTTCTACATGATGACCAGTCATTTATTTATTTATTTTACATTTGTTGACCGGGATAGTCCGACTGGATGCATGTCCACTTTCAGCGGAGGCCCAGGGAGAAAAGCTCCAAGGGTAAGCAGATACAGCATTACATAATACCAGCATTACATATTACAAACAGACTATTTACAGAGATTACATAAGTAAGCAAGTTAAACAAGTTCCACAGGTTACAGTTAATCCTGAGCGCAAGTCAGGATTAAATTAAATTACACAGTAAACTGGTTAACAGATTTTTATACATTCTAGAGAGAGTTAGCCAGGCTTGATACATTGACATAGCCAGTTAAGTGACAAATGTTGCTTGAGTCTAGTTTTAAATTGACCTAAGGTGGAAAGTAATGTAATATCAGCTGGAAGAGAGTTCCAGGATCTACTTAGAGAGTTTGCAAAGAGAGAATCACCGGCTGTGTTATTAATTTTGCTAGTCTTAATTATTAGTTTGTTAGAGGATCGAAGTGGTCTAGGATTGTTATAGGGGGTGATAATATTTTTAAGTGCAGGAGTATTGTCCGGATTATAGAGGATTTTATAGGCCATAATCAGTTGGTTATACTGGATTAGGCTGGGTAGTTCAAGCCACCCAAGCTGATTTAGATTGATGCAATGATGTGTCCTAAAAGGCAGCCCAGTGGCAAACCTGGCAATGTGGTTGTAGCAAATTGAGAGTTTGTTAAGGACAGTCTTGTTTAAATTCGAGAGTAGAGGGGATGCATACAGAAGGGTTGAAAGAAGGTGAGAGCGAGCTATGGCAATTTTAGCTGGAGGGGTTAGGAAGGCTTTTATTCTGTAAAGTGACCCTAGTTTTTTATTGATGATTTTGATAGTTTGGTTAACATGTAGGTCAAATTTTAGATTATTGTCTATGATGACACCTAATAGTTTTGTAGAGGGGTCAGGGAGATTATTGTGCCATCATTTGATTTTATGGTAAAGGTGAAAGCGGTAGATCTACGTGTTGGCGAAAATAATAGTTTTTTTGGGATTTAGGATCAGATGATGTTCAGAAAGCCAGTTTTCTATTGTATTAAAGGTGGTCTGGGTATCTGACCATAAGTCTACTGGAGATGTGGGTGAGCAAATCAGAGTAGAGTCATCAGCATATTGGATACAGCTGACTTTTGGGATGACAGTATAAAGGTCGTTAATGAAGATGGAGAACAGCAAGGGCCCTAGTATAGAGCCTTGTGGTACTCCAAGGGTGTTAGGTAGAAGGTTAGAGAGTTTGTTCTGCCAGAGAGCAGCCTGCTGTCGACCATTCAGGTAGGATTGAAACCACTGAAGGGCTCCAGTATCTAGACAGAATGTTTGCAGGGTGTGGATTAAAAGTTGGTGATCAACCATACTGAATGCCTTGGAAAGATCCAAGAAGAGGGCTGAGGATATATAATTATTGTTGCAATTATGGTTTATGGTGTTGGTAAAGGCTAGGAGGGCTGAAGTAGTGCTGTGATGAGGACGGAAGCCATGCTGAGTGTCTGCCATAAGGTGATTCTGGATTAGGTGGTGCATGAGTTGTCTATGAATACATTTTTTCCATAATCTTTGCAAGTGGAGAGAGTATAGCTATTGGCCTATAATTGGAGAATTCAGTTGAGCTGCCTCCTTTGTGAAGTGGGATTACATAGGATATTTTCCAGATGGTGGGAAATTTAGCTTCTACTATGGTTCGATTGATTAGTATTGAGACGGGGTAAGCAATAGCATCAGCTGATTTTTGTAGGTACTCGGCAGGGAGTTGATCAGCAGAAAGTGTAGTGGTTTTAATTTTTTGATTAAGGTACGGATAAGTGAAGTGACAACTGGTTGGAAGCTGAACGCGAGTAGGTTTCTAGGGGTGCTACTTTCAGGACTAGGGGAGCTAGGAGGTAGTTGTCTAGCTAGGGCTTGAATTGTCTCAGTAAAGAATTGGTTAAAACTATCAGAAACATCTTCAGGGGTTTTATCAATAGTAGCAGCAGGGATTGGAGTTGAAGTTTGTCCAGGATATAGGAGATTATTTAAACCTGTCCAAAACTTCTGAGGGTTATTTTGATTTACTGTCTGTAAATTACAGTAGTATTGTTTTTTTGTCTTGTAAAATTGATTTTTGGTTTCGTTCCTGGATTGTCTGTATATAATGTGATCTTGGGGGTCATTAGAAGAATGCCATAAAGCCCATGCTTTGTTTCTAAGGGTAATTTTGAGTTTAGACTCTTTAGAAAGCCATGGTGCAGTTTTTGCCTTGGTTCTCTTTGAACGACCAGGTGCATGCAAATCAAGGATCTCAAGGAATTTGTTGTTAAAGTATGCTACTGCTTCCTTTAAGGGGAGGTGTTTTAGAATAGAACAATTACATGAGTTTAGTTCTTGTTGGAATTTGGCAGGGTCAAAGTTTTTATTGTTTCTAACCTTTCTGAGTAAGGGTTGTTGGGAATTAATGGCTTTGTGCTTAATTACATATGTGAGAAGGTGATCGCTTCAGCCATCAGGGAGGGTACCAGAGGTATACAGTTGGGGGTGACTATTTATGAGTACCCAGTCAAGTATACTTTCATTTTAGTTGGGTTTACCTATCCTGGTAGGGGTGGATATAATTTGTGCAAATGCATGCAGGTTAATATGGGTGGTTGGGGATTCTGAGGAACAGGTGCCCCAGTCTATGTTAAAGTCTCCAAGTAGTTGGGTTTCTTGGGGGTAGTGACATGATAGCAGTGCAGGATATCTTCAAATGTAGATATATTGTTACATGGGGGAATGTACATACAGATGATATTAATGCATTTATTTTTATTAAGTTGCAATTTGGTGGCAAGAATCTCTGAATTACTAATCTGAGGTGGTTGTATTACATCTATGGTGACATTCAACTCAGATTTATAGAGTACAGCTACCCCACCCCCCTTCCTCGAAGCATGATCCAGCCCGTGTATGTTGTACCCAGGTGGTAACACTTCATTGTCTTTAGTGTTAGGTTTTAACCAGGTTTCAGATAAACAGAGAATCTCATGGGAGTGGACATCCAAAAGTGCATGCAATTCATGTACCTTGTTATTAATGCTTCTAATATTGAGATGACAGACTAGGAGAGAGTTAGTTGGCCTATTAATTGTAGGTTTGTAGCTTAGATTGCAAGTAGAGGGGGTATGTGTATCTGAAGTGAGTGGGCCAGGGTTGGGGTGAATATCACCACCAAGTATTAGGTTGAGTCTATACTTGCTGATGAACTTCAGGAATTTGTTTATTAGTTTGTGGTAGTGTTTGGATCTAGAGCTAATGTTCTTGGGGTTGAGATGTTGATAGACTGAACAAGATGTTGGATAGGATCTGGTACTGTAAGTATGGTTGAAGGTGGAAGGATTTACAGCTGGGGTGATTGTATGGCCTTATGGGACCTCAAATCCCATGAGAAACTGGTTTTCATACAAGGTAAGGAGGTATGGTGTGAACAAGAGGGGTAGTAAAGAGGAGTATATCATTATCTGTGATTCAGCTTGTGAGTTAAGGAACTGTTTTACCTGGTGATGTAACACCAGAAGATAGAGTGGTGAGGTAAAGGTACTGGAAGGGGGATGGGGGAATGCCAGATGAAAGCTAATAGGTGCTATTAAAATGTAGGTAGAAGAATGGGGACGGCTGGAATTATCTCAGATGAAAGCAGATAGGATCTAGAAAGTGGGGGAGTGGCTATAGTACTATAAATTTAGAAGTACCGAGGGCAGGAGGGAATTGGGGGCAGGAAGGGGAGTGAAGAGAGCCTAAGCATAGCGAGGGCGAACGTAGCAGGGCTATTGCAGTTTACAAGGTTTCCTAAGGTGTCCTAAAGCTATAAGGTAAGTATTATAGTTCTTAATGTAAGAGTCAATTTACTTAAGTTACAGGGGAAGGAGGCAAACACTCAAGTAGAAAAAAGAGCCCTATGGCTGACCAATATGGTGACCTGCTTAATTACACAGCACTGTAAGTGAAAGCTTAACAAATGCTTTTTGTGTGCAACCTACTCTGTTTAAATGCTGAGAGAAACTGATTGCAGTCCTGTAGACACTGTTTTGTAGGGAACTGTAGAGTTCAACTAGGAAAAGAGAAAAGCAGAGATTCTAGGGTAAGCATGAAGGCAACAACAGGCAGTTATTTTATAATAAGGCATTCAGAAAGGTTTGGTGGTGGGGGGGTAAAGTAGCATACTTCAGAATGAACTAAGATTTATAGCTAAGAAACCTAAGCAAGAGAGCAATGCAGTAAATAAACACTTGCCAGATTTTAAAGATATACCAGAAAAACTAAATCAATTGTTCACAATTGTACAACTAGAAAATTGCCAGTAAAAACACTTCAGGTATAGCTAGCCCAGGTTATTCAAGTCATAAAATCACTTCTTCAATGTGTGTGTGCAATTTAAACATTAAAAACACATGCAGCAAGTAGGAGCTCTGATTACACACTTTCTCTAGGTACAGGTTCAGTTTAAACACAAATATTACCACAGAAATTCAGTAAAGTCACTTATAAAGCATACTTATAGAGCCTCTGAAAAAATAGAGCAGTCTGTGCAGAATCAGAATTTAGCAGCTGGTCATTCAGTTACACAAAAACTCCATACAATGAAGAAACTTACTCTGAGTCACACCAGGTCAGCCAAGGGGGGAAGAGAGAGGGAAATCCTAAACACCTAGATTTGAAAATTATGCCTGTACTGAATTGTAGCAGTTTAACCTGTTTGAGGAAAGAGGGGGGCGGGAGAAGAGAGAAGGCAGTAGGAGCGGTTACAGGGAATACCCTGATTGACTCAAAACACCACACCAGAGGTAAGTTGAATGTAAGGGCCTGAAATCTGCACTCAGCACTGTGCTATTTGTACTCAGTACTTTAATTTTAATGTTACTTGCACTCAGCACTGTAATTTCACTTATGTTTAGCAGGAAATACAGACCAGCAGTATACAATTTGGGGAATTTTTACAAGGGTTACTTGTTCAAATGTCAGGCTGTTGCAGTTTACAAGGTTTCCTAAGGTGTCCTAAAGCTATAAGTTAAGTATTATAGCTCTTAATATAAGAGTCAATTTACTTAAGTTACAGGGGAAGGAGGCAACCACTCAAGTAGAAAAAAAGAGCCCTATGGCTGACCAAAATGGTGACCTGCTTAATTACACTGCACTGTAAGTGAAAGCTTAACAATTGCTTTTTGTGTGTGCAACCTACTCTGTTTAAATGCTGAGAGAAACTGATTGCAGTCCTGTAGACACTGTTTTGTAGGGAACTGTAGAATTCAATCTGTTTAAATGCTGAGATAAACTGATTGCAGTCCTGTAGACACCATTTTGTAGGGAACTGTAGAGTTCAATCTGTTTAAATGCTGAGAGAAACTGATTGCAGTCCTGTAGATACCGTTTTTTACGGAACTGTAGAGTTCAATCTGAGTCACACCAGGTCAGCCAAGGGAGGAAGAGAGAGGGAAATCCTAAGCACCTAGATTTGAAAAATTGACATTGCTTAATGACAGTTTCCACATGATGATCATACATTGCTTGATAATAGTTTCTACATGATGAGCGTACGCTGTTTGATGATAGTTTCTACACAATGAGCATACATTGCTTGATGATAGTTTCTCCATGATGAGCATACATTGCTTAATGATAGTTTCTAGATGATGAGCATACATCGCTTGATGATAGTTTCTAGATGATGAGCATACATCGCTTGATGATAGTTTCTACATGATGACCACACATTGCTTGATGATAGTTTCTACATGATGAGCATACATTGCTTGATGATAGTTTCTACATGATGAGTGTACGTTGTTTGATGATAGTTTCTACACAATGAGCATACATTGCTTGATGATAGTTTCTCCATGATGACCATACATTGCTTGATGATAGTTTCTACATGATGAGCATACATCACTGGATGATTGTTTCTAGATGATGAGCATACATTGCTTGATGATTGTTTCTAGATGATGAGCGTACATTGTTTGATGATAGTTTCTCCATGATGAGCATACATTGCTTGATGATAGTTTACACATGATGACCATACATCGCTTGATGATAGTTTCTACACAATGAGCATACATTGCTTGATGATAGTTTCTCCATGATGAGCATACATTGCTTGATGATAGATTACACATGATGAGCATACATTGCTTGATGATAGTTTCTACATGATGAGCATACATCACTTGATGACAGTTTCTACATGATGAGCATACATCGCTTGATGATAGTTTCTACACGATGACCATACATCGCTTGATGATAGTTTACACATGATGACCATACATTGCTTGATGATAGTTTCTACATGATGAGCATACATTGCTTGATGATAGTTTCTACATGATGAGCATACATCGCTTGATAGTTTTTACACAAGGAGCATACATTGCTTGATGATAGTTTCTACAAGATGAGCATACATTGCTTGATGATAGTTTCTACATGATGAGCATACATCGCTTGATGATAGTTTTTACACAAGGAGCATACATTGCTTGATGATAGTTTCTAGACGATGAGCATACATTGCTTGATTGTTTCTACATGATGAGCATACATTGCTTGATGATAGTTTCTACATGATGAGCATACATTGCTTGATGATAGTTTCTAGACGATGAGCATACATTGCTTGATTGTTTCTACATGATGCGCATACATTGCTTGATTGTTTCTACATGATGAGCATACATTGCTTGATGATAGTTTCTACACGATGAGCATACATTGCTTGATGATAGTTTCTACATGATGAGCACCATCTAAAATTGGAAATATAATGGTAGTTAAAAATGACTTGGCTTTCAAACTTCATACAACCACAGTGTAAGCATTTGTGGCATAACCATACTTGAATATAACATATCAGTTAAAATAACAAGAAAAACTTTGAAGGCCATTTTGGTCCTCATCAGAAAATACATATACAACCATTTAAAACTGTATAGTTCATCAGATGAGGAGCTGAAAGCACAACTGGAAGTGGTTGTAACTTGCACATATAACATATGAATGTTATTTGGTCTTTATCATAGGTTCATAGGTTCATAGGTGTGCACTAGGCTAATGGCCCTGGAGCCTTTACAAGCCTAGCCCAAAATAATTGCCCAGGCACCGTGCCACCCGATGTTAGTTCATAGTGCCCCTATCCAGTAGGGCAACTGGAATGATCCCTGGAGTGAACTTTCTCTTAGCCATCCACTCGTCAAGATTTCTATTGAAGAGGGCCAGCGAGGTGCTCTGCTTGACATGAATGGGAAGCTTATTCCAGAGTATGGGCAGTCTTTGGGAGATGAATCTGTCCCTCCATCAATGTGCAAAAGCAGCCTTCAAAACAGGAAAACTTCAGCACCAAGAAAATATCAGTCTGGGACAGGAGTGTGATAAAAAGGAACATGAGCAGAAGGGAGTGTATAAATATTTGGGAACTGATGAAGAATCTACAATAAAACATTAACAAATGTGAACAAAACTCAGTAAGGAATATCTTAGAAGACTAAAATCAATACTGAAAACAGCCCTGAGATCTAGGAACAAAGTCCAGACTATAAACTAATTTGCTCTTTCTGTTCTAACTTACAGTTTTTGGGTGATTGATGGCTCCAAAATATATTGGATCATATGGACAGGAAAGCAAGAAAAATACTTCATACTTATTAAATGATGTATGAAAACATTGTATACCGATATTAAATATTCCTCATTCTGAAGAAGTTTTGGGGTTCCTCGAAATTAGCTACATGTATAGATCTGCAGTTGTAGGAATGCATACATATCTGCTGACCTCACCAGATCCAAACATAGTGAAAGTTTTAAATCATGAGGAGAGCAGCATGACTTCCACGCTTAGTTTAGCAGAAGCATGTTGTTGTCAAGTGGGAATGGAAATCAAACCAGAAGAAGACAAAAATCAGTTAGCAACTGAATGTGCCCAAAAAAAAGGAAAGAATATTAGGAGAAGGATCAGCTGAAAATGCACGAAATATGGAAAAGGCATAAATCTGGGGTTTGGAAGGTGGCCTAATGGTTAAGGTGTTTGCCTTACCAACACAAGGTTCAGGGTTTGTGTCTCACAAGGAATAATTGGCTAGGCTTAAAATGGCTCGCAAGGGCAATTAGCTTAGTACTAACCTATGAACCTATGAACCTATAGTTGCAAGTACAGAAAACTCCTGAAACAACCTCATGTCGATCAGGATCTGATGCGAGAATGGTAAGGAGAGGTGAATTTAAACCAATAAGTAAAAGGTTAATATCGGTGACCCAGGATAATGGACTACTTACAGATTGAATTATAAAGTTCATTGAACATGTGGAAGAAACAGACAAATGCAGTTCTATATAACAGAACTCGAAAAACTCACACATCTGGTTGCTGGTTGCAATATGCTAATGGAAGATGGCCTGTATACTGAAAGGCGTAATCATGTGGCAAGACTGCTGCATTTGGAATTGTGCAAATATTACAATACTGAAGTAGCTAAGAAGCATTGGAAACATGAGCCACAAAGCCTTATAGAAAATGATGAAGTTTATAACACATGGGATCACCTATTACCAACAGTTCAAAAAATAGATGTGAGAAAACCAGATATAGTAGTCCATGAAAAGAAGCCAAAAGTAGCATTAATTGCTGAAGCTGCCACACCCAGTGATTACAGTGTCTTATGTACAGAGTAAAACAAAGTCATAAAACACCAGGATTTGCAGGCAGAACCAAGAGCAATGTGGAAGAAAGATACCCAGACAGTTCCAGTATTAGTAGGAGCAATGGGTCTCATAAAAATAATTTACAGTTACATTTTGGTGTCCTACCAAGTGTCATAAGTAAAACAGAAAACCATCCATAAGAATTTATTTATTATCTATTTATTTGACATTTGTTGACCGGAATAGTCTGACTGAGTTTGTGCCCTTTTTCAGCAGAGGCATGGGGAGAAAAGCTTCACAACACTTAGTGTACAATAGAATATTCACAGTCCAAATTAAGCAAGAAATACATACACTGTGCAGGTTAAACTAGTAAAAAGAAAAAGTAATTGGTATCTAATTAATACTCACTACAGTTTTTGTTAAAAATATTAAAAAACATAATAAGAGTTAATATATAAAAGGCAAAATAGATGAACAGAAATGTTAAAGTAAGGGAAATTTGGGAAAAGAGGCAGTTCAATTAGGAGGCAAGTATGGAGGAGTTTTAGAAAAGAAGTAGATTTTTAAGGTCTATGTCTGGAAAGCTTTTTATGGGAGTTAGTTTGGTGAGTTACAGTCTGAGGGGAAATAAGACTAGGAAGATGAAGAAAGAAGAGGAGGTAGTAACAGATGACTAGAAGAAAGAGAATTAGTAGGGGAAAGGAGAGACGTAGTCGATAGTAAGAATACGAAAGAGAAGGATATCAAGTGGGATGGTTGCAGTGACAAATACAGGCACTTTCAGGTAATTTCAAAGAGCTGTCTTAAAGTCATAAACATTGATAATATGTCTGAAGCCCATGGGAAACTTATTCCAAGACAGGGCAGGAAGGTCGCTGTACAGGTTTTGCCCTAAGGATTGTTTTGGCTTGTGGATCTGTAGGAGAAATTGTTTAGAGCTTTTGAGGGAGCAAGGTGGTTATCGAGGGAGACAAGTGAGGAGAGGCAAGAGCAGGAGGAAGATTTATTTAGGATGGTATGGATGATGAGAAGCTGTGTATATAATAGTTGGTTTGGGAACTCTAACCAGCTAAGAGTATGTAGTGCAAGACAGTGGTGAGACTTTGCTGGCAAATTGGCTGCAAATCTGGCAACCTTGTTGTATGTGGTTTCAAGTTTGGATAGAAGATAGGACTTAAGTTAGCAAGGATTTGAGAAGAGTAGAAGAGGTTAGGATGAAGATACACCTGGGAAAGTAAGATTGTGGAGTTAGGGGTAAGAGCCTTTTTGTTCCTGTATAGTACAGCAAGTTTTTGGTGTGTTTTCTTTATGCAGTGGTGCACATGGAGGTCAGATTTAGGTTGGCCATCAAAAACTACTACAAGGAGCTAAGTGTGGGGTTCAGATGAGATAGAAGTGTTGTTAAGGGAGGAGATGGTGAAGGAGGATTTAGGATAATAGAGAGGTTTAGGAAGGAAAAGGAGGGGTTTTGTCTTTTTAGGGTTAAGAATGCATTGGTTGTTAGTAAGCCAGGTTTCAGTGAGGTTGTAGGAGGTTTGAGTTAGGATGAGCAGGTCTGAGGCATTGTCAGCAATGGTGATAATTGTAGAGTCACCTACTCAGTGTATTATGGATGACTAAGGGTAGAAAGTGTGGAGGTGATTAGTAAAAATGTTAAAAAGAACAGGGCTAAGAACTGAACCTTATGGAACTCCCATTATTATAGGGAGAAAGAGATGAGAGCCATTTGAGAGTTAGCTGTCTGTTAGTGAGGTGACTGGAGAACCATGAGATAGTAGTAGGGGAGAGACTTAGTTGAGAAAGTTTGGAGAGAATGATGGAGTGGGAGACAGTATTGAAGGTCTTTGAGGGATCTAAGAAGAAGCAGGAGACCAGTTGATTATTATCTCTGGCTACAGAGATGGAGTTAGTGAAGAAAAGTAAAGCAGTGGTGGTGCTGTGGTGGGGGCAGAAACCATGCTATGTAGGGGTGATAAGGTTTTCTTGAGTGAGATGAGACATAAGTTGCTTGTGCACACAGTACTCAAGAATTTTGGAGAGGGGATAAAGTATAGTAATTGGGTGATAGTTAGAAAATTCAACAGATTTTCCACCTTTGTGGATAGACATGGTGTGGAATTTCTTCCACAGTGTAGAGACAGTGGTATTCACGTCTAGAGAGTTTGATAAGTATAGAGACTGGGTATGCTATGGAATTGGTGGCAGCCTTTAGGAAGAGAGATGGAAACTTGTCTGCGGAAGGGGAGCAAGATTTAAGTTTGTGGAAATATTTCTTAATGTAGCTAATAGGGATGGGATTTAGTGAGAAAGAGCAGTCTTGTAATTCAGGGTGGAAGAAGGAGGGGATTTGTTAGAGTTGGATGTTGGCATGAGTTTGCTGATTGAATCTATAAAGTAGCTATTGAAGATGGAGGCAGTTTCTTGGGGTGAGCTGTTTGGGCAGGTGTTAGGTGTTGAGGGGTTACCAGGGTGCAGAATTTGGTTGATGGTGTTTCAGAATTTTTAGGGATTTTTAGGTTGTTTTGCCAGGAGGATGTGGTAGAAGTTCTTTTTGTCAACGTTTATGTGTTTTTTGGCCAGGTTACAGAGTTCCCTAAATTTTTGAAAGTGTGAGAGTGATTTTTTTTTTATCCAATTTCCATGTGAAAACTCCATTTTGAATGTGGGATAGGGTAGATTTGGAGAGTCAGGAGAAAGAGCTTGATTTGATTCCAACAGTCCTGGGAGGGGCTAAGGAGTTTAGAGTGGTTAGGAAGATAGTGATGAATTGAAGAACTGCATTGTCAAGAGAGATGTGGTAGAGGAAGGACCAGTCAATCGAAAATAGGTGGTTATTGAAATTGTCAGGGTTGAAGTTGGTACTTTATGGCATTTCTTATACTTATGATTATGGTGAAGGTGGGGGGAGAATCTTTGGATGTCAGTAGGGGAATGATCACTGATTGAATCTGGGAGGGATTCACGGTGGTTGCAGAAGTTGGGATGAGAGACTAGAATCCAGTCAAGGAAAGAACTGGTGTTTGCAGGTTCATGAAGAAACATGGGAGAGGAGATAAGGTGGGTATAGCCATAAAGCTGTATGCTAATGGTCAAGCAGTCAGAGGTGAGAGTCAGCCAATTAATGTTGACATCACCAAGTATAATAGCTTCATTAGGAATAGTGTCATGTCCAGTGAAGGATCTGTTCAAGTAAGGGAACGTTGTCACCAGGGAATAAGTAGATAGCAGCAGTTGTTAGGGTTTTGTGATTGTTTTGTTTGCAATTAGCCACGATAAGTTCAGCTGGGTGGAAAAAGGGGGGTAGGTTAGGTAGGGGGAATAAGTGGTCAGAGTACATAATGACTACAACACCTCCTTTTTTCTCTAAGTTATGACATAAGATATTGTAGCCAGGGGGAGGAACTGTATGTCAGTGATATGAGGTTTCAACCATGTTTCTGAGATCTTGATTATGTCAGAGCAGTATTGAGCTATACAAGAGTGAAGTTCAGTTGTTTTAACAATGCTGTGTATGTTGATCGAATAGAAAGAGAGATGTTTGAGAGTGGGGCATAGATGTGACAGAGGTAAATGAGTTGTATTAGAGAGATTTGATGAGCTGTTGAATGGGCCAGGGTTTGGATGAATGGTGCCTGCTAGTCTGAGGGTGTTGCAAAGGTGAAATATAAGTAATGTAATGTGGTAAAGTTGGAGAGGTTTTAGTTTGTATTTGTATGAGGAAGGGTATTGGGAGGGAATCTTTTTTTGGGGAGAGCATGTTTAGTACAGGAAAAGAGAGTGGGTGATAACTAATAGGAGTAGTGTTTTTGTAGTGAATGATTATGCAGAGGATTTGGAGTGAATGTGAAGCTGAGTATGATAAGAAGTGAGGTGAGAGAGAAAAATTAACAGGGATGATTAGCGAAAATGGAGGAGCATTGTGATGGATGCTGAGTAAGATGTGTAAAATGGTGTGTAAGTGGACTGTAGCAGATGAATGGGTTTAATATGTAAGAGGGGGATAGGACAGATGAGTGTGGGTGGGAGGTTTCAGACTAGAGTATAGGATGATAGGAGGAGTTTGAGTAGGAAAGACAGGATCAGATTGGTTGAGGTCAAGGGATGTAGGAGAGTAGAGGGGTGGGGTGAGGATGGTCATCAATAAAGGAAATTTCAGCAGGGGTGGGTGGGAATGGGGATAGGGTAGGGGAGTAGAGTGAGCCCGAGCAGAGTGGGTTGGACTGTGTGCTATTTGTGTCTGAAAATACAAAAAGAAGAAAAAAGAAAAACAATTTGTAAGTAGCTTAAAAATGTCCTACGTTATAGGAGATGCAGGCAAAGGAGAACAATAATGTTTGTGTATGGGATGCTATGTTGTTTATAGTTTTAAAAAATATGTACTTTTAATGCATTATAGTTGTTAGTGAAAGTAAACTAAGTATTAGAACGTGGATGAGATATAAAATAACTCAGAAGATAGCTATGTCATTATAACCACAGAGTGAAGCTATTACTGAAATGCTGAGGAAAGGAATTAAATGAAGATAAGAGTCTGTGGGGATAAAGGGAAAAAGGATGAGTAAGCTGAAGGTCATGCTAAAAATTACAAGAGAAGAGAGATAGTGTTTATGCTTTCTTACAAGTGCCCTTACATAACAGAAGAGAAAAGTGGTAGATAGGGGGATGCCAGAAAAGGATAAGGAGGGTGAGATAGAGTTTCTGTGATGTGCAGCTGTTATAGGTAAAAGGATTTAAGTAGCTTTCTATTATACTGTTTTATGAGCAAAATACCATAACTAAAATATCGTTGGATTAAAGTTGCAGAAAGCTAGCAACGTACATATGCACTTGGAGGGCCAGTTTTCCAGGGCTATACTTTTGGTGTCATACATGAGTTATGGCTTTCTATCATCCATAAGAAAACTAAGTAAATCCCTTTTTGATACACAGATTAAGCAAATAATGTAATTACTGAGTCATTTTGAAGTGAGTAAAAAATGAGAATTTCAAAGTAAAAAAAAAAAAAAGCTGTAGAAATAGATTGCACAATGGATTATTTCATATGAAGCATAAAATATCTATTGACCCACTCTGTGAAATTTGTTCCCAAATCTTACATTTCTAGATAACTCACGAGGTCCCACTTTATCTTTGACCATCGTAACTTGGATCTTTGGAAATGTGAGAATTTATGTGCGATTTTGAAGAAAGGTATACTAATGATGAAACTGTTTTATCTTGGAATATCCCCTTTTATTTGAGGTACAGTGTTTTTTGAGTTAGTACATATAAGACTGGGGGAGTGTTGGTCACAGCCCCTCCATGTAAAGAGGTACAAGGGTGCTTGCTCCTGCTAAATTGAAGTTTACTATTACTTTATGCATACAGTTTCATAGTTTCATGGCTTCCATTATTAAGCCTCAGCCTTGTGATAGAAAGCCTTAACTCTCATATGACACCTGCCGACAGCATATATCTTGGTGTAATTCTTCATTCTTTACGACCTTAATAAGACTACTAAATTGTTAACTGCAGACACACACTAAGCAATTGTCAAAGGTGTATTGATACCAAAGCTTGAATATACCTACCCTCATAGTAACTGGAATCTCTCATTTTCAGATAACTTTAAGTGAGATTTGACAATTCATTATCCAGAGCAATCCCAGAAAACAATACAGCAACTTACTCAAAACAGCTAAATGCTTTCATTGTATTAAAACTAAACACTCTTCTGTAAACCTTACTAATAACAGTTTTTAATGGCTGTCCTCTCTAGCCAATAAACTGCTCTCTACATATTTTCAATACTCACTAAAGCTCTCAACAAAAAGATGTAATTTATCTAATCAGACCCTGGCTTTTTGTCTCAACCACCAAAACAGACTTTTCAAAGATAGATCCACTACCATACAGTTTATTACCTTCTAAAGTAGAAGACAGATAGTTTACATTTAGGAATACATCATCATTCTATTTTCATCTTATTTATTTAATTGTGTTTACCAGGGCAGAGCACTGATAAAATCTGAGAATTTTCATGCTTAACCCAGGCAGGCTCCTGTCTTATCTAAACTTTTTACAGATGTCAAACTGATGATGGCTACTATACAGGGCTACACTGTCTCATGCAGTAGAAGTGACACTTCAAAATTATATTCTCTGTCCTTTGTACTGACAGACTCAACTTTATTATTTAAATATGTACCCCTTAATTCAACAAGTCTCAAAGGTGTGCATGCTATTTCTGTAAACAATCTGACAGTTCTATATCCTTTTTTCTCACCTTGCATAAGACATTGCAACCTTGAAGGTACTATATGAGGGTATGAGTGTTAAGGAAGTGAAGCCTCTCATAAAACGGTGTGGTAGGATTGTCAACATGGAGGAAAAAAGGGGTCAAGCTGGTAGATTTTTCCAAAATTAACTTTTGCTCCTTTCAGACTAATTTAGCCTAAAGATGTTATCCAAATGATGATTTTTTTAAATATTTTTGTATGATGTATATTATCTGTTCTACTTACATGTTTTTGACTGGTATGACATATGTACAACAATAACATTATCGGCTTTGCATCTATGTCATGGCTGAAAAAGGTACATAGATCTAGGCCATTCACAGAGACAGCAAAAGATTTAATGCTTCATGCATACAGCAGTTTCAGAGTTAGTATGCATTTCACTTAACTTAAAAAATGCTTACAGTTTATAAGATTGAAGTTGCAGTTCTTAAAAATGCAACTGTAACCAGCCAGTAATCTGGTATTGTACACACACACACACTCACACACACACACACACACACACACACACACACACACACACACACACACACACACACACACACACACACACACACTATAAAATCGGAGTATATTCCCAATGAGAGAAGATGCACTTTTTCAAACCTAAAAAGACCAAATAAAAATTAGCAAAGCACATAGTACTAAAATAAATAAACTAAACCAGTATTTTTTGGGGGGGGGGGGGCTCAAATCTCCCTGCAATCCCCATTTCCTCTGCTACTTACACATTACAAATTTGAGATCACAGAACAAGCAGGGAACGGGTAAATTCCCACTCCACATTGTACTGCAACCTCCCACATATTAATGCCAGGAGTTTTTATTCAATGACTATTTAATCATAAATGCCATCAAGAGACAGGCTCTATATTCAAAATGTTTGACAAATGCAAAGCAACCCATAAATATATATCTATAGATATAATCTGTTTATATATTTTATATATATATATATATATATATATATATATATATATATATATATATATTGGTCTCCTTCTGTTTGTTGAAAGTGCACTTAATCAACAAACAGAAGGCTCAGCCCACTTCCGTGAAAGTGCAATACATTGAATGTGCACTTTCGAGAAAGCCGATTCATCGAATTGTGTTACAGGGAGGATAAGGGAATATATCCCCCCCCCCCGTAGTGCAATCTCGGAGTTAGTATATTGAAGTATGGGGAGTGGGGGGGTGCAGGGGGGGCAAGCCCCCCTGCATAAATCTGATTTAGTGTTTTGTTTTTTATTTTTTTGTTTTTTTCCATTATTTTGTGTTTCACAAAAGTGCATTTTCGACAAAGTGCACTTTCATGAAAGTGAGTTTGAAAGTTTACGTTTCATTGAAATGTAATTTCAATGCATCAACATAGACCCATCTATATATATATATATATATATATATATATATATATATATATATATATATATATATATACATAGATAGATAGATGTAGATATAGATATATAGATAGGTGCACAACCTTTAATCGATACATCTTGTCATCAATGAGTGAAAAAAGCCTATACAGCTGAATGAAAATCAGCTGATTGAAAATCACAGGTTTTTCAGAATGATATCTTGTTACTCTGGGGATAGGCGAATATACACTTTCCCAAGTATAGAGCAATGTTATTGGTGGTATATATAATTAGCAGGGAAATGTGGGGGTACAGAGACTTGCTCCAACTGAAATAACTGTGTTTTTTAATGCTTTTGTGAGTCAATGTTTGTCTCAGTGTGTCTATATTAAAAGAATGAACATTTACTTATCCGAATACCTAAATGAAGACATGTCTTCATCAAACTGCGAAAACACAGATCGCCCTGAAGCGCGAAATCCGAAATTTCGAATCATCATGGTTGGCCCTCCTGCGGTATAGCTCCGTAACGTAAGTGTGCAATAGTTACGGACCTTAAGGTTAGGATGCGGGTTAAGGTAAGTGCATAGATGGTAATGTATGTTAGATTTAGTGTGGGGTTAGAAGTAGGGTTTTATTAAGTGTATGTGTGTGGATTATTTAGTTTGTTTGGGTATAGCTTTTTAAGGTAAGTGTGCGATAGTTATGGACCTTAGGGTTAGGGTGTGGGGTAAGTTAAGTGCATACATGGTGGTATATGCAAGATTTAGTGTAGGGTTAGAAGTAGGGTTTAGTTTAGGGTTAGAAGTAGGGTTTTGGTTAGTGTATGTATGTGGTTTATTTAGTTTGTTTGTGTAAGTAGTATGGGTGGTGGGATGGGACAACTATGACATTTCGAGTTTTTGAATTTTGCTGTTTAGGGTGTTCGGTGTATTTGCAGTTCGCGGAATATGTGTCAGCGTTAAGGTACTCGGGTAAGTAAACGTTCGTGTTTTTAATATAGACCCTGTCTCAGTCAACTATTAGGTGTTGATTATTTCTGAATGAATATTGCATGGTTTTGATTGAAGAATAGGCTTTTTCCCATGGAAAAAATTTACTGTTCTGAGCTTTCGATGTTTTCAGATTTCGTGGTTAGAAGTTCGAGGTTTTTGTATTCGATGATGTGCTGTTTCATTGAACTGATATAGACCCCTTAATAACAATTTGTGCTGACATTATGTATGTTGTTATTAATGCTATTCAGTCAATTTAAGTAAATTTCACACACACACACACACACACACACACACACACACACACACACACACACACACACACACACACACACACATCTAAATCAGAACTCGGTACTCTTACATTGCTGGCTTTTTTCTGTGCAGGGCCATAAACACTGAGGAGTCTGAGGAGTGAGTGATCTGCCCTTATAAGGTGAGGGGTTCAGGGAAAATGTGTTGAATGTATTTTCTCTTTTGCAATGAGTTAAGTTTTGTCTACTTGTCTTAAGTGATTTATGTATGTATGTATGTATGTATCCATTTATATGTGTGCACATATATACCTATGTATATCTAGATATGTGTATACACACATGTTCTTATACAACTCAAGAAGGAATCCAGCACAACAAATTTGTCATCTTTATTTATTTATTTGTCACAACAGTTAGAAAACACAGACTACAACTTCACCAATTAATGGTCTTTTCATTGCGAATCTGAACAACAGAAATATTCCCACTTTAAATAAGCAAAGTCATATCTATCATATAAACCTCGAGAAAAACTGTTAAATTATAATGAATGCTATAAAATACAATGATACTGAATTTAATAAACTAAACAATTGGGCAAATTTAATAAAGCCTAGATGGTCCGCTAGCACCATGTGCGCATCATGCTGGTACGTTCACACGCTAGCGCACCGTGTTGTATTCAGTAAGAGGCTATACACCATGTATTACTATGATAATGTGTTTTATGTCACATATAATGGTACTAATTTTCTCTCTTTTTTTTTTTATTTCACCCAACCCTTCTCTCTTTTTTTATTTTCTATTAAGTGTCATCTAAATGTCTCTGCGTCATCCATCTGTAACAAATCAATAAATGCTTCACAGCACAGTGAGGTAGGCCAACCCCAGTGCACACCCAAACCCACTCCACTGGATCCAGCACTGACCCCCAGCAGATAAAGGACCCAACTTGGCAGTACTGCCTCTGCTGCCCCTACACTACCTGGGCCCTCAGGTAGCAGTACCCCAGAAGTTGGGGGTGTGCTACCCTCTGGGAGTACTGGTGGAGGTGGGTATTTCATCACCTGACAGGAGATGACAGGACTGGTGTATACGGTCGTGCACAGAACCATTGTCTATGTCAGATGGAGAAGCTGATCTGCCTCATAGTACATAGGAGGAGAAGAAGTCAAGCACTCCAGCAGCTAGCAGAGTAAGGTGACAGTGATGACTGTCCTGTGAGTGAGGCTAGACATTGTCCCCATATTTGATGGGCATGACCTTGGGTTGTCCCCTCCTTTACCTCAGTCATGATGTCCCCCAACATTTTGTGCCCCTCACTGCTCCTGTGTCTTGTCTTGTTTGCTTTGTTTATTTGCATCTCCTTTGCTTCCTCACCTACCCAATTTACCTGACCCAGAAATACCAATGTCCCTTGCACAGGATTCCTCTCTTACTGAAGAAAAACAATAAATAAATAGGCACTTGTCCTACAAAAAAAATGTATGTATGTATATATATATATATATATATATATATATATATATATATATATATATATATATATATATATATATATATATATCGTCCCATATATAGCTCTCCATTTTGCACATGTGTCTGCTTGACACACTTGATTTGGTCCAATTGGCTATACAACATAATTGTATTGCATTCACCCCTCTTTGCAGAGGTGGCAGTCCAAATGTAGCTAATATTCTGTACATATTCTCATTTTACACTGTTGAAGAAATGGATAGCTATGGTTCTTACCTACCTCCTTCATGCACATACCTATATTGCTTTCCGTTTGTTCTTCCACCTGCTTACTCTCCATTTCACCACTTTTCTACCTACCCATTTTAATACCTATAATCTTTTCAAAAATGAATCACACACAACACATATAAGTAACCAAAAAATAAATGAGGCCCTTCACTTTTTGGTCTCTATGTTTGCTCAGAGTTTGGCATCATGCACCAATGCCAAGCGATGGCG
Organism: Protopterus annectens; assembly: GCF_019279795.1. Classification (NCBI taxonomy): domain Eukaryota; kingdom Metazoa; phylum Chordata; order Ceratodontiformes; family Protopteridae; genus Protopterus; species Protopterus annectens. The sequence continues at coordinate 1,052,349,509 of NC_056726.1, read as the reverse complement.
AATGGCTCTTTCTTGCTGAGGTTACCTCCACACAATGCCACCTAAACATGCTGCGTTGCATCAACACACAGTAACACATGGTGAATGTAGGTTAAAGTATAATTTCATTGCATTGTCACTGCTTATTTAAACTTATTACATACACTTGGGTTCTAACCCTATGTCAACTGGGCTAGACAGGAAAGGTGTTAATGCATTTACACGTGCTGTCACAGAGTCAGCTAAGCAGTAGTTGTGTTTCCTAGACTCAGTTCTACATCTCATAATATTAGCATTGAGCCTTGTGTTTGCACACTGCTTACCTATGCACTAATGTGGAAAGCAGTAGAAATGTGTATCTCGTATGCGCAAACACTTTGCCAGCCATCATGCAAACCCACTGCTCAGTGGTGCACTGTGCAAACAAGGGTTAGTTAGGCATACTCTTTGTACTGTACTGAGTACATTTTTTCTGAGCATCCCATCAACATGATTTTCTTCAGGTCATATTATGTCTACAACCGTCTAAGTGAATGCCATTATCAATAGGTGCAGTATTGCTAATCTAAAAAAATATTGTTAATAGTTTTGGGGGAAAAGCTGAAATTGTTCCTTGCATTTATTAAGTGCTTCGGGGGGGCTGCATTATGAGTGATGTGTCCATTTCTAATTGCTATGTGTCCAAGGGGATTAGCACTAACAGCTTGTGAGTACAAAACTGGATAGAATTGCTATTTCCCTGTATGCACAGTGGACAATAGCATGCATTACTTTTGTTTACTATCCATTTAGTGTTCATAACATAGTACTATATGTGTAAATAGACATAAAATGAAGGCCATAACTCAGACAATGTCACATATTGACAATTCAGGCAACTGTTACCTCCCCCCATGCACTGCAACCCTGGTCTCTCAGTACTTGTTCACAAATATATCAACTACACTACATAACTGAATAAAAATGTTGTGTTATATACCATGCACATCTGTAAAAGGGCAATAGACATTTTCAGATTTTGCAAAACTTGTAG
>NC_056726.1:1052283497-1052343497 GCF_019279795.1 Protopterus annectens | reverse complement strand
GGACCGCTCTTTTACTGTCTGGATTTGTGCTATAGCGTGTGTACTTTTTCTAATGTAGGACTGCTCTTTTACTGTCTGGATTTGTGCTAAAGTGTGTGTACTCTTTCTAGTGTAAGTGCGAATGTGTTTAGCACTTGGGTGGTACTGAATACATGGGACGGCTCTAGTACTGTTGTGTTCAGGTTGGTGGGAGTTGCGTTGATGCAGCCTCTGATATAAGACTACTCATCTACCTCTGATACTGATAGAACAGCGTGTTTACTATTACTAATCCAAACGCGAATGCGTTCAGCCTTAAGGTGGCACTAAATTGGTAGGATTGCAATAATATTGTTGGTGGACAGATTAACGCGAATGCGTTTAGTATAGTCTTTCTTGTAATGCTACTCCGCTACTGTCTGCATTGATTCTGTAGCACGTGGATCTTTGCTCAGCTATACGCGAATGCGTTTAGCTTTCAGGTAGCGCTACATAAGTGGGACCCCTCTGAAAATGATACCGATACTGCTTAAGCTGGTATAGGAACCCTTTACATCTCACGCAAATGCTGGTTTTGTATGCTGTGCTGTTCCAACCTATGAGTACTTACGGGCTGTGCAAACGTGAATAATTTTAGATAGTTTGGCTAGCTTTTAAAGTGACTGCTCTTGACTTTGTTGCTAACTTAGAAGTGAATGCGTTTAGTTATTAGGTTTGCCTTACATTGGGACTGCTCCTATCCTAGTCCTCACACCTATTGCTTTCACATATCATATTTCTGTATACGCAATAGCGTTCCGTGTTATGACTTGCTATTTACACCATCTACACCTCCTAAAGAGACTGGAAAGTGTTTCAATTGAATTGTTTATGTTAACGTGAATGCGTTCACTGCATTACTCTGGTGTGTGTGGTGATTTGCTGTAACACTAGGCTCTATATATTATTAGCTATACAGTTATTTATTTGAAATGTACTTTTCACCATTAATATGTACATCCTAAAGAGTTATATCAACTATGTGTAACGTTGCTTTGCTTACCAGTTGCATAACCTGTCTTTTATTGCATTTTGACTCTGAATTGTAACCCTGTATGTTAATATTGTACTCTAACATTATCTTTTTGTCCTCTCTCCCTCCTCTAACAGCTATCCCCTACACGACCCTGTGTCTTTGCCTGGGTTGTATCCCTCTAATTTCACTATTAGGGTGTTCCCCACAGAATACCCTTGGACTCGGTCAGGGCATTGTCTTCTTCTACCACCCTCTACCACCAGAAAAAAGAGAGTATGTCTACCTAGTCATGCTATATTACGTTTTAACTAAATGTTCCTGCTAAACTTTCAGACTGCCACTAGCTAAGCAGCCAGCAGCTACCCCTCCTTACTCCTTCATTTCCCCTCACAGTCTCCTCGGATGGCCACATAGGCTATCCTCTCTCCCCCTTCTAGTATAGCTCCACGCCTGGTAGCTCCCTTGTTTGCTTACTGCACTACTACTTTGTCCACTAGATGTTATACTTTTCTCATCCCTATTTGGGATATTAGTACTGACTTCTGCCTTACACTTTTATTCTCCCCTCCTTATACTAATCCTTTTCCTCCTTTACCTCTCTGTCTCATCCTCTCCCCCGAGGATACTTTCTCTTGCCTGATTCCCCCTTCCTTCCCTGATACTTTTTCCACTCTCCTCTGGTCTACTTTGTGTGCCCCGCTCCTCACCCTACCCCCATATCCCACCCACCCCCAGGGGTCCTACATTTATATTTCTACAAGCCACACCTCCTACTACTGCTATCCTATCCAATTCACAGTCTCACAGATTGTGTAACTTCCTTCACTTAGTCACACCTACATACCACTTTAACCAACCCACCACTATCTCACTAAAGTCCTATACCATTACAGCCCCTTCCACTCTACCCCCTACTCCCACCACACACCCCTCTACAACATATCAGGAAACCCTACTTCACATACAACTGTCTTATCATGTCTACAACTATCCTCCACTCACAACTTAAACTACCTATCACCTTCTTACTATTATTCCTTCTCATTACTACCTACTTCTTAACCTCCTATGAACACTCCTTAACTATTTCTCTCACTTCCCTCAAAACATACTAGTACACCTACAACATACCTACCTTCATCCTATTTACCTACCTCATCACAAACCATATATCTACTTCCCAAATACCATAGACTATTTCATTGTAAACTACTAAAAACTAAATCAAAGAAAGTATTTGACACATCTCTAAAACACATATCCAAAAACTATGGTCTACTACTCCATCTACTTCAGGACGGTGACATACACCCCAATCCAGGCCCTCAACCTACAACTACTGAAACACACAGTCACCATATAAAAGCTCTCCTTCCTCCATCAACTATAACTACAAACATACTATCCTTGGCCCACCTAAATATACGCAGTATCTGTAATAAAGTTAGTCAAATACACGCCCTACTAGAAGTACACAACTTTGACATTCTATGCTTATCAGAAACCTGGCTAAAACCATCTATTAAAGATATTGAAATTACCCCACCTGGATATAACATTGTTAGACTTGATCGCACCTCCAAGAAAGGAGGTGGAGTAGCTATCCTATATAAATCTAACCTGAAGCTTACTCTTCTTGACCTTGCTCTTACCCAAAACAATAATGTCGAAATAATCTGCTCTAGAGTTCAAATTAATACTACTAAATCAATAAACATCATTTGTGCTTATCTGCCTCCAGGAAATAATATCCCCACATTAGAACAACTTCTTGAACAACTCTCAAATTACCTCCCCAAGAAACACTACTTCTTGGAGACTTTAACATTGACTGGAAATCTTGTAACAATGCTAACCCTACTTCCCATTTAAACCTTTTGGTTTCAAACAACTAATTGATAGTGCCACTAGAATAAATAAAACAAGCAAAAAGAAACCACCTTAGACTGGGTTCTTACAAACTCCCCTCACAAAGCTACAAAACTGGCATCCTTCCTGATGACCTTAGCGATCACTCCCTCACATATGTCATTAGAGCTAAAACTCATCAAAACTTACCTACCTCACATAGAACACTATATTCAAAGAAACAATTTAATCCCCAAAGATTTCAAACAGAACTCTCACAATACAATTGGACCCTCTAAAGCACCTCTCTCTCAACAAAGCCATAGAATATTTCAACTCAGCATTCCTTACAATCCTAAACCACCATGCCCCAAGTCGTACCATTAGAATAAAGACCAGAACAGCACCCTGGCTTACCTCTAATACTAAACAAAAGATCAGGCTTAAAAATAAATCTTGGAAGAAATGGCTCCTCTAGAAACCCAACAGACTATCAAACCTTTAGAGAGCTGAGAAACAAAACCAAAAATGCTATTATTTCAGACAAAAAGAACTACTATGTAGAACTTCAGCAATCCACAAAAAGAACCAAAAGGTTCTGGTCTACTATCACTCATCTACTTACCCCAGGTAAAATAGTAACACCTAACCCACAGAATCTAGACCCTGATAATCCCTCTTTAATAGCCAATAACTTTAATAGCTTTCTTACTACTACCAATCAAACACTAGCAAGCCATTTATCCCCTGATGCTTCCCAACTGATCTTAAGTAACACCAACAACGTCATTCCTTCCTTCAACTTCAACCCATACCCACCTCCTACATACAATCTCTCTTACAAAACTTAAACCCACTACCCCTCAGCAGATAAGCTTCCTGCTGAATTCCTTCAGGTAGCAGCAAAGCTATAGCCTACCCTGTTTCGATCCTAATAAACAGATCCATAAAAGAAAGTGATTTTCCAGCAATCTGGAAGATATCACACATCATACCCTTACATAAAGGAGGCAAATCCACTGACCTCTCTAACTACCGCCCAATAGCACTATCATCTCCACTAGCTAAAATCATGGAAAAATGTATACACAAACAACTACTTAACCATCTCCTTCAAAATAACCTACTAGCAAACACTCAACATGGATTTAGACCCTCACATAGTACGACCACTGCACTACTTTCCTTTACTAACACAATAAACTGTAACCGTAATAATAACAAACTAACTGCTTCTCTTTTCCTAGACCTGTCAAAAGCCTTCGACATGGTCAACCATAAACTTCTCCTACACATACTAAACTCACTTGCCTTGGATTTTTCCTCCTTAACGTGGTTCTCATCCTACCTTGAAAACCGACAACAAGCAGTACTCTGGAAAAATTCTCTATCTGCTCTACTACCTATCTCCTTAGGAGTACCTCAAGGATCAATATTAGGCCCACTCTTATTCTCTATCTTTATTAATGATCTTCAATCATCTATCCATAACACTACCTGCATACAATATGCAGATGATTCTACCATCATCTGTACAGCTCCCACCCAATCTGAACTCCAGTCACTCACACAATCTACCTTTTCAACCGTTGAACAATGGTTCTCAAAAGATGTCTCCTTCTCAACTCCAAGAAAACAAAACTATTACTATTCTCACCTACCCACAAATCTCCTCAACTAAATTTTACTATTACTGCAGCTGACAATTCTCTTATCTCCCCAGATTCTACTACCAAACTGCTTGGTGTTACTATTGATAATAATCTTAACTATGATTGTCATATCAATAACACTATAAAAGCAGTAAATAAAAAGATAGGTTCACTGTACAGAATAAAACCCTTCCTTACTCCAGAAGCACGGACCACCTTAGCTCAATCACATCTTATCTCCACCCTACTGTATGCTTCCTCTATTTACACCAATCTCTCTAAAGGTAACCTGAAAAAACTAATTACATCCTATCATAATATAGCCCGTTTTGCCACAGCATCCCAGTACAGAACTCACCACTGCAATAACTTAAAACAATTACAATGGTTAGAACTACCTAACAAGCTTATCTATCAACAACTCTTAATTACACATAACATTCTTTATCAACCAACAAAAACACCAGCTCTCAGTAACCTCCTTACTCCCTACAAAACTTGAAACAGTTATGATCTGCGAAAAGATACAAGACACCACAACTAGAATTACAAATTCAGCAGGTAACTGTCTATTTTCAAACTCCATAGGGAAAATATGGAATAACCTCCCCCCCACACATTACCTCACTAGACTCCTTTCAACTTTTCAAAAAACAACTTCTATTACATCTTAACAACTTCTGGCTCTGCTCCTGTACCAATCCAGACTAAATGACTTCTTCGCTCTTCAGCCATACCTCCCTACGTAAAAATCACTATCTTTCCCTGCTATTTCAAATGACTAAATTACTGTACTGTTCTAAAAAAAAAAAAATATGAATATATAGCTTAGGCTATTTGTTTTTACCTGTTTTTTTCGCTGTATTTTCTACTACACTAAAATGTATGCATTGTTGCTTAAATGTTTAACCTTGTTTTAATTGTGGAGCTTTTCTCCCCGGGCCTCCACTGAAAATGGAAATTATCCAGCTGGACTAGCCCGGTCAACAAATGTAAAATAAAATAAAATAAAATAAAATAATATCTTGATGAGTGGATGGGAGATCGTAGGTTTACCCCGGGTATCACTTCTGTGTCACTGTTAGACAGAGGCACAGTATACTAACCTCGAAAAAGGGCATAGCAAAATTAATTTAAAATGGGTGGTGAAAGCCAAACATTCTCTGGCTAGGCTTATAAATGCCCTAGGGCAGATAGCCTAGTATGAACCTATGAACCTATGAACCTATATATACACACACACACACACACACACACACACACACACACACACACACACACACACACACACACGCACACACGCACACACACACACACAAACACACACACACACACACACACACACACACACACACACACACACACACACACACACACACACACACACACACACACACACACACACATATATATATACACACACACACACACACACACACACACACATATATATATGTGTGTGCATGTGTGTGTGTGTGTGTGTGTGTGTGTGTGTGTGTGTGTGTGTGTGTCTGTGTGTCTGTGTGTCTGTGTGTCTGTGTGTCTGTGTGCGTGTTTGCGTGTGCGCGTGTGTGTGTGTGTGTGTGTAAATATATATATATATATATATATATATATATATATATATGGGTCTACTTCTTTTGACCTAACTTTAATTTGACTGACACTCATTTGCCTGACCCCATTTGACTGAAATTTGAGACCAAATGACTGAAATTTCATTTGCCTGACACTTCATTTGCCCGACAAGTATTATTAGCAAGAAAATGGAATATGCCCCCTTCCCCACTGCAGTGCGACCCTGGAGTTAGAATATATAGTTAGGGGGGGTGTGTGGGGCGAAGCCCCCCAGTTCATTTCATATGATATTGTTAACTTTTGATGTAATATTGCTTAGTAACAGAAAAGTAAGTGGGGAGCTTTGCCCCCCACACCCCCTGTTGTGGAGGGCTGTGCCCCCCACACACCCCTAACTATATATTCTAACTCCAGGGTCGCACTGCAGTGGGGAAGGGGGCATATTCCATTTTCTTGCTAATAATACTTGTCGGGCAAATGAAGTGTCAGGCAAATGAAATGTCAGGCAAATGAAATTTCAGTCATTTGGTCTCAGGCAAATGAGTGTCAGGCAAATGAAAGTTAGGTCAAAAGAAGTAGACCTTTTTTTGATTTGGAATGGTACGGAAATACAACTGATGGAATTTATTAAATACATTAATTTGTCTTCTGACTTTTTGAAATTTACTTTGAATTATTCTACGGAAGGTATACAGCTTTTAGATGTATACATATGTAAGGATGAAAAAGGTGGCTTAATTAGTAGATTGTACAAGAAGGAATGTCATGTCAACCAGTTACTCAGTAGGGGTAGTATGCATCCAAATTTTGTTTTTGACAATGTTGCTAAGAATCAGTTTTTTAGGGCATCAAGGCTCAATGTGAGGGATGAAGACTATGAGCATCATGTGAGGGATGAAGACTATGAGCATCATAAAACTAAAATTGGGTTGGATTTGGTTGCTAGGGGTTACGAACAGGGATTGGTGAGGAAGAACTCTGCAGCCATAGATGCTGTGAGATCCACCGTAGCTAAACCCTACTTTTCTGAACACTCTAGTAAAAAGAATAGAACCATTGATAATCGACTTAGAATGTCTATGCATTATACTAGAGATGTAAAATTGTATACAGAAATTATAAATAAGCATTGGGGCATTCTGATGACGGATGACAACATTAAGGCCTTGGTTGGTACAAAACCTCAATTTTCTTTTAAGAATATGAAATCATTAAAGTCTAGGTTATGTCATAAATCCCAGAATGAATATTTAACCAATAATTTGGGCACCAAACCATGTGGGACATGTAATTATTGTAGTTATGTGTCCACAGCTTTTGAATTTAAACATCCAGATACAGGTGAATTTTACAAACTTATTACTAGTGCTGATTGTGGCACCATGCATGTTGTATATCTTGCAGTCTGTACCCTATGTAATAAATACTATGTAGGTAAGACTGACTGCAGTCTTAGAGAGAGGATTAGAGAACATTTATATAACATTAAGAGAATGAATGGTACTAATGCACTTGCCAAGCATGTTATGCAAACAGATATAAAACATGGTTTTATGTTCTCAGTACTAGCTAAAACTTTCGAGACTGTGAGAAGGGGTAATGTAAGACACAGAACTGAAGAGTTAGAAGCAGGTTGGATTATTAGATTAAGGGCCAACTGTGGGCATGGTCTAAATGACCATGTTCCTATTAAACCAACATTACAGAAAAGGTCTCTGAGGAAGTAATTATAATTATTTTAACAACATTTATTTTATATTTATGTATGTATACACGAGTATGTAATATTGTTCAATGAAAATAATTTGGAAACTTCTTTATTAGACATGGAAACATACAAAACAGTTAGTATAGACTTTGTTAAAACAAAGTATACTAGGATAAGTAGTTCCTTGTTTGACATGTTTAGTCAAGGAGAATTAGATGGCAATAACTATGAATTTATATTAGTTGAAGAACCTAGAATGCCAAACTTATTTGAGATTCCAAAAATTCAAGAAACAAACAATACTATACCATTCAGACCGATTATTTCAGCAAGAAAGTCCAAAACGGAAAACATTTCTATATGGTTGGACAAAATATTGAATCCGATAGTCCAGAAGTCCAAATATTATCTTAGAGATTCATGGCATTTATTAGAAATTTTCAGAGATTACACAATAGATGGAACAGAGCTATTTTTTTGGAACTTTAGATATCAAGAGTTTGTATACATCTATAGACCAAGAAATAGGTATAGAATACATGAGAGAGTATTTAAACAAAAGCTCAAGACTATCAGGAATTGAAATAAACACTTGTTGCAGCCTCATGGAATTAGTGTTAGAAAACAATTTTTTTGTTTTCAACAAAAAAATGTATCAACAAATTTCAGGGGTGGCAATGGGTGCAAGGGTAGCTCCAGCGTTTGCCAACATTGTCATGGCAAATTGGGAGTAAAGATACATAGAGAATCATCAAGACTTTCGTAAAGTCAAAATCTATCGCAGGTTTATAGACGATTTGATTTTTTTATGGTCTGGAGATCAGACAGAATTTGAAAAGTTTGTGGAAGATTTGAATACTACCACTTCATTTTTGTATTTTAAAGTTGGGGAATTTGGCAAAGCACTCAATTTCCTAGATATCAGCATAGAAATTAATACAGAAAGCAAGGTCTTCACAAGTAGGATTTATAGAAAACCTTACTTTGCCAATCAATACTTACACAATGACAGCTTACATCCGACACACATGAAAAAGGGTGTCATTAAAGGACAGTATATAAGGTTAAGTAGGTTAACATCCAATGATGAAATTTTTATAGAAGAAGGTAAAATCGTGAGAAAATTGTTCCAAAAACGAGGTTATGACAAAAAGTGGATCAAAAAATAAAGAAGGAGGTTATACCTTTGAGAAAAAATGTAGCTAAGCCTATTTTGCATTCTACAGACATCTTAGTAGAAGCATGTGTGATGTCTGAATATATTTTTAATATAGAAAACAAAAATTCAAATGAATATAGAACATCTTTTCTGATACCTATAGTAGATGAAATGTGGGAAATCAAGAATGTTATAACAGAAAACTGGAAGATCATTTTGGGAAACAAAGAATTAGTAGACATTTTGGGTTTTAGCCCAAAATTTACATACAAAAGAAACTTGAACATCAGAAGTATGTTAGAATTTCATGAAGATTCTAAGAAATCATCTAGATCTTGTTCCATCAAAAAAGGTACCTACAGCTGTAACAATTGTAGACAGTGTAGGTTCATCAGTAATACATCTTTTGTCACTTTAGGGCAGTTCAATGAAATATTTTGGGCAAGAAATTATTTCAATTGTAATAGTGAGCTGATAGTATATGTAGCAAGTTGTGTGACATGCAAACATTATTATATAGGTAAGACAAAAAGAAGCCTGAAAAGGCGTATTTATGAGCACAATTTGGCGATTAAAAAAAGTGATAGATCTAATGCTCTTTTCAGACATTCTAGTATCTGCAAAGAATTCAAGAAATTTGAATTTTTTGTTTTAGATAATGTAGACAAAGTCATTTTTGGAGGAGATTTAAATAACATCCTTGAATGTAAAGAAGCATATTGGCAACTATACTTAGGGGCAGACAAACTCCCCGGATTAAATGAAATGATTAACATATAATGTTTTTTAACATATAGATAATTTAATTATTTAATTATTTAATCATTTGTATTTAAATAATATTATTATAAAAATATCAAGTCAACAACATAAAAATTGTTTTAAATATGAAAACATTTGGTTTATACACATGGTTAAATATGTATTGATGGTGTCATCAAAATGTCATTTCCTGTGAAAGAATATAAAAGGAAGTAAACATAATGAAAAAGTATTTTCTGAAGAAGGTCACAGAATAAAAGTGATTGAAAGTGCTAAAATAAGATTTCGTGTTGCTGAGTGTTGCTGTGTGGATTACTGGTACATTTCTGTTTTTTGGTTCTAATTGTTCCATGTTTTATATAAAAAATTTTTATGATATTTTTTAGCTACATGTTCACTTTAATTATTTGCATCTAGGTTTTGTCACATGATTAACTGTTAGTATAAATAGGTGTTCTAATCAGCATGTATTATGCACCTGACGAAGCTATATGTGAAAGCGCTTGTGTGAATAAAGCTGAGCTGACATCAACTTCTAGGATTTTGGATTCGTATTTCAACAGATTTTGAAGTTTGGAGCCATACCTTTGCTTTTTGGACTTTTATTTGATTTTTATCTTTTAGCAAAGGTTAGCTGTTGAACTGGTAACATTTTTAACTTGCCTAATATATATATATATATATATATATATATATATATATATATATATATATATATATATATATATATATATATATATGGTTGCCTATCAGAAGTCTGAAACACTATAAGCCTGAAAATCAAAATCCTGAAAACTATAGACTGAAAGTTCAAAATCCTGAAAGACCAAAATCCTGAAACTCAAAATCCTGAAAACACAAAATGGACATACTGACGTCATTGTGGCTTTGCTATTGTTAGCCCTGTGGTGTTGGGTCATGCGTTGGGTTCAGGTAAGTGTGCGGTTTGTTTTATGTTAGGGTTAGGGGCGGTTTAAGTGAGTTAGGGTTAGGGCGCAGGTTAGGCATGTATGCAATAGTGACAAATATTGGGGTTAGGGGCGGTTTAAGTGAGTTAGGGTTAGAGGCGGGTCAGGTGAGTGTGCGATAGTGATGGACCTTAGGGTTAGGGTTAGGGTCAGGGTCAGTTGGTAGATATTAGTGTCTTTATAGTGACATATTAGCATTATTTGTGTTTTCAGGATTTTGAGTTTCAGGATTTTGGTCTTTCAGGATTTTGAACTTTCAGTCTATAGTTTTCAGGATTTTGATTTTTCAGGCTTATAGTGTTTCAGGCTTCTGATAGGGAACCATATATATATATATATATATATATATATATATATATACACACACACACACACACACACACACACACACACACACACACACACACACACACACACACACATATATATATATATATATATATACATACATACACACACACACACACACACACACACACACACACACACACACACACACACACACAAACACACACACGCACACACACACACACATATATATCTGACATGCATACCAGTCAACTAGCCTGTAGTGATCATAATGTCACATACAGGTATAGCAGTGTCCCTCCTAACACTTCCAGTATATGTTAGTGTCAGAACAGTGTGCTTGATTACACTCATAGATTGCTGACATGTCATAATAGTTGTACAAATGTGATCATGCAGAACAATCTACGATCACTCAGAATCACATATGTTGTGTCAGAGACATGGGATTACTGGTGGTAATATCCTGATATTGTGCATGCTTCTTTTACTGTTGCCCATGAGCCTGTAACTGTGTCCCACTTGTTGGAGACCTCTGATGACAATACTGTCATATTCAGGTGAATCAGTTTGCACAGCTTCACAATATGCACCCAACTCCGATTATATATCACATGCCTGATAGATGTCCTCTCCATTGTTCATGTCATGATTCTTATATCACAAAGACAACTTTTCTGGTGTTCTGTCACCTTGTCTGAGAGTCATGTTGTCACTGAGCAGACCGTATTGTACCATGTCGATATGTGATTAGTTCTCCTGCTACAACTGTATTCCATTTACATGCCCTCGTCTGCAGTACATTACAATGTTTCACCTGTTCTCTTTCTCTGTGCTCATTAGTACAATTCATCTGTGTGTTCTTATTCAATCCCCTGACTCTTTATTTTAAACGGCAGTCCATGTAACCTTACAGATTTTTTACAAGCACAGTACAGGACATTGTATGCAATGCCTAGAATGGGATTCCACAATACTTTTCATTGTATACAATGTCATGCTCCTTGCTAGAACATATACATCAGTATATGATAAACGCTGGTAATCACTGTGGCATTCTGTGCAATCCCTCTAACCTAGTTTGCTCTATTCTAAACAAGTTCACTATCTGTGTTACTTACATGATTTCCTGATAGGCAATACCATTGCCAGCCATGAAACTGCGCTTCTTTAAGTTTAAATGCAGCATGAATATATAATTAGCGCTGCCGCTGACCAAGCAAATGCAAACTCTGTGCAGGCTTTGCACAAAGTCTACATGGAGTTTATAGAACCACAGGAAATTTCTCAATGACATGCAGAAGACTGAATGTCAAAATAATATAGTGAAATAAAACTAATATCAAAATAAACAAGGCTATACTAACATAAAACCTATGTGCCAACTATCGCAAACAGAAATAGTACTGTGTGTAATCATGAAAGTAGTGAAGCAATCGATTACTCTGGAATAAAACATCTATTACAATTATGAATTAAAAAGCAAAAATAATGCAATACTATGTCACATTTCATGAAATTAGCAAATACCGACATCTGCTGGTAAACGTATATGATGCAGGTATGCAGATGTGAAGGGCAGATACTGTGTTCAGAAATGACAATACTTATAGAAATAACAATAATAATAATTATCGAAAACCACTTAAATTATTACATTGGACCAAAAGAAAAAAAAAAGATTGATACCATACTATAAATTAAAAAAAGGCAGATAGTGGAACCGAAATCTTATACATAATCAGTGCATACTTGATGAGTTTAAAGGAGACAGTGCTGAGTCTAGTATGGAGAAAGATTTACAGACATGTCTAAATCCTTCATGTTTCTCTTTATCCCTAAATCTCACTGATGCACCAATCTGGACTTCAAAATTAATCCCAGAAGCAACATACAAGTTGCAAATAGTAAGTTGCTAGGTGTTACTATAGACAAAAACCTATATTTGATCCTCATATACTAGAAGCAATTAAAATGGCACCTTAAAAATTAGAGCATCATATCGAATGAAGCAGTACTTCACTGAACCTAATAGAATAACTACAGCATCCGCTTAGCAACTACCAACAATATTATAAGCTTCCCCTACACCTTTAAATCTCCTTGGGAACATCCCTTATAGGGGTCCATCACTGCAATGCACACAAAAAACATAATTGATTTTAACCACCTCATTACCTCAGTTATTCACAACTAGTTGTAGCCCACAACCTTGTACATAAAACTAACAGGTATCACCTTAATTATTCTCAACTAGTTGTAGCCCAAAACCTTGTATGTAAAACTAACAAGAATCACCTCAGCTATTCACAATTAGTTGTAGCCCACAACCTTGTACGTAAAATTAACAAGTTATCACCTCAGCTATTCACAACTAGTTGAATAAAACAATCTTGTATGTAAAACTAACAGCATCTCAGTGTACAAAGTATACTCCAAACCTACTTAGCTCCCACCCCCTGAAGCATAGGCTCAACAAACAATCCTTACTCTCTATTCACAAAGCTAGTAACTCAGCAGGGGAAGCCATTTATTCAATTCGAATTCCCAAACTATGAAACTCAATACATGTACCACTAAGACTCAATAACAGTTTCAAAAATCAAGTAAAACATCTCAAGGACTCCTGGCTATACTTTTAATCTTCACCAGGCTAAGTCTAATACAAACAACCCTGCCCTTATGACCACTTTCCCACATTTTTCTACCTCACAAAAAATGGACTTTGGTAATAAATAGTGAAGACTCAAGTTGTAAATAAAATGCATATAGTCTCCCATAACTCCTGCTATATCTGTACTATTACACCAATACCTCTAGATACTAACATCCACAGCTAACATTATTACATTATTAGACCTATAATTTACTTCTTACTACTCTGCCCCAAAGGGTAAGTTACCCTAATGCAACCTGAATAACTTGTGTAACTCCCACTTTAAAACAGGTATCTATATGTTTAGCCATGCATACACATGTTCATAGCTGTTCCAGCACTAATGCTTATATATAATATATAGCATGTTAATATGCTGTTATGATTGCACCACAAAGTATTGTACCTCAGTCATTATACCAGTTACCAGTACGAATGTATAGTTTTATTCAATACTTTTGTGTAATGTAAACCAGTTCAGTATGCTATTGTATATCATTTTTAACACTACACAATCACAAACACATAATCACACATACACTTAATTATATATATATATATATATATATATATATATATATATATATATACATACATACATATATATATGCATATATATTATATATTTATATATATATATATATATATATATATATATATATATATATATATATATATACATATATATATATATTACCTGAGTTACCTGGGATAGCTCTGTTGATTGAAAGCTGGAAGTAAAACCAATCAACCTGCCAAACATGAACTGGGAATTGCTACACTTAATGTAGGTTCACTGACAGGATGCAGCTTGGAAGTGGAAGACATGATGATATGGAGGAGATTGGACATCCTATGTATCCAAGAGACAAGATGGAAGGGCAGTGCAGCAAAGCCACTTGGCTTGAGATCACCAGTCTACTACAAAGGAGGGGGACAGGCTACAAATGGTGTGGTAACTGTGGTGAGAAGATTCAGAAGGCATTGAGAGATATCATCAGAATTAGTGCCAGACTCATGGCAATCACACTCCAGTGTAATGATAGGGCAGAATTCATAATCTCAACCTATGCCCCACAGCAGGGTTGTAACAGTGAGAAAAAGAGTGCATTCATACAGCAGTTGTAGGACCTAGTAGATAAAGCAGGACAACATGAATTGGTGTTGATAATGGGTGACTTGAACGCACATATCAGAACAGACAGAACAGGATACGAGGACTCCATGTGTCCACATGGGTGGGGCAACAGGAATAAAGAAGGTGATACCATTCTAGACTTCTGTCTAGCAAATGGCTTGATAGTAGCCAACACAAGCTTCAGAAAGAGACGGTCACAAGATCAAATACAAGACTGGCCAACTTGCAACTCAGGTAGACTTCCCCCTAAGAAGGAAAACGCACTGGGGTAGAATCAATGATTGGAAAAATCATTTGCCCAAAGCATAAACCACTGGTTGCAACAATCAGTGGTCAGAAAAGGCTCGAAAATCAACAGAGACCAAGCTGAAAACCTGGACCTTGTCTGGCGAGAAAATACAACAGTTCACGGAATTACTCAGGGCTCTAGCACCCCAAGAAGAGGAAGTAGGTGGAGCTGAAGAAGAATGGCAGCCCCTCAAAACAGCCTGTGTTAGGACTACAGATCAGATATGTGGCTGAGCCACGTATGGAAATAAGGTAGATAAGGAAAGCTGGTGGTGGAATGCAGACATCCAGGAAGTCATCAAAAGAAAGGAGGAGTGCAGGAAGAAGTGGGAGACAGAAAAGACCATCCAGGCTAGAAAAGAATACTGGTTGTCTAACAAAGAAGCTAAAAGAAGATATGCAATAGCAAACAATAAGGCAAGAGAGGCACTCTACCAATTTCTGGAAAGTGGCTCATTAGGTGGCACAAAGAAACTATATCAGGTTGCAAGGCAAAGACAGAAAGATAATATAAGATATACATCCTTCACAAGGGATGCCAGCAACAACCTGTTCACTAGTCCACAAGACATCAATGGCAGATAGGAAGAGTATTTCCAGCAGCTTCTGAATGAAGAAAATGCCACAGAAGCTGTACTGTCCCAGAAACAGCCTATGATGAAAGAAGAAAAGGAGCCCACCCTAGACGAAGTAAGAACAGCACTGAGGAAGATGGAGTCGGGGAAAGCAGCAGGCTCAGATGAGGTCACAGCAGATATGATAAAGATGCTGGGTGAGATAGGGGAGAAATGGCTCTGGAGGGTACTCATAGCAGAGTGGACAGAAAGGCATATACCAGATAACTGGACAATAAGCATACTTATGCCAGTGTACAAGTACAAAGGAGACATCCACAACTGTGGGCAGTACAGAGGCATCAAACTCCTATCACATTGCATGAAAGTTCTGGAGAGGGTAATTGATAAATGGATACACAGAGTTGTAGAATGTAAGATGGGAGATGAGCAGTTCAGATTCAGATCAGGATGCAGCACAATTGACCTGATGTTTGCAGTGACACATGTAGTTGAGAAGAAACTAGAGAAGATGAAATAATCTAACTGGGCATTTCTAGACTTGGAGAAAGCATATGACAAGGTCCCAAGAAAGCTGATCTGGGCAGTACTGTGGTAGTTTGAAGTCCCAGAAGCATTGGTAGAACTAGTACAGGCTATGTACAAGGACCCACTGTCTCAAGTATGAACAGTGCTCGGCCTCACAGAGGGGTTCCCAGTGGGAGCGGGTGTAGACCAGGGTTCAGCTCTGAGCCCACTGCTGTTCATACTGGTGATGGACTACATTAGCAAACAAGTTAAAGGGAACAGATCAACAAAGCTGCTGTATGCAGATGAAGTGGCAGTACAGGCAGACTCTGAGCAAGAATATCAGCAAAGTATAGAGCAATGGAATGCAAAAGTAAAGGCACATGGGATGAAACTAAGCACAGACAAGATACTGGTAATGGAAGCAAACTGCGGTAATCAGAAGAATCTGAGAACTGAGATAGAAGGGAAGACAATGGAACAGGTAAATAGCTTCAAGTATCTGGGAGGGGTGGTTGAGGAGAAGGGAAGTCTAAATGACGAGGTCAAAGCTAGTATCAGAGGGGCTGCAGCCAACTGGCATAGAGTGTCAGGTATAGTTTATGACAGAAGAATGCCAAAGAAGCTGAAAAGTATGGTATACAAGACAGTGATGTGACCAGTGCTATTATATGGTACAGAAACCTGGGCAGTAAAGGCAGAGCAGATAAAGAAGCTAGGGGTGGGACAGATGAAGAAATGAGGTCATAAAAGCAATAGCCAAAGTAGCTCCAATTGCAGAAAAGGTCAAAGAGAACAGATTACGGGGGAATGGATGTGCAGAAAAGCAGAAGGCAATCTGGTGAGGAAGATTTGGGACAGACAGGAAGAAGGTGACAGGAAAGAAGAATGTCTCACATAAAAGTGGATGGATTGTGTGAAAGAAGATCTGTGACATTCAGAGAGGAGTACTGAAAAAGGCAGGAGTGTGGTATTGAATAGAGAGAGATGTCAACGGTTAACACGATTCCCCAACCCATGTAGAAAATGGGTAAAAGGGGGCTGATGATATATATATATATATATATATATATATATATATATATATATATATATATATATAAAATAACTTTCTTGGGTGGCGTAAGCCAGGGAACCTTGTTGGCTAGGCTTACGTAGGCCCTTGGGCTGATAGCCTAGTACCTACCTATGAACCTATGAACCTAAATACATACATTATATTTATATATATATATATATATATATATATATATATATATATATATATATATATATGGGGTCACTGATGTTAAATTGTTGAAACACGGTTCATTGAAACTGTGTTTCAGTGGATACAAGTTAGCAAAAGTGCATTGTATCGAAAATGCACTTTCGCCAAATAGAGAGTGGTAAATTAAGGAAAGCATGCAGTTTGCATGCACTGCTAGTTGTAAATCAACGTATAGTGTTGATTTACAACTAATGAAACTATCGCTGATATTGTGGTACAGTGAGGATAAGGGTATATTCCATTTTCCCCACTGTACTGTGATCTCGGAGTGAGAATATTAAAGTAGGGGGGCTGTGGGGGTGCAGGGGGCATGCCCCCTGCATAACACTGTTTGATGTAATTTTTTTTTATGTTTTTTTATTTTTGATAATTTCTTTAGCGAAAGTACATATTCAACAATATGCACTTTCGACAATATGCACTTTCGTTAAAGTGTATTATCGGAAACACAATTCGATGACTTGCATTTTTGATAATACAACAGTGACCCATTTTATATATATATATATATATATATATATATATATATATATATATATACACATTATGTATAATATATGTGTATGTATGTATATATATATGTATATATATATATATATATATATATATATAACAATCACAAGCCTAAAGCAGATGCCCTATGCTGACCGCCTTAAAAAACTCCAGCTATACTCTGTCACATATCGTCTATCTGAGGCGATCTCTGCTTAACATACAAGGCCATATCAAACCCAGAGCTGTTGGACATGCTACACTTAAAGAAATTTCAATCCCTCAGAGCCACATGCTCCAGGGATCTAAATCTTGTCATCATAATAAACAAAACATGCTGGAGGGTAGATTCCTGACCCAGAGACTCCCCAGACTCTGGAATAGACTGCCCATACATGTTAAACAGAGCGCCTCTTTGTTCCTCTTCAAAATGAACCTTAACAATTGGATGGGAGAAAGGAAATTCACCCCGGGGATCACGTCAGTTAGACAGGGGTCCAGGGAAGTAAATAGTGTGGGAAGAAATAGCTAGGTAATTGTTATGGCTAGGCTTGTATCGACCCTAGGGCCGATAGCCTAGTACCAACCTATGAACCTATACCTCAATAAAAGAATATGCATATATATATATATATATATATATATATATATATATATATATATATATATATATATATTTATTTTTACATATATGTATATTTTTTTTAATATATCTATTCATTGGTAGGTACTAGGCTATCAGGCTTGGGGCCTATATAAGCCTAGCCAAAAAGTTTCCCTGGCTTTTGCCACTCAAGAAAATTATTTTCCTGTGCTCCTGTCAAGCAGTGCCACAGAAGTGATCCCCGGGGTGAATTTTCTATTTCCCATGCAGTCGTCAAGATTTCTCTTAAAGAGAGCCAATGAGGAGCATTGCTTGACATGAATGTGTAGTTTGTTCCAGAGTATGGAAAGTCTCTGGGGCAGGAATCTATCCCTCCAGCATGTTCTGTTTATTTTGGTGATAAGGGTTAGGTCCCTGGAGCATGTGGTATGAGAGATTGGGGTTTCTTTAAGTGTAGCATGTCCAACAGCTCTGGGTTTGACATAGTTTTGTATGTTAGGCAGAGGTCACCTCTGAGTAGACGATATGCGACGGAGCAGAGCTGGAGTTTTTTGAGATGGTCTGTGTATGGCATCTGTTTGAGGCCAGTAATCCTCTTAGTGAGGTATTTCAGTGGCCTTTCCAATTGTTGTAGGTGTCTTGTGAGATAAATGCTAAACAGGGCATTGTACTCTATAATAGGTCTGATGAGGGATGAGTAGAGAGGAACAATGACCTCTGTTTTTGTAGAGGAGAACCCTTTTGTGATGAGCTGTGCCACGTAAAAGAATTTCCTGACTACTGTGCCAATGTGGTTATCAAAGGAGAGACTACTGTCCACCTGCATCCCGAGGTCTCTTATCACACCTTCAGTGTTTAGTGAGTTGCCGCCTATGTGGTACTTCATGGGTAACAATTTTTTCCCAAAGAGAATGACAATGCACTTCTTGGCATTGAGCTTGAGGCCATGACTTTGATACCAAGCATCTGTCTCTGTGAGGCCCTTTTGTAGAATGTCTACATTATTAGGTGATTCTATTATGGCTCCCAGTTTGCAATCATCTGTGAACTTTGTTAGCCAAAGACCTTCTGTGTCAGCCTGCACTTCAGAGAAGTAGCTGCCAAACAGGAGAGGACCCAGGACCAAAACCTTTGGTACTCCACTCATCACTGGTCTGAAGTCGGACTTGTAGTCAGCTACTTTTACTGTGTGGGTTTTGTCAGTTTGCCAGGTGGCCACCCATCTTGTGACATAGGGATATATGTCCAATTAATGAGTTTATCTATAATTCCAGAGTGGAGGATAGTATCAAAAGCCTTGGTGAGGTCAAGATAGGCTGTGTGCACTACCTTGCCATCGTCTATAACTCTAGTGACTGCTTCAAAGAAGTCAGTCACGTTTAGTAGACATGATCTACCTTTTACAAACCCAAACTGAGTGGGGTCCAGGGTTTGGAGGTTACCTATGTCTTTGTTTATAAGCTCCAAGATGATACATTCCACAGCCTTGCAGACCAGGCTCGTCAGCCTAGTGGGGCAGTAGTTTCCAGGGTCCATGGTGGCACCCCCTTTGTGGAGTGGGATAACCATCGCTGTGTGCCATTCAGTAGGCACATAGCCTGAGGTGAGGCTATGACTGAACATGGTACTTAGGTGGTGTGCCAATTCATTCTTTAGTTCATGCAGTATGCAGCCTGTGATTACAAGGGCTTTGCATTCTTCTGGTATTAAGATGGGCCCTTTGAAGGGTGAGATAGGGGTAAAATTAGCACTGAACCTATCTGCCAAGATGTTGGCAGTATCAGTTGGTTCTGTATGTTTAGTGCCATTATGCTGTAGCACAGAGCAGATCTGAGTGTTGCCATTGAGATTCTTGACATAGCTGTAGAATGCTTTGTGGTTGTCTTTGGAATCAGTGGCGATTTTGTTTTCATAACTAGCTTTGGAGGATGTTATGAGGGATCCCAGCTTCTTACTGAGGCTGACCAGGAAGTTCCTCCAATTGTGGGATTTTACTATTTTTTGCAACAGCTTCTTCCTTCTGTTGTTTACGGCAGGGGACCACCAGATTGGCTTCTTTTTTTGGAGGATAGCTTCTTGGTTCTTTTGGGGATGGCATGATCCATGCACTCGTGTATGTGCTTATACTGTGCATTTGCGTAAGATTCAGCAGTCGTACCTCTATTTTCCATCTGCATGGGTGTTGTGAAGTTTGCCACTTCTGTCTTAAGAAGCATGAAGTTGGCTTTGGAGTAGTTTTTTATGGTGGTTTCCTTAATGAGGGGTGGGGTGGGATATGCATGTCTAGGGTGATTAGCTTGTGGTCAGGTCTGACCAGCGAGGAGCTGACCTCTGGCATGGAACACCGGTTACCCATATTGGTAATGACCATGTCCAGGATATTGCTGCCCCTGGTGGGGGTGTGGACAAGTGGATCCAAGGCATTGGAATTTATGAATTCCAGAAAACGTTGAGCGAATGAGTTGGAACATTTGTAGTTTTTCTAGTTGATGGTGGGGTAGTTGAAATTGACCATAATTAAGGTATTCAGTTGTACCTTAATATTTTCCAGTATCTTAAGAAATGAAGAGTGGGAATCCTGGGACATGGTGGGGGATCTGTAACAAGCTACAACCTGGATTGCAGTCTTGCCCAGTGTAAGTTGCACTTAGATAATTTCAGATGCATTATGTTGAGCAACTAACCTGGAGGTGTGGATATCCTTAATGAATATGGACACTCCTCCGCCTTTAGTTTTTCAGTCCAGGTTAGGTGGCCGAAAGGTGTGGTATGAACTATAGCCTGGTAATACAGGGGTGCTCCCTGGAGCCTTGAACCAGGTCTCTGTCACTGCACAGATGTTGATGTTCTCCATTTTAAGGAGTGCCTCGAGTGAGGGCATTTTGAGGTTTAGATTTCTAGCATTGAGTAGCTTTACCCTCAGAGTTTGCTTGCTTGTACCTGTTACGGTGGTGAATTTAGCATTTGAACGTTGCCTAAAAAAGGCACTATTGGCATGGCAAGAGCCTTAGCCAGAGTCTGGAATCCCAGGGGCAACAGGTGCAGGACATCTGTTGCAAAGCATCGTGGTCTGTTGAACATGTCATCCCCAGCAGACAGATACTGGATCCCCTTAGAATGACACCAGAAGCTTAGCCAGTTGCTGAAGTCAGTCATTTTGTACTTGTACTGTGATATCGTTCTGGGTGATGGCAGGATGCTACTCAGGCTAGGGTCATACATGCCTGGGCTACAAGATCCGAGAGCTCCTCAATGTCTCTTTTCATGTAATCCAGGGAGGTATGTCTTAGGTCATTTACACCAACATGAACAATGACAGTGTCCTATTTGTACTTGTTGTGGAGTGACCTGAGTGCGTGTGTTATGTGGCAGATACTGACATCCGACAGGCAGCTAACAGTAACTTTCTCCTTGTTTAGCCTGGTGAGTGGGACATCAGTGTGCCTGACTATAGAGTCACCTATGACTAGTGTGTTGGGCTGTTTTGCCTTATGGGCTGAGGTTGAGTGGCACACTGATTTTGTGGGCTATGTGTCATTTGGGTAGGGTTGAGGGTTGGTTGTCTGCATTTCAGCTTGGGAGGTCTCTGTTGCTTGGGTAGATTTTTATTGAGAGCCTCCATGAATGTGGGTGCATGCTTTTGTTTCTATGTGTCGGTTTTGGTAGTGTAGGTTTTGAAGGACTATATGTAGAGTGTGGTGTGGTGCAGGTGTTAACCTTCTCCTCTTGACTGTCTAGTTCAGTCTTGGCTGGAGAGAGCTTGGCTTCCAGTTTGGCTATATAAGTGCATCTCTCGCAGGTTGTTGTGTTGGGTGGTAGGAGGAGAGGGCTGTCAGTGTACATTAGGCAATTGCTACACTCCCCGAAGATGCCCAGATTCATCAGGTGGACAGGAGAAAACACCGGAAGCTGTCACATGGACATGCCTGGATAGGTGCTTATTAATTTAAGTACTAAAAACTGTTTTCCTGTTGACAAGTGAGGAAAGTTGAGTGCTGTAGTAATTTGTAGTTTATTTATTGCTTACAATGACTTCAGAGCAAGTGCTGAGCACAAGGAAAAAGTTTTGAGTGCTGAAAAATAAAAAAAGCTGGCTAGTTCTAGCTAAAACTAGCACGTTTTAGCACCAGTCCCAAGAAGAGAAGCAGGCCACGGCATGTTTGGTGATCCACAGTCTTGTCCCAGATGATGCAAGGGTCTGCAGGCTTGTAGACTTTTTCTGGTAGATACCTTGAATAGCAACCGGACCAATCAGGTATGTTACCACAGACACTCACTCTCCAACCAGAGAGAGTCAGGAATCAATGCACTCTGTTCCTACTGTCACCAGGATCAGAATATAAGCACATATTCTAAGCTGGCACCTATAAAGCAGTTATTAAGCTTTCTGGTGATCAGCAGTCTCCAGGTAATAATGTAACTGCACTCCTTCTCTCACCAGGAGAAAACAGAATCACTAATCCCAAGATGACTACTGAGAGGCAGAATGTGGACTCTACAATAACTGGTTGTCTTCCAATAGATGCTTAAAGTTAAGATGAAAAAAAAAAATGGTTTATCGTAAACACTACAGTGTGCACTAGAGGAGTTAGATGTCAAAGTAGGTAACTTAAGTTTTACCTGCCTAAAGTTAAGTTTTAGTGGAGAGTTACTATTTTTAAAACAGCAAAATAGATTGAAAGGGGGTGGTCACTTTTATATTCTGGTACTAAGGAATACAGTAGGATGCCCAATAAATTTAAATAATAAAATCAAATACTAATAGGCAAAATGAAGCATAGTGAGCATATAAAATAAACCAAGTTGTACTTTATTTAGGTAAGCGCTTTCACCACATCAGCGTGGCTTCTTCAGACCTTAATAACACACATTTATTCAATGTACACTTATAAAGCATTTCAACTTAAAACATCCAATGATCTGTATTGCCCCCCCCCCCCTATTCATTAGTGACATCATCATCCAAGCTTTCTTAAAGGTATATCATGCTTTATAAACAAAGTTAAGCATTTGGGCACTCCATCACGACAACCAAAAATATATCTAAACTTATATGTACACAAAATCAACTAGGTAAACCTCTAGCTTTAAGTATAGGTTTAATGGAAACCACTTCATTAAGTCCAGCTCCGTCAGCCCTAAGTTTCAAAATCCATCTCAGTTCTGCCCCTTCAGTTTTGTTTTCTACTTTACCCATTCTGGCTGTTTCATGTATAAATTCAATCACCCTGAGTTTAAAATCATGTTCAAGTCTAGTGTTTAGGACATGTTTAGCTATGGCATTATTTTTATTTCTATTCTTAACTCTATATAAATGTTCTCTGATGCATTCCCTAAGGGTATGAGCTGTCTTATCTATGTAAAATCTTTGACAACAGACACATCTAGCCATATACAGTATATGTTTAGTATTGCAATCAGCCTTTACGCTAAATCAGCATTGTTTACCTGTGTCTGGATGTAAAAACTCAACTGATTCTTTGTCTATATGCTCACAATATCTACATTTTTCACACAGATATGTCCCTTCATGTGTCTTGTGTATAGATTTAACCTTATCCGGATAACAGAGTAATTTTTTCATTGACTGACAGTTTTTATAACAATAACTCGGATTCGTTCCTACCAGTCTAGCAGTATTTTCATCTGTTAAGAGAATGGGCCAATTTTTCTCAATCACTTGCTTTATGCTATTAACATTACTTGTATAAAACATAGTATATTTGACCTGTCCATACCCATCTCTTTTTTTCACAGTCACCTCTGCATCTACTTCCCCCTCTCATTATTCTACTTCGGTCAAGATTTCCTTTGTTTCATTTTGTCTATATCCCCTAGCTTTGAGATTACTCTCCAGTTGTTCTATCCTTTTATTGAAACCTTCCTCTTTATGTTGTAACTTTGACATTCTCATCCCCTGACCTTTAACCACATTTTTAAATACTCTCCTGGGATGCATGCTATCCCTGTGTAGAATGTGATTTCTATAACATTATTTTCTATAAAGACTGGTGGTAAACGATAAATCATGTTCTCTGGTAATCGTAACATCCAAAAACTCAATCATTATTGATGAATAATTAGTAGTGAACTTGAGAAAGTCAGATGTAGTGCGTAAAAACTCCACAAACATTTCTAATTGTTTTTGCGTTCCCTCCCAAATCAAAAAACTCGTTATTCACAAAACTACTGTAACATTTAACATATTTTTTAAATATGTTTGTGCAAAAAACTCTCTCAGCTTCCCATTGTGCTACCACTGAATTTGCATAACTATTCGCACAGCTCGTACCCATGGCTACCCCATGCTGTTGCAAGTAATATTGACCATTAAACACAAAAGCATTATTATTTAACACCATTTCCATGAAACTGCATATTAATCTAATATGTCTTTCATCATAAGTACTACATCCCCTCAAATACCTCCTCATATATTCAGTAACTTGTTCATTGGGTATAACCATGAACAATGATACTACATCCATAGTTACCAACAATGCAGATTCACTCAAAGTACATATATTAGTGAAGGTAAATAAATCTTGTAAAAAATGTTTGGTGTCTATCATTATTATTTCAGATTTATCTAGCACAGGTCTCACTTGTTTTTCTATAAAAATAGAAAAGGGCTCAGTTACCCACCCTCTATCCACCAGAATGGGTCTAAAGGGTGGGTCAACCAAGCTCTTATGTACCTTTGGTGATGCTTGTAACATGGGTACCATCAGGTGATCTACTGTGAGAAATTGCATTAGTTCTGTTGTGACGGAGTAACTCATTAAATATTCATTCAGCTTTATATGAATCCTTATAATTATTCTATTTATGTATCCTGAAGTAATCTTATAATATACATCTCCTTCTCCAAGCATAGCCTTAAGTGAATCATAATAATATTCTCTGTCCATCAGCACTATCATGCCACCCTTGTCAGTGGGTCAAACGACAATGGAATCATCCCCTCTAATCAACTTGAAGACTTCCTGTTTAGCATATGTCAAGTTATAAAAATGTTTACCATACCCCCCTTCTTCAAAAAAATGATGTAATTCACCTTTGCAAATCCTAGCATATGCTTCGAGAATGGGGTGATTCACAGGCACATAATTATTCAACCTTTTAAACATATTTACATATTTATGCATATTTTCATTATCTGGATACATTACCTTAAGCATGACGTTCCTAGTAAATACTTTCAAATCTATTAATGTCTGCGCAATATCTGCATTCCTTGCAGGGATAAAAGATAAACCCTTATTAAGTACAGTCACTTCTAGCTTGCTTAGTGTTCTTCTAGATAAATTTAAAACTAACGATTCTTTGAGTCCCACATCTTTTTGCTAGTTGGATATTGCACTGGGTCTGTGGGTTGTTTCTGTTTCATCCGCCCTCTATTCTTTGATCGATATACTTCTTGCCCCTTCTCCATACAAATAGGAAAAGGTGGTTTAGGAAATTCTTGTTACTCCACACTAAAATTCTATTTCCTTCTAACCACCAAAGATCCCTCTTGTGTTGTGCTCTCAACCTCCATCACTATCGGCATAGCAACTTGGCTCATAATTATATCTTCTCTCTGCAAATGATTCCCTTCATTGGTTACCATGTTATCATTCGCAGGAATGTTCTCACCTGCCATATTGATCTGTGATTGACTAACCACCTCAGTCAACTCACTTTCTCGCTCGCTCATGTTTTCAGTCCTAGGCCAAAAAAACACATGGCCTCCTCTGAAATCAGCAACATCTCTGTCTAACTTTTTCTTCTTTTGATTAATTAAGCGTTGTTCATAGGCAGTCACATTATCAGTCACACCATCCACTGCTCCACTATCAACTGCCATTGGCAGAAAAGTTTGATGTAATGTTTCCTGTATTTTCTGAATCTCACTTATTAACTTGTCTTCCTCCTTTTTAAAAAACTTATTCATCAGTTTCATATATCCCAGGCCTGTCACAATATTCAGCTTTTGCCATCTAGCCAGTAGTTTAGGGTATTGAGTTCCATATGTCGGCATTTTAAGAACTCTCAAACCCCTCAGAACCACTCGCAACTTAAGACAGGCCTCAAAATGGAATCTCTGCATTTGCAGTCTCTTCACTTTATATAAACAATCTTCAAGACTATTCAGTCCCCTTCTCAAGGCCATAATATCATAAACACTTCAATCAACTTCACTATCACAGTTTGTACTAAAATCATGTCCCAATTGAGGATTAACATCCTCCAATAACATACTTTCAAGTCCATGGTGTTTATGTGAATCTTCTTGTCCTGGTGGAATAGTTCCAAGCTCCAACACATTAATTCCTCTACTTTCCACTATACTCCCAATGACCTCCAACACAAGTAAACAGTAGCAAAGTAAAAATAGTCCATGGGTAGATGTGTTGCCGTAGTAATATAAACCCAGTAATAATAAAATCAAATACTAATAAGCAAAATGAAGCATAGTGAGCATATAAAATAAACCAAGCCATACTTTATTTAGGTAAGCGCTTTCACCACATCAGAGTGGCTTCTTCAGACCTTAATAACACACATGTATTCAACATACACTTATAAAACATTACAACTTAAAACATCCAATGATATGTATTGTCCTGCCTTATTCTTTAGTGACATCATCATCCAAGCTTTCTTAAAGGTATATCATGCTTTATAAACAAAGTTAAGCATTTGAGCACTCCATCACAACGACCAAAAATATATCTAAACTTATATGTGCACAAAATCAACTAGGTAAGCCTCTAGCTTTAAGTCTATGTTTAATGGAAACCACTTCATTAAGTCCAGTTCCCTTGACAGCCCTAAGTTTCAAAATCCATCTCAGTTCTGCCCCTTCAGTTTTGTTTTCTACTTTACCTATTCTGGCTGTTTCATGTATAACTTCAATCACCCTGAATTTAAAATCATTTTCAATTCTAGTGTTTAGGACATATTTAGCTATGGCATTATTTGTATTTCCATTCTTAACACTAAATAAATGTTCTCTGAGGTGTTCCCTAAGGGTATAATCTGTCCTCCCTATGTAAAATCTTTGACAATAGACACATCTAGCCATATACACTATATGGTTAGTATTGCAATCAGCCTTTATGCAGAATCTATACTGTTGACCCATGTCTGCATGTAAAAACTCAACTGATTCTTTGTCTATATGCTCACATCTACATTTTCCATATGGATCCCACACTAAATTTAAATAGTTGAAGGGGAGTGATTTCACAAAATGATAATTTTGTGCTTATTCACACCAGCCAGTAAAGGCAGAGAGGAAATGAAAAATATGGTCAAATTAACATAAGGGGCAGACAACTATAAAGACGGTGGTGTTTAAGAACACAACAGTAACCAGGAGGGAGGATGAGAAAAATTTCTGCCTGACTCACAAGAGACAGAGCTGTGCTCTTTTTTCATGTTTTAGTATGCAGATAAAAGCAGAATACAAGTAAAACTCAGTGTAAAGAAAACAAATCACAGTATACAAAATAGAAAAAGGCAATAAAGTAATACAAAACACAACAAATTAAAAGCAAACTAACCTTTCCTCACAGCAAACTGCAGCAGAATCCGGGTGAGCCTTTCCAGTAAAGCTCTGGAATGTTTTATTTTTACCCCTTAAGTAGAAGGTTTAGTTCCTAGCTCCACCCCCTCAGTTCACAGATGATTAACATTAGCTGACCTACTGAAAATTATTTGTGACTCCTTAACTGACCTCTTCTAATTTCTGTCTGAATCACAAGAGACAGAGCTGTGGTCTCTTTTCAAGTTTTAGTATGCAGTTAAAATCAGAATACAAGTAAAACAAAGAGTTTGTTTGTTTATGTCTTTCGGATTTTCCCAGTTAGGGGTCGCCACAGCGGAACTCCGCTCTGCTAATGATTGGCAGTAGATTTTTACGTACTGGCTTGCCGGACCTAACGCACAACCTTCAACGAAGGAACGTCCATTCACACATGTCGCCACCCAGAAGACGCTCTAACTGAGAATCGAACTGGCAACGTCTAACTGTGAGGCGACAACACTACCGCAGGACCACCACCGCAGTTCAACTAAAACAAAGAGTAAAGGAAACAAATCACAGTATACAAAATAGAAAAAGGCAATAAAGTAATACAAAATATAACAAATAAAAAGCAAACTAACTTTTCCCTCACAGCAAACTAGCAGAATCTGGTTGAGCCTTTCCAGTCTCCCCCCCCCCTCTCTATAATATATATATATATATATATATATATATATATATATAGAGAGAGAGAGAGAGAGAGAGAGAGACAGTCTTTTCAGTATATATATATATATATATATATATATATATATATATATATATATCTATATATATATATATATATATATATATATATATCTATATATATATATATATATATATATGTATATATACACACACACACACACACACACATACAAGTAAAACACAGAGTAAAGAAAACAAATCACAGTATACAAAATAGAAAAAGGCAATAAAGTAATACAAAATACAACAAATGAAAAGCAAACTAACTTTTCCCTCACAACAAACTTTGGCAGAATTTGGGTGAGCCATTCCAGTCCTATATATATACACATATATATATATATATATATATATATATATATATATATATATATATATATATATATATGGGTTACCTTCATTTGACTGACAACTCATACATGCAATGCACTGCAAGGCAAATAATAGGGATATGTCCTATTCCCCAATGTCGTGCAACCCTGGAGTTAGTATATATAGTTAGGGGGGATGTGGAGGGTGTGGCGGGCGAAGCTCCCCACCTATTTTGGTTTAAATTCTGTACTTTTTGTGTTATATTGTTCATTAAAACCACACCCCCCCTGACTATATATACTAACTCCAGGGTCACACTACATTGGGGAAAAGGAGATATCCATGTTATCGGCCTTACAGAGCACTGCAACTACTAGTTGTCAGTCTAATGAGTTTCATTCAAATGAGTTGTCAGTCAAATGAAGGTGACCCATATATATATATATATATATATATATATATATATATATATATATATATACATACATACATATATACATACATATTACATCTCTAAAAGTGTTTTGTACTCTAAAACAACCAAGCAGTGTTTACTGAAAATTCAGATCACAATTGTTTTATTTCTTTTGTTAGCTTAGTGTTAGTCAGGGTGAGCAGGCAGCATGTCAGCGGAAGAGTATGGAAAGCTGACAAGGAGCCAGCATTTGGAGATGTGCCAGGCTAGGGGACTGGGGCATGGAAACCTGACTAAAGCAGACCTGATTGCAGCATTGGTTACATCAGAAAACAGCAGACTAGAGGACAATCAGACTGACAGTGGAGATACAATATCCTCGGAGAATGGACAGCTGAACCTTTCTGCAGTGGACCTAAAAATCCAGCTGGAGCTAAAGAAACTTGAGTTGAAGGCCAGGTGTATGGAACTAGAAGCAGCTGAGAAAATGAGTTGTCTACAAGCTGAGGAAAATGAATGGCAGAGGGGGCATGAGAGGAAATGCTGACTCTTCACCTGAGTCATGGAGGTAATGGGGAAGGGAGTAACTGGACCCCAGAAGCAGAAAAGGTCAGTAAACCACAGTTTAAAGAGGGGGGATAATTCTGATAGCTTCATTCATATGTTTGAATGGGTATGTAAACAGTATGAACTTGACCAAGGGCTCTGGGTATGGTTCCTGACCCCCTTACTCCTTGGTAAAGCTGTAACTTCTTTAGCAAAAATGCATGACACTGACTGTTTTGATTATACTGCTGTAAAAAGGCATTTATTAGAATGTTTTAAGCTAACACCTGAAATGTATAGGAAAACGTTTTGTGAGCATAGTCACAATGTTGCTGAATTGAGCACTTATGTTCATTGCTGGGTGAGTGGGTAGCAGGTCACCACTTTTGAAGGGCTAGCAGACCTTTTGGTAAGGGAACAAGCCCTTAGCACTTTACCTGCAGACATGAGGATCTGGTCAGCTGATAGACTGTGTGCTACTTTAGAGGAGTTGAAGATGGGAGACCTATACCTTGCAAGCAGGACAGCCCTGCATGGGAAAGGGACCCCCAGTACTGCTCATGGGACTAAAGGAACCCATGGTGGTCAGCACAGACTGCCCCAACAGAATCTGCCAGTAGCAGGGAAGCAACTAGTCCAGGTACACATCCAGGAGCTAGGGTTTAATGTTTTGAATGCAACCAGTGGGGCCATGTGGCATACAGGTGTCCACGGAGGCAAGGTGGGGAACAAAAGGTGAGGGAGCCAGTAAGTGGGAAAGACAAAATGCCAACAGTGTGTTGTCTTAAGACAACAGGGGTGTGGAACTACCATTCTGCAGATGTCCTGAGAGAGGAGGATTTGCATGAGGCAGTACTATGTACTTATGCAGTTACATGCAGTGAGGCTAGGAGACAAGCACATGGGTCTGGTAGCCTGGGGGAGACCCAGACAGATGGCATACTTGCAGCCAGGACTGCTGAGGTAGTTACTTCAAGGAGCGAGCTAAGCTGTAGCAGTGAGACTGAATGTGAGCCACAGTTGTTTGTGGGAACTGATGTTCCCTTGGACAGGGTAACTGCAAAGGTAGAGATGAGTAGTAGTACCCAGGCTGACAGTGAGGCACCACTGTCAGAGGATGCCAGACTTCCTGTTGAAGGGGAGCTGGGAAGGGTTACCAGGAGAGACTTGAGACAGCCTCAGCTGTCAGACCCTACATTGCATGGCCAGAGGCAGGTAGCTAGGGAGGCACCTGATTCTCAAGGGAAGGGGGGATTTGTATACTGGAACAAAGGGTTACTGTACAGAGAGTGGACCCCTAAGGGAGGGCTAGAAGATGAGAGAGTACAGCAGTTGGTGGTGCCTAGAGCTTTCCGTCTGGTGCTTCTAGCCATATCCAATGAAAAAAACTCCAGAGGCACACCACAACAAATGGAGCCGACCTGATGAAAACTTTTTTTATTCACACAAAGAGCACAGAAAAATGGCCAGTAAGTGCTTTCACATTTCTCTGAACGCTTCTTCAGACTTAAAAAGTACTCCTTTGCAAGACATGTAATGCATACAGATACAACACACAAGTTTTGGTTTACGGTGATGGAATTCATATACAAAACAGCGAGGTTAGGTGATGTCAGGAATCAGACTGAGAAGCAGGAAGCTAGATGGATCCTGAGGTTACAAGCAGATAGGTTACATGGCCCAAATGATAGGGTTTCACTGAAACCCTTCCTTAAAGACAGACCCCTTACTCACTAGTCACTTTTAATGGGCACACCCCTATTTATTACCTTGGTACACACGTATGAATACATGGTTTTATATATACATGAGTATGAAGTTTTTATGGAATAGTAGTTTTTATATGGAATAGCAGATTTTTATGGTAATGAAATTTTACTGCCATTATGAATGTTAAATGGCAGGAATAAACATGTTTTTAGATGTAGGACATTTATATGAATGCCCATATTTTATATGTCAATGGCTGTATCTTGTTATATATATTTTCTATGCACATTTTTTAGTTAGTGTGTGTATATATATATATATATATATATATATATATATATATATATATATATATATGTGTGTGTGTGTTTGTTCTTATTGCATGCACACATTTGCATATGCTTTCTATATACATTGTTATGTGATGACACACTACATTTTTCAGTATTGTAAGCATTACTAGGCAGAGATGATTTAATTAATTCTTCATTACTGCATTAATTAATGATGTAATGAGATGATTTTGATTGGTTAAACCTGCCTTTATATTGATGTACTATAGAAGGAGTACTTTTTAAGTCTGAAGAAGCATTCAGAGAAACGTTAAAGTGCTTACTGGCCATTGTTCTGTGCTCTTTGTATGAATAAAAAAGTTTTCATCAGGTCGGCTCCATTTGTCGTGGTGTGCCTCTGGAGTTTTTTTTCATTGGATTTGCTCTTTTGCTTATCAGGGGCCCTTTATCCAGAGCTGGGTTCTGTTTGCCTTGACTGCTTCTAGCCATAGCCCATGATATTCCCTTTGCAGGTCATATGGGCATAGAACATACAAAGGCATATTATGCAAAACTTCTATTGGCCTGGAATTTCCAGAGATTTAACAGAGTACTGCAGGACCTGTGAGCAGTGCCAAAACGTAGGCAAGGCAGGAGACAAGGTCAGAGCTCTTTTGATCCCTTTGCCTGTGATTGAGGAGCCTTTTCATAGGGTAGCTTAGGGATATTGTGGGTCCTCTGAGTACCCCAAGTTCCACAGGGAAAAAGTATATCCTAGTGATTGTAGATTATGCTACACGATACCCTGAAGCAGAGGCTTTGTCCTCCATTGAGGCAGAGAAGGTGGCAAATGCTTTGCTAGAGACTTTCAGCAGGGTAGGTTTCCCAAAGAAAATACTATCTGACAGAGGTGCCAATTTTATATCAGACCTGCTGGCTTGTCTGTGGAAGTCCTATGGGGTGAAGCACATGAAGACCACCCCCTACCATCCCCAGACTAATGGTCTTGTTGAGAAGTTAAACTCTACAATCAAGTCCATGCTACAGGCATTTGCAGGTCAGTTTAAGAGGGAGTGGGAAAAATATTTGCCCCATCTGTTGTTTGCTTACAGATAAGTTCCCCAGGAACCCTTTGAGTTGTTGTATGGGCATAGGGTGAGGGGACCTCTAGATTTAATTTGAAATGAGTGGAAAGGTGAGTGGGAGTCTCACAAGGAGTCTGTTGTGGGACATGTCGTGAACCTCAGGACAAGGCTCAGGGAACTCATGGGCCAGGCCCAGAAGAACCTGGCAGAAGCCCAACAACAGAAAAAGGTGTGGTATGACAGGAATGTTCGAGCTAGAGCGTATGCTGTAGGGCAGCAGGTGATAGTTCTCATTCCTGTCAAACACAACAAGTTGCAAGCAGCTTGGGAGGGACCCTATAAGGTGATAATAAAGGTAAATGATGTTAACTACATGGTGGAAGTGCTAGGCAGATGGCAGGGGCACAAATTGTACCATGTTAACATGAAGAAACCTTACCATGATAGGGAGGCCCTTGTGCTGAGCATTTGCAGTGGATTGCAGGAAGAGGCTGAGAGAGATCTTTTGACTGATCTCCTCAGTGAGGCTTGGGTTGACACTTTGGTGGAACGGGTAGCAATGTCCCAGCAGCTATCTCCTACCCAGGTTTGAGAAATCTGAGCAGTGTTGCAGGAGTTTGGGGGCAAGTTCACCGGGAAACCAGGAAAAGCCCACCTGGTGCAGCACCAGGTGGATACAGGAACCCGAAGGCCTATTAGGCAGGCCCTTTATAGGGTGACTGAGAGAGTCAAACATACTCTGAGGGAAGAGGTACAGGAGATGTTGGAACTATAGGTGATTCAAGAGTCCAACAGTCCCTGGGCCTCACCAGTGGTGTTGATGCCAAAGAAGGATAGCAGCACCAGGTTTTGTGTAGATTACAGGAAATTAAATAGTCACATAGAACTGGATGCTTACTCCCATGCCTAGTTAACATGAATCCCTAGAGCAGCTGGCTGGAGCTAAGTATCTTACAACCATTGATCTTACCAAGGTTACTGGCAGGTGCCCTTGACTCCCAGTGCTAGAGAGAAGTCAGCCTTTGTAACTCCTTTTGGCTTGTTTGAGTTCACAAAGATGCCCTTTGGGATGAAGAATGCCCCAGTGACTTTCCAGAGGCTGGTAGATCATATCTTAAGCAGGAGCAGGA
The DNA here is from genome assembly GCF_019279795.1 of Protopterus annectens. Lineage (NCBI taxonomy): Eukaryota > Metazoa > Chordata > Ceratodontiformes > Protopteridae > Protopterus > Protopterus annectens. The sequence goes on along the minus strand of NC_056726.1, from coordinate 1,052,309,255 downwards.
GGGTTTGCCCTTGCCTACATGGATAGTACTGCTATCTACAGCTATTTCTGGCAAGAGCACCTTCAGCATGTCAGGGAGCTGCTTGGCAGACTACAGAGGGCAGGGTTGACCATTAAGCCGAGAAAATGTCAGGTGGGTATGGCAGAGGTCTCTTACCTGGGACATAGAGTGGGGAGTGGTAAGATAAGGCCAGAACCTGCCAAAGTGGAAGCTATTCAGGCATGGCCTGCACCTGTTACGAAGAAGCAGGTGATTGCATTCTTGAGGAGTAGGATACTACAGAAAGTTTGTTTCCAGTTATAGTACCATAGCTGCTCCCCTCACAGACCTGACAAGGAAGAACAGACCAGATAAGGTAGTGTGGACCCCAGCATGTGAGTAGGCATTTCAGAAGCTTAAGGAAGCTTTGGGAGGATCCCCTGTGTTAGCCAGTCCAGACTTTGTTGTGCATGTGGATGTTTCAAATATGGGGTGGGGGCTGTACTTAGCCTGATTTCTTCAGAGAGAGAAGAGCACCCAGTGGTTTATGTCAGTCATAGGCTCCAACCCAGGGAGGAATCCTAAGGAGTGGTAGAAAAGGAATGTTTAGCCATAATGTGGGCACAACAAAAATGACAGATCACAACCCTCTAGCATGGTTAAACAGAGCCAGTCAGCAAAATGCTAAGTTGCTAAGATGGAGTCTGGGGTTGCAAGCATAAGATATGTCAGTGCAGCACTGCAGTGGGAGTAGCAATGCCAATGCAGATGGGCTCTCAAGACAGGGAATGGAATGAGGTACACCCAGATAGACCTGACACTCTCAAGCGATGTTTCTCAAGGGGCACTTGAAAAACTTGCTTGAGTTCCCCGGGGGGGGGGGGAGTGATGTGATTACTGGGGAGAGATAGGCGAAGGCTGCCAGCCTAGTCAAATAGAATTTGATACATAATTCTATCAACTGTATGAATAAATGCAAAATACAGGCTTGTGTTTTTAAATGTAAGAAAACACTGTAAAATGTGAACTTCAAGATTGTTGCAACATTGCCATCTGCTGTAAGGAAAGCCTAGCCAAGTATTTCAAATGTGTCTTTTTAAGCTGAAAAGATCTTATGAATCTCTTTAATGTTTTACAAGTCGGCTCCACTGTGGCTGGATGAAGGTTTCATGCCCATTGTTTTAAGGCTAAAGTTTATTACCAGAATTTAGATCTGGAAGGTGCTTTATTGCTCTAGTTTCTGTTAGAATATACATGTGAAATTTCTTCTATTGTTGTATGTTTCTGTGCATGTGTTAGATTGCTAAATAATGCAGTTTGTTTGCCTGGGAAAACCTAAGTGTCAAAAATGATGTAATTTGTGAAGGGACCCAGCAAACATGCTTGTTAGTAATGTTTAAAATACTATTTCTCACAAGAGACTGGGAGCATTTTGATATTGGATATCTAACTCAGCACTCTGCCTAAGTTGACATGTAGGTTTCTAGCACTGTGACTTCTTGTAGGAATAGTTAAAGCTAGTAAAGATTAATTAGGTATTTTTCTTTGAAATCAGACCTGTCCTACTGTATTATTTTAAGTTTCTGTGTGATCTCTGAACTCTTAGATATCTCTGTGGTGTAGTAGTTTTGTCTTATGTTTTAATTATTTATTATTAAACATTTTTAAAACCTTCTACCTGTGGCTGATTTGTGTAGAGATAAGCTCAAGAGTACATTGCATATTTATAGAGGTTATTGTAATAGGCCACTCTAAAGTAAGCCTTGACTGTTAGTCATACTATAATTGGATAATAATATTGCACAGTAATAATTGGACACCCTTTTAAGGGCCTTTTAGTAGCTGATATTATTAGTTGGGTGGTGGCATTAATTACTACCATAGAGTCTGGGTAAAAGGGCACAGCTGGAGAATCTGTGTCAGCCTTTCCCAGGAGTGTCTGTGAAGTAGTATAAATATTTATCTCAAAGTGTGTGTGTGTGTGTGTGTTTTGTGTGAGCTACTTGGGCAGGGGCACAAAGCCCTGTTTGGACAGAAAGAGAACTGGAGGTTTTAGCTTGCCCAGCTAGGCTGAGACCTGGACCATATAGCTGTGCCAGTGGGGAGTCTTATTGGGGACCTGGTGAGCAAGGGAGCAACCAGCCCAAGACTGACTGTGATCTCTGTGTGCACTTGAGGAAAATTGTACTTTACTGTGTGTATTAGTTATCCTTTTCTCTTCTATGAGATGACCTCCCTGGTGTTAGTGGTGAGGACTGGGGCTCCTTGATTGCTGGATCAGGGCACAGTCATCACACACACACACACACACACATATATATATATATATACATATATACATATATACATATATACATACACACATACACACACACACACACACACATACATATATACATGCATAATACATATAAATATATATACATATATATATATATATATATATATATATATATATATATATATATGGGTCCACTTCATATGATCGACAGTTCATAAGACTGACATTCATTTGGTCGACAGTTCATTTGGCTGACAAAAAAGTATAGGTGGGGGGCTGTGCCCCCACACACCCCCAACTATATATAACAACTCCACGGTCACACAACAGTGGGGAGGGGGGCAAATCTCAGGTTTTTGCCTTGAATACTTTTTGTCAGCCAAATGAACTGTCGACCAAATTAATTTCAGTCATATGAATTGTCAATCATATGAAGTGGACCCGTATATATATATATATATATATATATATATATATATATATATATATATATATATTTATGGGTCTACCTTGGAATCTTGATGTTTCAAAACTTCAAACTTTATATGGTCGAGATCGTAACACTGAAGTTTTGAAACTTCAAACAGTTTAAATGGAGATAACCATACAGCATGTAGCAGGAAACGTACCATTCCCTTCACTGTAGAAAGACCTTGGGGGTTAGTTTATTTAATTAGCAGGGGGTGGGGGGGTGCAGGGGCTTGTTTTATTGAAGTTTCAAAGTTTTAAAACCTCGATTTTATGGTCTCGACCATATGAAGTTTGAAGTTTTGAAAGTATGAATTTCAAAAAAAGAATGTGTATATATATATATATATATATATATATATATATATATATATATATATACTTGTTTCCTGCCTTTCTAAGATAGTATAGTTCAGTTTTCAGGTTAGTGCTGAATTCAGGGCTGTGTTACAAATCTCTGTGTGTGCCCATACCTTACTTGGATAGAAGGAAGTTTCTCTGTTTACCTGTGAGAGAGGGGAGCTTTGAGCAGCCTATCTGTCTCTGGAGGAGTGGTTTCAGCCTAGAAATTAGTAGTGTATTTGCCATTTTGGGCTAATTTCTATCTCTTTCATTTCCCTGCTATAAATGCCGTATTTGCCCGATTTTGCATGCCGGGCAGCGCCGGTTAGCTAGGGTAAAATTATTCCCGGCTCCACAAAGTCGCCTCTTCAACTTTTCCCTTGAAACTAGACAAACTTTCAACTTAAGCACACAAGCCATTCATTTCTCAGCCTGCCACTTGCTCAAAACTTATAGCAAGCACTTATAAACCCTTGCACTAGAACCTCCTGTACTGTACAGAAGGACAAGGCTCTCTATTCGACCTTACCAGCCATCCAGTAAAACAGTTCACTGCACCTATCCAAGCATGTCCAAAGAGCAGTTGCAGGTGTACTCTCCAGTCCAACTGGTGAATCTGGGCATATTGAGGCAATGTTACAACTGCCTCATGTACACAGACAACCCCCTTCTCCTACCACCAAACACTAATACATGCGAGAGATGTAATTATACAGCCAAACTGGAGGCTAAGCTCTCTCAACCCAGGAATGGATCAGACAGTAAAGAGGAGAAGGGAAATATTTGCATCACACCACCAGTCTCACATAGACCCATTAAACCAGCACTGGCAAAAAACACACATAAATACATGAAAACATACGCGTAGGCTCTCAATAAAAATCTGCAAAACCAACAGAGACCTCCAAAGTAAACATCCAAGCAACCTCCACCCCCCAACACAAACCATGAAACACATACTTCACAAAACCAGTATACCATGCAATCACAGCCCTTAAGGCATAACATACCCAACATACTATTAATAGGTGACTCTATAGTCCCACTCACTAGGCTGAATAAGGAGAAGGTTACTGTTAGCTGCCTGTCGGGTGCCAGGATCTGCCACATAACACAAGCACTCAGGTCATTCCAGAACAAGTACAAATATGACTCTGTCATTGTCCATGTTGGTGTGAATGACCTGAGCCATACCTCCCTGAACTACATGAAAAGAGACATGGAAGTGCTCCCTGATCATGTAGCCCAGGCCAGTATGACCCTGAGTAGCATCCTGCCCTTACCAAGAATGATACCACGGTATAAAGAAAAAAATTCTCAATTTCAACAATTGGCTAAGTTTCTGGTGTCATTCAAAGGGGATCCAGTGTCTGTCCACCTGGGATGACATGCACGACAAGCCATGCTGCTTCGCTAGAGACAGCTTGCACCTGTCACCCTTAGGCTTTTGAATACTGGCCAAGGCTCTTGCCACTCCCATAGTGCCTTTTTTAGGCAAGGCTCAAAAGACAAACCCACCACCGTTAATAGCACAAGTAACAAAAAAATTAGGGTAATGCCACTCAATCCCTGAAGTCTAAACCTCAAAATGCATGCACTCAAGGCACTCCGCAGTATGGAGAAAATTGATATATGTGCAGTAACAGAAACCTGGTTTAAGGCTGCAGAGAGCACCGCAGCACTACCAGGCTACAACTCATACCATACATTTCAGCCACAGAACCCAAACCGAAATACAAAAGGCAGGGGCATATCCATATTCATCAAGGATACCCACACCTCCAGGTTAGTGGCACAGCATGATGCTTCAGAGATCATCCATGTGCAACTAACAATGGGCAAAACTACAATTCAAATTGTAGCTTGCTACAGATAACCCACCATGTCCCAGGACCTCCATTCCACATTTCTGGAAATGCTGGGAAACATAAAGGTCCTACCAAACACCTTAATATTGGGTGATTTCAATTACCCAAACATTAACTGGGAGAACTACTCAAGTACTAACTCCTTTGACCAACATTTCCTGGAATTTATAAACTCAAAACACCCTGGTTCAACTGGTCAACACACCCACCAGAGGTGACAACATATTGGACCTGGTCATCACCAACATGGCCGACCGGTGTTCCACACCAGAAGTCAACCTCTCGCTGGTTAGATCTGACCACAAACAAATCACTTTGGATATCCACATTCTGACCCCACCTCCGGACAAGAAAACCACCTTGAAAAACTTTTCAAAAGCAAACTTCACATTACTTAAGACCGAGGTTGAAAGTTTCAAAGCCCTCATGCTGAAGGATAACACTGTCCAGGCTGCAAAATCCTATACTAATGCATTCTACGGGCACCTACAAGAATGCATGGATCATGCCATCCCAAACAATAACAAGACTCACTCCTCCAAAAAAAGGAAACCAATCAGGGGGACTCCTGCTATAAACAAGTTGTACAATAGAAGGAGGAAACTAGTACAGAAAAGAGTAAAATCCCAAGAAGTGAAGACATCCCTGATCAGTATCAGCAAGAAACTACGATCCCTCATAAAATCATCCAAGGCGAGCTTTGAAAGAAAAATTGCCAAGGACTCCAAAGATAACCACAAGGCATTCTTTAGCTATGTCAAGAATCTAAGCGGCAATGGTTAGATCTGCTCGGAGTTAGTGCAGAATGGCACAAAATACACTGAACCGACTGATATCGCCAAAATCCTGGCAGACAGGTTCAGTGCAAACTTCACCTCTCTCTCACCCCCAAAAGGGTCCATAACCATACCAGAAGAATGTACAGTCCCTTAAATCACAGACACTCAGGTTAAAACAGCCCTCTCCAAAGCCAAGAAGACAGCATCAATGTGACAGGATGGCATCCCAGGCTGTGTCTACATGAGCTCAAAGACAAACTAACCCCTCACCTAAACACACTGCTCAAACTCAGCCTCTCCACAGGCTATGTACCCATAGAGTGGTGCACAGCAATGGTTATTCCGCACCACAAAGGTGGAGCCACAACAGACCCCGGGAACTATCGCCCTATAAGCCTGACTAGCTTGGTCTGCAAGGCTATGGAGCACATCATCATGGAACTCATTAACAGAGACATTAGGAACCTCCAAATACTGGACCCTACCCAGTTCAGCTTTGTTAAGGGCAGATCATGCCTCCTAAACCTGGTGGACTTCTTTGAGTCAGTTAGAAAGGCTGTAGATCAAGGAAAGATGGTACACGCAGCCTACCTAGACCTCACTAAGGCCTTAACACCATTCCCTATTCTGGTATTATAGACAAGCTCACCAGTCCAAACATAAACCCCTACGTCACAAGATGGGTTGCCAACTGGCTCACAGACAGAACCCACATGGTGAGAGTTGTAGGAACTAGGTCTCACTCTAAACCGGTTACAAGTGGTATTCCCCAGGGCTCAGTCCTAGGACCCCTCCTGTTCGGCATATACTTCTCAGAGGTACAGGCAAGCACAGGAGGACTATGGCTGACCATGTTCACAGATGACTGCAAACTAGGGGCTATAACTGACTCTCCAGCTGACACAGACATCCTCCAAAAGGGTCTCACTGAGACGGATACCTGGTGTCAATATCATGGCCTCAAGCTAAATGCCAAAAAGTGCATAGTTATCCCCTTTGGAAAAAAACAAAGTACCCACAAACTACCACATAGGAGGTAGTCCCCTAAATACGGAAGATATAATACGGGATCTGGGGACCCAAGTAGATAGTAATCTCACCTTTGATAATCACATTGCCAAAGTGGTCAGAAAATCCTTCTACGTGACCCACCTAATCAGAAAAGGGTTCACATCCAGATCAAAAGAGGTCATTGTGCCCCTCTACTCATCACTCATCAGACCCATCATAGAGTACAACCCCCCATTTGGGATGTAACTTACAAGACACCTGCAACAGCTGGAAAGACCATAGAAGTACCTCACCAAGAGGATCACTGGCCTCAAACAGATGCCCTATTCAGCTCGACTGAAGAAACTACAGCTGTACTCAGTTGCATACCGCCTACTGAGAGGTGATCTCTGCCTGACATACAAGGCCATGTCCAACCCAGAATTGATGGACATGCTCCACCTAAAGAAAACCTTATCCCCTTGAGCCACACACTGTAGGGATCTAAACCTCACCACAGCAATAAATAGGATATGCTGGAGGAATAGATTCCTGTCCCAGAGACTTCCCATGCTTTGGAACAAGATCCCAGTGTACATTAGGCAGAGCTCCTTACTAACACTCTTCAAAAGAAACCTTGATGAGTGGATGGGAAACAGAAAGTTTACCCCAGGGATCACTTCAGTGGCTCTGCTGGACAGAGGCACAGGGGAACTAATCTATTGGGACGGCAAAAGCCAACACATTCTGGCTAGGCTTATAAATACCTACCTATGAACCTATGCATAATAGTATCTTTTAACATAAACATAGGCAGCAAGGTAATATGTGGAATGAGGGGAAAGGCATAGAAAAGTTTAAGTACAGCTTAAGTGAAAAGACTAATCATGCAATGTTTCATGGGGGAAACAAGTTATACTAGGGCACAGAGAGTTCTATTCAACAAGGTCCTTCAGCTTCTTAGCCTGATGGTCAAGGGACTCAAATACATTTAAATTGCTAGATTCAAGTAGATTCCATCAAAGTACCAGCAATTTTGTGTTTACAAGGCATTATGGAGAACTTTGGGATAGCTACCATTCTGGCTGTATAAATGTTGTATGTTGCTTCATTGACAAAGCAATACATGCAACCACAAATCATTGAGTATAAATGCTCAATTCATATTGTATCAAAAAAAATAAATAAATAATAAAACAGTAACATAAACTGCATTTCTTGCAGTGAGAATTCCCACCCGATGTGGGGCCTTCTCCCTCCATAGCCCCTGCTAATTACATATACCAAATCTAATATCACACTATAGTAGGGAAAGGGCACAATCCCTTATCCCCACTGTACCATGATCTTGCACAGACATAAAAGTCATCAGGTGTGATCAACTCATTTTTGTTTACACAGGCTAGCTTTTATTCCATTCAACAAAAAAGACGTTCAGCAAAGCTAGCACATACCACATAAATCTAGGCTGTTAATGTGGTGCTCAGGTTGATAACAGGTTTAGGTGTTCTCTGGGATGTTCTTTCCAAAAGTTAGATAAAGTAAAGTCTGCAGCTGGAGGAGTAAGTGAATTGATTGGTAGTTAAGGAGTTTTGTTGACCCTGTAGCGAGGCAGCCAGATGAACGTATTTGACACATGTATGCTGGAATTTAGGAGCTGGATCCCACATACAGATGTTCGACCTAAGAAAGGTACCCATTTTGGTGGATTAGCCAGCCTTTGTTGTGAGGCTTTGTTTGATGCTGTAGCTTTATCTTTGCCTGGAGGTGGGGTGGGACATGTATTCCTGGCAACTGCAGAACTGAGGTAGAAGGCTGCAGAACAGAGTCTAAAAGGGTTAACCATGCAGCTGTACATGGGATTGAGGGCCTTGAGGTAAAGAGGATTCTAAGTCTTGAGGTGGATATAACAGAGTTTTGAGCTATGTGGCTAACTAGTTGGAAAAACAAATGAAAAAGTTGTGAGAGTAGCCTTATAAACAGTGTTTTTTATGATATGGGAAGGTAATATAGAAAAACTCCATGAATCTGTACTGCATTTCGATAACTGTTATCGCCCACTGAGTTTTGACTATGAAAGTGATTTTAACTAGCCATTCCTGACCCGTATGCTAAACTGTTTTATGAAATGCCATTCACAATGATACTATGTGGACAGTACCTGATGTATTCTGATAAATAATATATTTGTAAATATTTGTGTATTTGACTAATAAGAATATGGAAATATCTGCAAAGCAGTGGTCATTGCATACACATAAACAAATATTTCAAGAACTGGTATCAATGTCCTTCTAGCCTGCCAATATACCAAAATAGTTGTTCTTATTATTAATGTCCAGGCTATTCTTAAACATATCTGAACTAGTGCTTGCTTTTATGCAATTTTGTAGTTTCATGTATCAGCTGCTCTCTCAGAGAACCAATTAATACACTTCTCATTTCTACAGAATCTTCTACATAGGTTGTCTGATGATTCTTTAGTACTTTCTGATAACCACAAACATTGTCAGAAGTAGTTGCTGCTAAATGCCCTATATACCCGAATAAGGTCTCTTCTTAAATATCTATTTGAGATACTGTGCAAGTTCAGATAAGTTAGTCTTTCATAATAACTTAAATTTTTACATCCATGGATGTCCTTTGTATAGTGCTGCTGTACTCTTTACAGTTTACTCATGTTTTTTTCTTATACTGTTTCCATATTGTTATTCCATGCATAAGTTTGGCTCTAATATAAATAGCAAACAATAACTTCATCGTTTTTGATTTCCTAGACTTTATAAATCTTTTTAAACAACCTATAGTTCAATAACTATCCTTAACCAATTGGATATATCCATATACCCAGGTCCTTAAATTAATGTATAGTTTCAATCACTGTGTGCTGTTTTAAATATTCACCTTTCAATGAATGTCTCCCAAATCTCATATGCTTAGTTTTTGATGTATTTATCAGCATATTATTCTGCTGTGCCCAAATGGTCAATTTAGCCAAGTTCTTTTACAAACATGCCCTATCTTTGAACACATGAAGTCCATTTACCCAATTTCAAGTCATCTGTGTACAGACTGAAGAACACCTCTTAAGAACATCAGGATCCGCCACATAACACATGCACTCAGGTCACTCTACAACAAGTACAAATATGACTCTGTCATTGTCCATGTTGGTATGAATGACCTGAGATGTACTTCCCTGGGCTACATGAAAAGGGACATGGAGGAGCTTTCCGATCTTGCAGCCCAGGCAGGTATGACCCTAGCCCTGAGTAGCATCCTGCCATCACCCAGAATGATACCGCAGTACAAGGACAAAATCATTGACTTCAACAATTGCTAAGCTTCTGGTGTCACTCTAAGGGGATCCAGTATCTGTCTGCCTGGATGACATGATCAACAAATGACGATGTTTTGCCAGAGATGACTTGCACCTGTCACCCCTGGGATTCTGGAAACTGGCTAAGGCTCTTGTCAACCCTATAGTGCCTTTTTTAGACAAGGTTCAAATGACAAATTCACCACCATAACAGGTATAAGCAAGTAGAATCTGAGGGTATTGCTACTCAATGCTAGAAGTCTAAACCTCAAAAATGCACTCACTCGAGGCACTCCTTAAAATGGAGAACATCGACATTTGTGCAGTGACAGTGACATGGTTTAAGGCTCCAGAGAGTACCCCTGCATTACTAGGCTATAATTCATACCACACCTTTTGGCCACCTAACCTGGACTGAAATACTAAAGGCGGAGGCATGTCCATATTCATTAAGGATATCCACACCTCCAGGCTAGCTGTTTAGCATAATGCATCCGAGATTATCCAAGTGCAACTAACTCTGGGCAAGACTGAAATCCATATTGTAGCTTGCTACAGATTCCCCACCATGCCCCAGGATTCCCACTCCTCAGTTCTTGATAAACTGGAAAATATTAGGGTACAACCTAACATCCTAATAATGGGTGATTTCAACGATTTTTGGAATTCATAAATTCCAATGCCTTGGATCAACCTATCCACACCCCCCACCAGGGGCAGCACACCAGAGGTTAATTCCTTGTTGGTCAGATACGACCACAATCTAATAACCCTAGACATCCACATCCCTCCCCCATCGCCATTAGGGAAACCACCATAAAAAAATTCTCCAAACCCAACTTCGTGCTTCTTAAGACAAAAGTGGCAGACTTCATGACACCCATGCTGATGAACAATAGAGGTATGACTGCTGAATCCTACACAAATGCACTTTATAAGCACTTACACGACTGCATGGATCGTACAATCCCTAACAGAACCAAGATGCTATCCTCCAAAAAAGGAAGCAAATCTAGTGGTCCCCTGCCATAAAAAAACTCTACAACAGAAGAAAGAAACTGTTGCAAAAAAGAGTAAAATCCCATGATTGGAGGAACTCCCAGGTCAGCCTCAGTAAGAAACTGAGATCTCTCATAAAATACTCCAAAGCTAGTTATGAAAACAAAATTGCCACTGAGTCTAACGACAACCACAAAGCATTCTATAGCAATGTCAAGAATCTCAATGGCAACACTCAGATCTGCTCTGAGTTACAGCACAATGGCACTAAATATACAGAACCAGCTAATATTGCCAACATCCTGGCAGATAGGTTCAGTGCTAACTTTACCCCCCTCTCATCCCCTAAAGGGCCCATCTCTATACAGAAAAAATGCAAAGTTCCTGTAATCACGGCTGCACAGGTAAAAAACACACTCTCCAAAGCCAAGAACACAGCATCCATGGGACCTGACAACATCCCAGGCTGTGTTCTACATGAACTACAGAACGAACTGGCACCCCACCTAAGTACCATGTTCAATCATAGCCTCACCTCAGGATATGTGCCCACTGAATGGCGCACAGCAATGGTTATCCCACTCCACAAAGGGGGAGCCACCACGGAGTCTGGAAACTACCACCCTATTAGCCTGACGAACCTGGTCTGCAAGGCTATGGAACATATCATCATGGAAGTTATAAACAATGACAATAGTAATCTCCAAACTCTGGACTCCACCCAGTTCGGGTTTGGGAAAGGCAGATCATGTCTCCTAAATCTGATAGATTTCTTTGAAGCAGTCACCAAAGCCATAGATGAGGGTAAGGTGGTTCACACAGCCTATTTAGATCGCGCCAAGGCTTTCAACACCATCCCCCACTCTGGAATTATAGATAAACTCACTAAACTAGGTATAAATCCCTATGTCACAAGATGGGTTGCCAATTGGCTCACTGACAGAACCCACACTGTGAAAGTAGCAGACTCCAAATCCAACTTCAGAACAGTGACAAGTGGAGTACCACAGGGTTCGGTCCTGGGTCCTCTCCTGTTTAGTATCTACTAATCTGAAGTACAGGCTAACACAGAAGGTCTTTGGCTAATGAAGTTCACAGATGACTGTGAACTAGGAGCCATAATCAAAACTCCAAAAGATATGGCCATCCTACAAAGAGGCCTCGCTGAGACAGATGCCTGGTGTTAAAGCCATAGCCTCAAGCTCAATGCCAAAAAGTGCATTGTCATCCTTTTTGGTAAAAACTCTATACCCATGAACTACCACATAGGCAGCAGTCTACTTAACACTGAAAGTGTGATAAGAGACCTTGGGACGCAGGTGGGCAGTAGTCTCTCCTTTGATAATTACATTGCCACAGTAGGCAGGAAATCCTTCTACATGGCACACTTCATCACAAAAGGTTTCCCATCCAGGAAAAAAGAGGTCATTGTTCCCCTCTAAACATCACTCATTAGATCCATTATAGAGTACAATGCCTCTTTTGGTATGTTCTTCACAAGACATCTACAACAACTGAAAAGGCTGCAGAAATACCTCACAAAGAGGATTGCCGGCCTCAAACAGATGCCCTACGCAGACCATCTCAAATAACTGCAGCTTTACTCCGTCGCATATCACCTACTCAGAGACGATCTCCGCCTAACACACAAAGCTATGTCAAACCCAGAGCTTTTGGACATGCTCCACTTAAAGAAATTCCAATCCTTCCGAACTACATGCCCTAGGGACCTAAACCTTGTCACCGCAATTAACAGAACATTCTGGAGGGATAGATTCCTGTCCCAGAGACTTCCCATACTCTGGAACAAACTACCTATCTATATCAAACCAAGCTCCTCATTAGCACTCTTCAAAAAAAATCTTGATGATTGGATGGGAGATAGGAAATTCACCCTGGGGATCACTTCTGTGGCTCTGCTCGACAGTGGCACAGGAAATAATTTTCTTGGGTGGTGAAAGCCAGAGTACCTTTTGGCTAGGCTTATATACGCCCTAGGGCCAATAGCCTAGTACCTACCTATGGACCTATGAACCTATGATAAAGATAGTTCTGAAAGATGCCATGTCCTATTTGTAAGCCATACAGTTATTCATCTTATCTAGAGTACATTAATAATAATAGATGGCACAGTGGTGCAGGGGTAGCATTATCACCTCCCATCATGAGGTTCTCCGGTTTGATTCTTGGCTGGAGTACCTTTTCTGCAGAGTTTGCATATCCTCCCTGCATTCGTGTGGGTTTTCTCTGGATATTCCAGTTTCCTCCCACATTACAAAGATATACATCTGGATGGTTTCTCCACAGACCTCCACTGAAAATTGGCTTCATTCCAACTCAGACTTTCCTATTAAACAAATGGTAAATAAATACTGAGATTTCTAATTTATCAATCAGTGTTTTGTGTATAAACCTGTCAAATACTGAAGCTAAATCTATGTAAATTACTCCAGACCACAATTTTTTCATTCATAACTATTAGCATATTGTTATAGAACATCACATTATAGGTGGTAATAGATATATTTTCATTATATGCATGCTGATATACGGTTTCAAGTACCAACATTTCCAGTTCTGACAACAACATATCCAATATTACCTTCTCCATTATTTTTCCACAACATGAAAGTAGACTGTGTGACTCTGGGTGTCTCCTACTTGCTTTTCCCTTAAAGACAGATTTAATAAGTGCATGTCTCCAATCTTGAGGAATCTCCCCATATTTATATGACCCAGTAAATAATAGATATAATGGTACTGTAAGTTCTTGTTGAAGAGGTTTCAGGTCATTATTAAAAATTCTGTCTTCTCCCTGTGCTTTGTTTGCATCCAGTTTGCATATTTCTTTTTCAATATAATGTAATTTGATTTCAATATCTGAGGTTACTAGGACAAGCTGTCACCCCATTTGTGGAGCCAAACTGATTTGCATATGATTTTCTAAATATATCTATAATCTGTGTCTAAGAATAAATTTTGGAGTCTACACACAGTTTATTGTTTTGTATGTCTTTACTCCTTCCACAGCTTATGTAGCTATAAAATAGTTTCCTAGTAGGGTCAATATTGTTACATAATATTTCTACAAAATTCTTTATCTTGTCTCACACCGTGCTTAATTTTTTTTTCCAGCTTATTTATTTCAGTTATAGTTTGACAGGCTTTCCATTTCTTACATTTTTTGTCTCTCACCTTAATCAAGTATATTATACTTTGATATATATTCTTATACAAATGTATCCTGCTGACATTGTGTTCTTAGATTCCAGTGTTACACATTTTTTGTTTTTGTTTTTGTTTGGTGAATTCAAACAATTTCTCTTTCAAAACTTTTTACATTTCTTCTGCAGTCTTTCCACTGAAAACATCACTCCAGTAAGTTTTAGTTTCCATGTCATCTGTAATTAATCTTCTCTGCACTGGTATAGATTTCATTTTAGCAGAATTATCTAATAAGTTAACCTTTATAACCCATTATCACTGCACATGAATAGTGGGAAAACTTGACTTGAAGTAACAGTCAATTTCTCTAGGTCATCAGCAATTGACTTTGGTGGTCTGAATGTTCTCTCTCCTCAGCATTACACAGTTGCCTGAGTCAGGTAGTTTCTGCATGTCTTCTGTTTCTTCTATAAATCTTACCTTGTCCTTGTATCAGGTAAGATTTCAGAAGGTTTTCTTCTCAGAGAACTATGCTATTTATTATTTATTTCTTCCTAATTTGGTCCATTTATGCCCACTCCTTCCCCTTCTATAGGCACAGGCAAACGCTTCATTGTTTTCATAGAAGACATTTTAGAGCATATGTCTTTTATGTAGCACTGGAATAGTATATTGCTTGCTTTGCGTTGCTTTCTAATGTTAACAGTAAGAACAAAGCTGGAGTTTTGGTCTCAGATGTCTACCTATTAGAAAATGAACTGTGTCTCGTCTTACTGGCTGTAATAGAATATTGCAGTATTCCAAGATGGATAAGTAATATCGCATTCCTTTAGTAGATCATTTACAACTTGTACCACATTCTCAGATGGTACATTGTTGTGAGGGTATGTGGGACTTGTAGTAATTTGTTTAAAGTTGCATATTGTATCATACATGTGAAACTCATGACTGAAAAACTGTAGCTCTTATCATTGACTTCTTCTGGTATCTCATGTCTCCCACAAATCGACTTAAGGGCAGTTATAAAGTTTAAATTCAAAATTTTAGCTTCACAACTTCAAGAAATTTAGAGTAATAATCAATACACAACAAAAATGTAAGTTTTTGTACTGAAAAATGTCTACACTAACCTGCATTCATGCCAAGTTATACTATTTCTGATTTTAAATTCGGTATAGACTCCAAACATCACAGTTCATAGGATCATATGATTGTAGGATCATAGGGGATTACTAGGCTAACAGCCCTAGGGCCCTTACAAGCCTAGCCAAGTTCAACCTGTGCTCTCAAGGGTGTCTGGTTCAAGCAGGCACCAAAATCAGCGCCTATTGCACCTGCCCAAGAGGGACACCGTTTGGACAACATATGTAAGTTCTGTAACACCAAAATAAATTCTAACCAATTCTTTCTTTACATTTGCTTGTTCTTAGATGCCATTTAAAGATTCTTCTGAGTCTCTCCCCTCTTATGTTGGTCTCTTTCAGCAAACAACAAACCTTTGAATGCAGTCAGTACACCTTTACATGAAAATTCAGCTCTAATGAAGGGATTAAGTATTTTTCAGTATCTGGTCTTCCTGAAATAATATCATGAAGGAGTTGTGCTTCATTTTGATTTACTGAATTTTTGTCAACAGTCTGTTAGTTGAGAAACAACCAATAGTACATTTACTTCTATCTTAAATAAATCTTCCCTAAAGTACTTTACACATGATATCTGGCATATGTATAAGCCTATCAAGATCACACAGAATTTGTAGATTGCATTATTTTGCAGGAGCTTTGTGCAGTGATTTTTTTAAATATGACATGACTACACAACAATATTTTTTGCAATAAATAAATGTGTAAAATTTCTATCGGTTTCTCAATTTGACCATAGGTATGTTGGGAATCTTACCAAAGACCTTGACCTGCATGGTCTGCCAATGTAACTGCACAAAGCCATTTTTGGCATGCATTGACTTGCAACAGTTATAGACTATATTATATCACAAAATCTGAATGTAGATTTTTTAGCAAGTCAGAGTTATTTTTACTGCTCTCTTAACGAAAACTATTCAATGTTGCTGTCTAGAAGATACTCTAATAGAAATTTCCTTATGAATAAAAATGTATCCAGCTTATCAAAAGTATTTATTTCTCTGGAATTCAAACTGAGACCAAACACAATTCCTGTGAAATCTTTCAGTAGAAATGACAAAAACAACACACACAAAGGATGCTTACAAACATTTCTGAGACAGATAATATTCCACAAAAATATTACCTGCCTTTCAACCGTGACAAGCAATGCACCTAAAGTAGACAAGAAAAAAAACGGAGAACAGCTGGTGTTACAAAAAGTGGATAGTCCACGGTCATTCATATTTCAGAAAGATGAAGCTGCCATTTTGAGATATAGCTGAAGTTATATCCAAACCATTCCAAAGGAGTATTAACTCGAAAGCTACATATCAGAAAGCCATGCCTGTGTATTTATGGATGACAAGGTCCTTCACTAATAGAAATACACTGATTCATTCAAACATACTACCACAGCCAGCTATCTAAGATAAAGGTGGAAGTTTGGAGTCCGAGAAAAGTTGAGATGCTACATAGAGTGCCTGGAAACCTGACGTGGCTGTGCCAGATGCTACCAAACTCATCCACTTCTCCAAACTCTAGCTTTGTGAATAACTCTCTTTCTTCTACAGATTATTTTCCAGTGCAAATAACAAGCCATGACTCTGATATGTGCCTGCCTACCTGTACAATATAGAGACTAGAACTATGAACACTGGCAGATAAGTGGCTGATTCTTTTTACATTACTTTTAAGAAATGGTGTTGTGATTTTTTATCTCTAATAAAAATTGCAATTCTATACTCAAAATCTGATTTTTTGAAAAGAGCTAGTTAGCACCTGCACAAAATGTAATATCCTTTCTAAAGTTTTAATATTCGATTTAAGAATGTTTATTATATATATATTATAGTAATAACTATGCAATTTTGTATTATAATTCATTTATAGAGAGCTTTTCATACTCTTATTGGGGGATGTGATGACAGCAGTTCTATTTATAACTTTGCAACATATCTATCTATTTGCAACATATCTAATTATCTATCTGTTTATCTATATAAATATCTATCTATGTAACTATATATCTATCTAGCCATCTATCCAGCTATCTATATATCTATGTAACTATTATTCTATCTATCTATCTATCTATCTATCTATCTATCTATCTATCTATCTGTGTTTATAGCTTGAAGAATGCTTAAGACCTACAAAACATAAGGGTTTCAGCTCCTTGTCGTGAAGAGAAAGCTGCGAGGAAAGATGATACAGAGGGGACGTGGCCAGGATAGCAGCATAAGTTTATTACTCTGCTGCTGTGTTTCTCTTTCTAACAGGAATTTGTTATTTTTATGATATCCTCAATATTTTTTGAAGAGACTCCATTATTTGAATTCATACTGAATGATATTATCTGAAAAAGTTTTATTTATTTTAATTGTTCCTGTCAATTATTTACCAGAAACATTCTCTGCTTCTGTGTCTTGAAATGAGTCACTCAAATGTAATCTCACAGGACTTGTATCCAAAACATGAACTCCAGTCTGTTCTTACTAATATACAAGAAGTCTCATTAAAAATTACAAGATGGATAACAAACTTGACAACTTTCAAGAAAAATGCTTTAAACAGATGGAACAAATTCATGAAACTTTCAAACAACAGAAATCCCAGATATCTGAAATAGATGATACCCTGAATTACATGGAAGGAATTGTATCTGAAGGTGAGAACAATATTGGATTTTTATAGAGAGAATACTTTGTTATTAAATAAAATTGATGACTTGGAAAATAGATACAGGAGAAATAATATCTGTATCTTTGGCTTGCCTGAAAAAATAAAAGGAGAAAACATAGGTTCATAGATTATTACTAAGCTAACTGCTCTTGCGAGCCATTCTAAGCCTAGCCAATTATCCCTTGTGAGACTCAAAACTTGCACCTTGTGTTTGTAAGACAAACACCTTAACCATTAGGCCACCCTCTCAACCATGGTAAACGTTCTTACTTCCCAAGACTCTGAAGTCATCTGAAACTATGTTGTATGGTATATAAAGAGCCCATAGATCCTTAGTTGCTTCTTCATCAAAAATTAACCCACCACTGAGATCAGTTATTGTTAAATTCTTCTCATCTCAGGAGAAAGAACCAATACTAAAAACAGCTTGGTCCAAATCCCCATCAATGTCAATGACAAAATAATAAGATTTGACAATGACTATTCTAATGTTGTGATGACTAAATTTTTTTGCAAATAATTAAAGAACTCAAGAAAAGACAGATTAAAGTTCACTTGCTTTTCCCTGCTAGACTCAAAATATTCCTTCCTGATGAAATTAAACACTTTGAAGATCTGGATTCTGCTATGCCATTCATAAAAACAAAGACAATTCTGGATCAAACTGAAGAAATGGACTGGAACAATAGTTCTTTAAAGAGACTAGCTGAAAAAAATGGTTGGAAACTTACTGAGAAGAAAAAGAAATTAAAGGATAAATTACTTTTATTTCAGTGTATTATTATTATTTTTATTATTCGCCATTAAAATATCAACATTTTCTTCATTCTTTGTGATAGGTTTATTTAAATGGAAGGAAGAAAATGTGGATCTACTCTTCTATAAGGTAAATAAATATTATTTATGTTATATTTAATTCTTGGATAATATCTTATTTACTCAACATATATTTTAATTTAGCAAATAAATAGTTGTTAATTCTTTCAATTGACATGTTATTATTTTATACACATTCACATTTCCTTTCTTCACAAATCTCATATTAATATTATTAAGATAATAAGGTGTACTAAGTATATTCATCTCTGTCAGAGGTGTTGGTGTTTAAGGCTATATGTTGAGGATTGTATGATTTAAATCTAATTTACTAATGGTTTATAGGATCTTTATGAATGATCAGTGTGGTGATTCTGTACTCTTTGTATGATTTGTATGCCTCTGACATATATGAGGTGACTGACTGTGATACTTAGATGTGATGGTGCATTTGGTGTCTGTGGGCTGCATGTTTTGGATGTGTTGTCTGTTGCTGTGCATTGCTGCTTTGGTTGGTGATGTTTGTGTGTATGTGTGTGTGTGTGTGTGTGTGTGTGTGTGTGTGTGTGTGTGTGTGTGTGTGTGTGTGAGTGATTGTGTGTGGAAAGACCTCTGTTGGATGTGTTTTTATTTATTTTGTGATGGATGTCTTTTCTTTTTGGTTTGGTTCCTGATCTGTGGAGTTGATGATGGACTAGTGGTGGGAGAGGTATTGAGCTTGATTTTGTCTGCTTCTGGTTTGGTTCATATCTTGGATATGATGGAAATAGTTCACTGATAAAATCAAAGCCACATATTATCAGTTTAGTTGAAGTACTGAAGAGTATATAAGCTCATGCACTTACTGTTGTGATTTTTCTGTGAAACTGCTTTCTTCCTTGCAGTGACTCAGGCTTGCTTTACTTTCCCACTGAGGTCATGCACTCTGATCCATTTTCTGTGCAGTTTATATGGAGTTGTTTAAGTTTCTATTTAAAGGGGAAGCTATGCAGTTGTAACCACATAAAAGAAAAGTCAAAGGACATGCAAATCACATAGATTTAAAGGTCTCTTATTAGTTGAATATTGATCTTCTATATGAAATTTTGTTTGCTTTTTTTTTTTACTTGAAAGAGTGATCCAGAATCTGAATGTGTTTATGCTTGCATTAATTCCTGTTATTTGTAAGAAAAAGATGTCTTATTGATTAAAACAGAGTTGTGAATACCACTTAAGTAAATTCAAACTATTTAAACTTCCACATTTACTTGTATTGTTCCTTGTTTGACTATTAGAGCAGCTCAAGCTGTATTTTCATTCACTGCTGAGATTGCTTGATCTGTTTCCTTTTAACACACACTTGATTTGATTAGGCATACATTTAGTATAGCAAATACCATTTAAATTGAAAAGGAAAAAGAGTCAGTTTCATAAGACAGAGAATTACCCATTTCTCTGAACATCAATATGCATGCATTAGTATAACTTTTGGTTTCACTGTATGGGGGATGCTATAGAGATTCTTTATGTACAGGAAAAGATAGATAAAATATTATAAGTTCAATATTATTTTCCACCTTAATTGAGTTGCTATTATATTATATTTTGTTTTGCTGATTAACTAAATTTTGAGGTTCATGCATTAGGTAAAATACAGTTTGCTGATGTTGGGTTGATTTTGGGAATGAGCAATCATTCTTTTTGCAATAAACAAGGACAGTTCTTCAAGGTCAATCACAATGTCAGTGCTGATAATCAGCTATATGTCATGTAGCTCTGATTGCTCTGATTCCCTTTTTTTTTTGCATTCTACTATCGCAAATGGATACAGGTCAACACAGTCTACTATTGCAAATGGATACAAGTCATCTTATTTAGTATACAGAATATGGACTCTTTACTGATGACATGCCTGTAGATTTATCTATCCAATAAGGTTAAAGTAGTGCAACTTGAGGATTAACTGCTGAAAATGAAAAACTGCTAATCCACACCAAATATTCCTGAGTAGACCTGTATCACACACCAGCTGAGTCCAACTAGATCCACAAAAGCAGTATTTATTAAGCTCAAAAATGATAAGACACTTTTCGGTAATCCACAATAGTTTAACTTCATCAGGTACACACTTCCTTAGAAGCAAGAGTTTAAATAACCCACTTGTCACACCACATGGTCTACAACCAAAGGTTGTTGGGTGTGGCAGCTAACACTCCTAAAAGGAACCCTTCCCTATGAAGCACAAAAAGCTAATTTTGTAATACAAACCAAAATATCCAGTTTGATAAAAATATGTCAATGTATGCATATAAATGCATACAAGTGAAAAATTCACTGAATGCAACACACTGCAGTTCAAAATACAGAAATAAACAATGCATATTTAAAATACCAATAAAATACTTAAAACAAGTACTGTTTTTCAAAGAAACAAGCAACCATGTTACTGTTACACTAAAATTTGATATAACAAGTGTTTACAGAAAAAATAGAAGGAGAAAACATGGTAAACGTTCTTACTTCCTAAGACTCTGAAGTCAACTGAAACTATGTTGTATGGTATATAAAGAGCCCATAGATCTAAAACTGAAAAGTTTGAATAGATAAACCCCGGGATTCATGAACCTTGCGCCAGGCGCACGCATGGCGTAGGCGCCACAATGCCAGACATGGCCGCCGAGCGATTCAGGTACTATCCAAACCCACGTGCATCAGCGGCGTACGCCGGAGTTGCGCCGCATCCGGCGTAGGTATGTTAAATACCCCATGTGCGGTGTTGCACCATGCAAATGAAGGCAAGTAGCGATTCACGAAATGGCGCAGGCGTAGCATAACAGCCCGGCAATGTAAACCAAAAAAAAACGGTTTACATATATCCAAACATGACATAGGAGTAACGGAAGGCTGCCAACGTCAGGTGTCATACTGGTGCAACATGGCAATGGGGAAAGAAACCGAGAATGTCAAAAGAAAACATGTAGAAAATGTAAATAACGACATAAATGTTATGTACGCAAAAACCACAGCAGAACCCCAGGACATGTCCGCGGAAGGTGAGGAACAATGAAGTAATATGATAATGTCATAAAAGAGCAGTATAAGACACATCAGCATCACAGCCACAATACACCATAGTATGAATGGAAAGCCACAACCACAGCCCAAGGGTTGCCAAGGAGTGGCGGCGGTGTCTGGCGCCGTAACCATGTATTAGTAGTCAATGCCATGCAAATGAGGCAGATAATACTGAATCGCAAAACCCCCGCCGGCGTAAGGCTGCACCAAACGGCGCAGCGGTAATACACCGAGAAGTGGCCTAGAGGGAATACCTGTCAATCGCAGAGGGGTGTGCCACTGTAGGAGGAAGCACATTGGAGGCCAGCAAACCTGGGCTGTACAATGCACATCACAGCATCAGGACCGGCGTGTGAGGAAATAGATGCGACGAGAGTACACAATGCGCGCACAGATGCATGTGCACGAGGATGACTACGTTCCCCAAACCAGTCATGTGACGTCCGTCCCGTCAACAACCATGGATACAGGAAGGTGATGCGGAGAATATGAGGAAATGCGGAAGCAGTGCAATTGGAGTCGTAATGAGCAATTAACACCAATCAACCCACGAAGGGCAATCGGCGGCAGCTGACGACTCTGCATGCAGAAACCAGCAAAACGGGAAAGGGGAGGCATATGAATGCAAAGAAAGTAGGGGATGTTGCAGAAATGCAAAGAGCGAAGAACCGATACAGCACAGCCAAGGAGAGAGTTAGCATAACGGCGGTGGCAGACAAAATGCATGAGATGCCATGTGCCTGCAGGATGCACTCCCGTAAATAGTAGGTGCAACGTGCAGAAACAGTAAAGTAAGGTGTAAAGCTAAACCAATGCAGGCAAGTGTAATGTAACACCAAAGGCAACAGCGTTGCAGTGCCAACGGTAAAACACGGAAGATAACCCACAGATACGGCAGCAGAGACACACCCAATGACATCACCGGGTGTACAGCACAACACTATAAAGTGGGAATGCACACAACACACAGCGCGAATTCCCAAACGCTGCGCCTTACGGTGTAAACACATGGGGAACTTTTAAAATGTATATGTTGGGTGCTGCCGTGGCCGTGATGCATCGGCATGTGTTAGAGACAGACGGAGTTGCGGAGGAGGGTGCCGACAACTACCGGAGGCCTCAGAGGAGAAGGAGAGTGTTCAGACCAAGGGTGACCTACCAGGGGCTGCAAGACCTGGAAATAGTAGAGCGTTACAGGGTGGACAGGGACACGTTACAGCAAATAGTTGAGCTGTGCCGGCCACGCCTGACAACAAGAGACAACAGAGGGGAGCCCATCCCAGTGGACACAAAGGTATGTGTAAGCTTGCGAATACTGGCAACAGGTACCTTTCAAAGGCCAACCGGGGATATAATGGGCATCTCACAGGCATCAGCATCCAGGGTACTACATCAGTTTTTGGATGCCATGTTACGACATGCCCATGAGTATATATCCTTCCCCAGATCTCAGGAGGAGTTGGCTAGCAGTATGCGCCACTTCCACCGTGTGGCACAATACCCGGAGGTACTGGGTGCGATAGACTGTACGCACATAGAAATCAAGTCACCACCCGGGGAGCAGGGTAGATGCTACATAAACCACAAGGGATTCCCCTCCATCAATTGCCAGGTTGTGTGCAATGCGCAGGGCATTATCATGGATGTGTGTGCTGGTAGCCCTGGAAGCTACCACGACTCCCATATCTGGCATGCCTCACAGCTGTATCAGGTATTCGCCAGGGGGGACATCACACAAGGTCACCTTGTGGGGGATGCTGGCTACGCACTGGAGCCGTGGATGATGACACCCATCAGAAATGCACACACACACATGCAAGAACGCCATAATGAGGCACACGCACAAACCAGAATAATCATAGAGCATGTGTTTGGGATGTTGAAATCACGGTTCCGGTGCTTGGATACATCCGGTGGAGCCTTGCAGTACTCTCCAGGCACATGTGCCCACATATTCATAGTATGTGCTATGCTACATAATATGATCCTGCGGAAACAGCTGCTGCAGGGACATAATGGTGTAGGGCACCCAGAGCCCGCCACAACTGCCAAGGCAAGCACAGGCACAGGGCGGTCAGTGCCATGAACACACTGTGCCAGCCCCAGTAGGCAGACGGAGGCATACCCAATATGCCTATGCCTTGGCAAAGAGGGAACGTATAGCACATACCCTGACAGCATAGGCCCCATGGACTGACACCTCCCTACCTGCACACACAGTGAAATGGATGGCACACAAACATGGCCGCCCGTAATGTGTACTGTATGTGTGGTCCCATCTGTGACTCCAACATAGGTAGCACCCAAACACTGCACACCCAACAGCCAGCGGAGCATGGAACACATGGATGCAAGGTGACAGAGAAGTAACACGCGAAATCTCTACATAGTAAACATAGTGAACGACAACCCGACTATCCGGGAGGGTGGACAGATCAGGGAATGCCACCCATGGAAAGGTCAACCTACAGAAATGCATAGTCGCGAGTCGGGACGATCGCCAGACCACGGTACAGTAACAGGACATGTGCGGGGAATATGCTAAGGATATGAGGGCGGAGGTAGACACCGCTGCCGCCGATGCGGTCAATGTAGGTACTGTGTGCAGCCGTCCCTGCGAAAGCGGCAGTATGTGTATGTGTGAGGTGAGGGTGTCGTGTGTTCCGCTGTGCGGGTGTAATGTGTGTGCCACTGTAAAATGTGTATGTAGGTGACATGTGACAGGCAGAGTGGAATAACATGTGTAGGCATACAGTATAGGAACCACAGGCGTATGTACAGCAGTACTCACAAAGTAGTACAGAGAGCTCCTCACTGGCTATGCACGTGGCGACGTAAAACGATGCAAAGCGGAAATGTACCAGAATGTACCACAGGAGTAAAGCCAACATGAGATGCAAAGGACGCATGTACAAACCATGACCGTATGTATGGCGCCGATATGGTAATGTCAACACGATACGTCGGCAAATTTACACAGCATCAGTCATGTACCGCGGAAATACACATGTGCTCCCCTGGCACCGATCGTGGCCACGTACTGTCCCGTAAATACCGCTGTGTGTTCCACGAGTGTTAAACAAGCAATCGCCACCCGAATAGGTGGCAACCGGTAGCATACAGGCCGTCCCAAGTACAGGGCCACAATGACCGTAACCATCAGTGACAAAATGCCAAGGGATAGTCGGCACGTACAAACAACCGCAGATATACTACCTATGTGACGGAGGAATACATGCAGGAAGCACACATGCAGGCGATACCGACAGCAGACGACATCAACAAAACCAACACTCCTAGAACAACAGACAGGTAACCTGCAGCTCCCCAAGCAGGGATGGAGCACACACAGAAGCATACCGTGTATGTATAAATGCAAGGGCCACAACCCGTCACCCACAGCCGCCGATATACCCCATCGCACAAATCAAAGGGATACAAGCCGAAATAGCAGCATAAACATACAGGCAGTCAATGAGAGCGGCATACCCACAACATCTCGCGTGGGAAACACTATCAGCAGCGGATGCATACCTGCATCCGTTGTGTGCATGAATACAAGAGCTATGTTACACATCCGAATGCACAACGCCAACGACAGACGCCGCCAGGACACGGACACCCACATGTCGAACATAATACCATACTCAACACACACAATCCACGGCTAACACCACAGCGAAATGTACCTGACGCCACACATAGCGGTTGCAGTCACACATAACATAACACAATACATACCATCCCCAGGAAGGTAGTGCAAAGAACCAACGGCCAGACGAGGAATGAACCATGCCCTAGTTCCGACGCCACGCATTTAATGGAGGAGATGCATAGGTGATATGCGATAAGTACACACCGAGGAACAGCTATTGGCGTGATGAACCCACAT
>NC_056726.1:1052220737-1052255201 GCF_019279795.1 Protopterus annectens | reverse complement strand
TTGCTGGATTGTCTGGTTCACAAAATGTGTTCTATTGTCACTGTAGCTTCTTTACAGTATGCCAGATCTAGGGATACTTTATTTTACTGGGACCTTTGCCACTGCTGCTGCATCCGGTTTCCTGATTGGGAATGCTTCTACCCATTTTGATAATATATCTACAATCACTAAACAAGTATTTCTTCCCTTCACATTTATTCAGCTGTATAAACTCCATACAAATAGTATGGAACAGTTATGGTGGTGTAGGGAAACCCACTCCCTTCAGATGAAATGCTCCCTGTGCATGATGTTTACTGCAAATATGACACGCTGCTCATGATGTTGAAAGCAAGGTGAGATAAGCCCAATGCCAATAAGGAGATGAAAACAGGCTCCAAAACAAAACTTTTAGGTACCAACCAATTCCAGAAAGCCACCACATGAACTATGTAATGAAAACTGCTTTATTGACCTAGGTTTCGCTGCTCATGATGTTTGTATGTGGTTCCTAATTCCGTATGTTAGTAATATTCTGTTAACCAACTGTACCATCCCCCCTGTTGAGACATGGCTCTACCCATGGCTCAACAAAGCCACATATCTGAATACATTAGACGTTAATATTGGCTTTCTCACTGTGGATATGTACAGTCCGTCTTCAAGGATTGCTCCTCGTCATACCCACGTCTGCTTTTCTGCTTTCGTAGTTGATGTTTGCATTGTTTCTAACATTTCTACATCTATAATGTCTGAGGATTGTCATTCCTCATTCAAAAAGACACTTTCCGACTGTGAGGCTGCTTGTTTTGCTGCTGCATCAGCTCGTGCCTTACCTTTCCTAATGTTATCCTGTTGCTTTGTATGAGCTGCACATTTACAATTAGCTACTTTAGTGGGTAACTGAATCGAATCTAATGCATTCAAGGTAAATTGTGCATGATTTATCGGTTTACCAGTGGATGTTATCATACCCCTATTCTTCCACTGCTGCACATAAACATGCACTGTAGAGACAACATACTGACTATCGGTATGAATGTACACACATCTGTTTTTTGCTAGAGTGCAAGCACGTGTTAAAGCTATCAATTGTGCTGCTTGAGCAGACACGTTATGCTGCAGGGTTTTGGCTTCTACAATCTCATTATCAATAACTACTGCATAACCTACTTGATTCTTTCCTGTAGGACTCTTTCTACATGATCCGTACACATAAACTGGCACCTCTGCATCATCTAAGGGTATATCTGTGATATCCTGTCTGTGTAGAGTTATTTGCTCCATTTCCTGTAGGCAACTGTGTGGTGTGCCATACACAGGTGTCGGACGTGACATTGATAGGTTTAATGTTGTACAACGTTCAATCACCATATGAGGTTGACTCAGGGGTATGGTCAAACAAGAGAGATGTCTAGCACGGGTCAGGAATGCTGTTTTCTCTTGCAGCAAAATGATCGCAACTGCATGAGACACTCTCACAGTGAGAGGGTGGAATAATAACATTGATGCCGAGGCCTATACTGCCATGGGTGCTGCAACAACTGCCTGTACACAATGTGGCACTGACCATGCCACTGTGTCCAACTGCGATGAGAAGTGAGCTATGGGGCATTGGTTACTTCCATGCTGTTGCATCAAGACTGACGTCATATATCCCTGCTTACAATCTACAGTCTGAAAACATCTGTTATGATTATTCGGGAGACCTAAAACAGATGTTGAAGCTATCACTCGTTTTAGTCTGCAGAAAGCTGTTTCTGCTACTGGACTCCAGTGTAGTATATCTTGTGCTGCCATAGGTGTATTGAAGATTAAAGCAGACAATAGAGCAGATTCCAAAGCATTGCTTGGTAACCAGCTTGGACAAAAGTTAGTCGGCCCGAGAAGGACATCATTCTCTTCTTGGTAGTTGGCTTGGGTGCTTGTGAAATTGCTGCCTTCCTATCGTCATCTAATGTTCTACCCTCCTTGGATACCACATATCCCAGGTACTTGACCTGTATTCTCCGTAGTTGCAATTTATGCTTGCTTAATTTATGTCCCTGTTCTGCTGAATATTTCAATAATGCGAATGTATCTTCCCTACATTGCTGCTGGGTAGGGGCTGCAAGCAGAATATCATCCACATAAATTAGAACTTGACTGGCCCCGGGTGGAGTAAACACCGGAATGTTGCTAGCCATCTCCTGTGCGAATATCGTTGGACTTTCACAGTATCCCTGCAATAGCTGGGTATGGCTGTATCTGTTACCCTGAATGTAAATGCAAAACAATACTGACTATCTGGATGTATAGGTATTGAAAAGGAAGCATAGCTTATATGTACCATGGTAAGATACTTCTGTGGCGGGTTCATAGCATTCAATATAGTGTGCGGATCTGGCACCATCGGTACCCTAGGTATTATTACATGATTTACAGCTTGTAAATCCTGTACCATCCGCCATTCCCCCTTTGCTTTTCTATCAGAAGATACAGGGGTATTGCATGGTGAATAGTGATTACTTTGTAGATGGGGAATTTCCTCTGTGACTTTCCAGATATCTTCTGGTGTCCACGGTCTATACACTAAGGGAGTTGGGTCCTGGCCTTCCTGTCCTGCATGAGGGTTCGGTACTTCAATTAATTGACAGATATCCTCACTCTGTTCTAGTGACTCTCTTCTTACTTGAGTGTCCCTATGTATTTTACGAGTTCGGGATGTGGTTTCAATAGCTTCTCTAACATTTGGTCGTTGTGATACCTCTGTTGCCACAGGATAACGTGGGGGGGACTAGCCTGCCCTCCCGCTTCATATCTTGGATGTGGTATCGGAGGTGGTAGAGGGGGGGGGCTGTCGCTACTACTGTATTATTATCTTCTTTGTCTACGTATGATGCTTTCGCAATTTTAGTGTTCTGTTCCCTTCGGTTCACTACCTCAATCCACCTATGTGCTTGAGGGATACCCAATTGTCGCTGTTTTTTAGCCTGCACATCTTAGGGTTGCTACCTTTTCAAATGCACAAAGTGGGACATTAGTGTTAGGAACGTGGGATTTGGCAGGGCAACACATACCCACGGCCAGTACAAAGGACAGCAAATCGCTTTTTACCAGAATAGCAACCTATTCTTGTAGCATTGCAGTTGCTTATTCTGTTTATTATGATATTTTGGTGTTTCAGATACAAAATAACTGTTTTATGCTACCATTAAAGAAGATATTGGAAATATTGTTGTCCTAAGATATCAGGACATTTGCCATTTGTTCAGTTTGTTTGCAGGACACAACTGGCCAAGGAGGGTGTGTCCCTCGCAAAGTGGGACAGGTGGTTACCCTAGAACATCTGCATCACATTTTAAGTGATTGCAATGTTTCACTAACGATATTTTGTCTACTATACCATCAATGTCATATTTATTACCCCATTTTGCTGAATATCTCACATTATGTGCTCTCTGCAATTGCATATACTTCACATCACCCGTCAAACGCGGATCTCACGATCTCTTAGTGCACTAATCTCCCATGTCTTCTACACGACTGTTACGTAACCCTTCTCTCGTACCACGTGATATCTCCTTCCCTGTATCCACTGTAGTGTCTACAATGACTATTTACTCTACTCTGTGTTCCCATGATCTATGTCCAAATTTAAAACTACTTGGATTGGTCTTTGACCTGATATCACAACTGTTAACAGAAACACAATGTAGCCTGGTTCCTGATCTACAATAGAGACAAAGAGGCAAACTCTCCTTACCTGAGCCTCCTGTTTATGACTGCACGTTTTCTTCTTGGGATCCAGTTTTCCGCTTTTCAGCCACAGATCAGACAGTGGACAGCCTCTTTACACACAACAATTCAGTCGGAGGTCTTTTCACTCAAGAAGAACCATTTAGGCAAATTCTCCTGCGCAGATGTCTAACCACCCATGCACTCTGACCTGTAGCTTACCAAGAATTCCAGCTAAGAAGGACCACGATGTCAAATAAGTTGTTAAAACCAGACTGTAGAAATCAGTAGGCTTTTCTAAGTGACAGTCAATAACACAGGAAGCTCGGGTTCACAAAGTTTTAGTAGTGGACACAGGCAGGCAAACAACTATACAGTCAAAGTATGAGAGTTTTGTCTGACTCTATACAGTAAGCAATTTCTTTATATAGTGTTTACAATCATCATTTGCCCACCTTACTGACGTGGTCAGTCACAGGGCATTTCCATCACTATGGTCCGCAATATTCTATTCATACGAGGGTGCTGAGGTCATGCTTTTAAAATGTTTTCCCATGAGAATAACACAGTCTTGCAAGGCACCTGGTCAATTACAGTGTCCTTCTGTAATTGCTGTTTCAAGGACCCTGGACTGTTCCGATACAATAGTCAGTTCATTTCTTAATACGTTCCTTTATCTCTCTGGTAAGGAGTTGTACTCTATCTTCGATAGAGCTCACAAGGCCATCCTCCTCAGTGGAAGGGAGGATGTTATACATGTACATACATTTATTTTTCTGTAACCCAGCAGATAATTAATGCTGAGAGACATAAGCCTGCTGGACTGGTTACTGCCAGGGTCAGAATTCGATCACACTGCAGCTAAGTTTCACCACTTACATGCATGATCATTTCTACTGCCATATTGTACAGTACAATTCAATGCATTATATAGTAATTTGCTTCTAAACTGGCACTTCATATGTGTTTCTATATATATATTTCTAACAACATCCATCCGGCCATATGCATGTTGTTCCGTCCTTTACCTTCACCGTGGGTGTTTGGCCGTCCAGCAACGCTACTCTCCACATGTGATGTCCCACCTTCACCTTCTGTGCCTGTGGCACCCTGTTAGGACGTCCTGTTTGGTAGGCACATGTTCCGCTATATGTGTTTGACTTGTCTGCATAGCTAATCATCGATGCGGTGGTTCAACATCCCGACTTGTACACATGTGTACAGTTATGTGCACCGTGGCGTATGCAACCTATAGGGTTTGGACGGGTACATACCACATGCGGGATGTACACATTCTGCTGACACATTCACATGCATCCATTTCCATATCTGTAACTGAGGTGGTTTGGTGACATGTGGGGTACATATTTATCGCTGGCACTGCCTAAAACAATACTTCTTACCACATTTCAGGTATGCCCATTGTGTGTAGGTGTGTAGCTGCACAAGGCTGCTAGCTGGTTTGGGTGCACAGGCGTACATGGGTGGGACTTACATGCTACAATGGGGCTATTGTGTATTACATATGCATGCATGGGTTCTGCTTCTGGATATTACGCTTAGACATATGCCGTCCTGTGTATGCGACAAACACGTTGCTGGGTGTGTGACGTTGCTATTGAGGGAATATTTTTGCCCGGAAATCTCAGGTCATTTGCCATTTTTCGATATTTGGCGGGACACAACTGTCAAATGAGGGACTGTCCATAGCAATGTGTGACAGCTGGTAACCCTGGTGACCATGCCCATGTCGCTACTAGGGTTGCCACCTTTTCCAATAGCCAAGGTGGGACATTTTCGGGACTCACATCAGATTCTACAGGCCGACACATACCCACGGTCAGTACATAGCATAGAACTTCACTTGTTTGCCTAAATAAAAGATTATTGTTGTTGCGGTTTGGTTGCTTATTCTGTTTCTTGTAACATTTAGGTATTTTAGTTACGGAAATAACCATTTCATGCAACCATTACATTAAATACGGGATATAATTATGTCCTACAATCTTGGAACATTTGCCGTTTTTAATATTTTTTATCGGGACACAACTGCCCATAGAGGGACTGCCCCTCGCAAAGTGGGACAGGTGGTAACCTTAGTCGCTACTCCTATGTCGGTGCGGCGCGCTGACATGCTGCGGTACACCTTCTCTGGATATGCCCACTGACGGTGCATTGCGGAACGAACACGGTGTTACGAGTATCCTTTGTTCCTTGGACTGGTACACTTAGGGCTTCGTGGGTTGTGTTTGCTTCCCCGCTTTGTTGGGACGGTACTATGTTGCATACTCTCGGCGCTTCATTCTGCACGGGCCCTGGCTGCTGCCATTACTATTATGGGCGGACCGTGGCAGTCAGCACTTTAGGTTGCTCATCGCCTGCCGGCTTAGCCACGCCTCCGGAGGCATCCTACTTGGGCTCGCTCACGTACACTACGCACGTGTCTGTGGTTGCGGCGCGCTCTCATTACTATGCATATGGCGCTACTACGCCGACTATTCACTGCACCGCCGGCGCAAGCCTTACACCGCCCTTGCGCCGAGCTTCATGAATCCCGGGGAAACAGTGGGTACTACTGTCAGTAACTGTGTGGGGCTGTTATAGTGGTATTGTCTATGGTATTATTTAAAAGCCATTGAACCACACTAACAATTTGTTTTTTAGACTTGGTTAAAATGTGTTTATTTGTAAACACTTGTTATATCAAATTTTTGTGTAACAGTAACATGGTTGCTTGTTTGTAGTTGTTTTAAGTATTTTATCCATCCAATAAGGTTAAAGTAATGCAACCTTTGGTTCTAGACCATGTGATGTGACAAGTGGGTTATTTAAACTCTGGCTTCTAAGGAAGTGTGTATCTGATGAAGTTAAACTATTGTGGATTAACGAAAAGTGTCTTATATTTTTGAGCTTAATAAATACTGCTTTTGTGGATCTAGTTGGACTCAACTGGTGTGTGATACAGGTCTTCTCAACATGAGGATTAAGTCTGATAAGGTTTGTAATATCATAGTTCATTAAGTCATTTACGATACATTTTATGGCTTTGCATGTGAAGGTAATCAGACTAATAGGACTTCAATATTTAGAGTATTTTAATGGGATCACACTTATAAAGTGGTAGTTCAACAACTACTTTTTATACATGTTCATTTGTGTCAGTTCTTAGTTTGAGTTTATTTTTTGAAATTGTTATCTCTAAGATGAAGTCAGCACTAAATGTGTTTACCAGTATGTTGCCAATGCCTGTTAGATTGGATTAATCACTACTGATGTTCAAAGTTGAGTGTTATTTCTTATTCTCCTGATATAACTAAAGAAGTATTCATAACTGTCTTTGGCTTTTATAGCTAGTTAGAGCTCATGCTCTGCATTCATTGTTCTGAAGTGTGATGCCTCCCCTAAACTGATGGTCTTTTGTTCTGTTAAGCATGTTTAACTTTCAGTTTTGTAATGGTCATCACTGAAAAATACATCATTGCCTTATATTACATATCACAAAAAAAGTTTCAACTTTTGTACTGTTTACTGTTTATTCAGATACAAATTGCAAACAAACTTATCTACACAACTCAGAGTTAGACACAGAACCTCACACTAAATTGACATAAATTGGATATGTTAATTCTCTGCTTGTTATCTCATGTTTACTGTGAAGTATATAATTTAGTAAGGAATACTGTAGCTAAGATGGGGCAAAGGGGGGAATGACCATAGTTACAAAGGGCATAATTGTAGAGATTAACAATTGTTGATCATCTATGACTGTGTAGTTGTGATTTAGTTATATTATCCCTTGAAGAATAACAACTGGCAGAAGATAATTTTCTCAATTCAAGCTGAGTAATAAACCAAACTCCCAAAATATTTATATATTAATTATTTTGCAAGATCACAGGTGAGCATACATTTTTACCCTTAATGTTGTGTGATCATGGAATTAGGAAGCAGAAATTATTTTTTTAAGAAAAAGGAAGGGAAAACAACATTTTGACTTGGAATGTTTTCTAAAGTTTGTGAAAATTATTTAAAAATATGTTAACAGAAAATATATCTAGTCTAAGAATGATCATAGTAATATTCATTTCAACATGGAAAGAAGTTTCAAAACAGATCTTTATTAACATTTATTTTGAAGTAAACAGAGTCCTGTGGGAGGCAAAATTGGTATTACACAAATTCAGAGATGAAATGAAATCTAATAATATCTGAAATGAAGCAAACCTTAATGTTTATATATATATATATATATATATATATATATATATATATATATATATATAGGTCCACTTTGTAATTTCAAAATACTGAAATCTCGAATTTCAGTATTCCAAAATCACAAAGTGGAATACTCACATTCCTGAAACCAGCAGAAGTGCGAAATTCAAAATACCGAAGCATGGTTATTTGGAATTTCTGCTTCCGGTGGTATGGAATGTGGATGTTTGGGCTTAATTTTGGTAAGTATGTGTGTGTAAGTAGGTTGGTTATGGGTTTAGTGTGTGTGTGTGTGTGTGTGTTGTGACTGCTATGTGTGTGTTTGAGAGACTGTAAAATGTGTGTGTGTGTGAGTGAGTTTCATTTGTGTTACTGTTTGCGTGATCTCGAAGTTAGAATATATAAGTAGGAGGATGTGGGGCACAGCATAGTTTAGATTAGTTTGTTTGATTGTGGGGGGAGTTTTATGTATGTTTATGTGTGTACTGTCTGTGTAGCATGGATACGGGATTTTGATTTTCGCGGTTGTGTGTTTTTCGAGTTTGTGAGTTGTGGTTGGGTTTTTGGCTTTGTGATTTAGGAATACTGAAATTCGAGATTTCAGTATTTCAAAATTACAAAGTGGACCTATATATATATATATATATATATATATATATATATATATATATATATATATCTGTAACATGAAACTGAAAACCCATTTGGGTCCATGGCAGAAAAAATACAAACTGCTTTTTTAAAAGTGCATAAAATATATATATATATTTTAATTCTATGAAGTATATTTAAGGGAAGTAGTAAATTAAATTTTTGTTACATGCTATTTTAGTAAACACTAGATAGTAAGTTAAAGTTAAGCAAGTTGTACAAAAATAATATTAATGCAAACTATTTTTTAATATTGAGTACATTTTCTGACACTATTTTCTGTTTTATTGTATATTACATGAACTAGCAATTTTGAGTAATGAATCTAATATGCTAGATTTGTTTGGCTTCTGACATTGGTTCCTGAGAGTTTTTACTACTAAGCACTTTCAATGATTTTTCATAAGACCATAAGTGCTTCATTCATTTATATTGATATAGATTAACTTTGTTTAATAAGGGATAAACTGCTTTAGTGAAAAGTTTGATTATATTTCAGACACAAGAGATATTATGTTGAGATAAAATTCTGTTAAATATATAACTTAGAAAGTTTAAGATATAATACTATATAATCTGAATTTTTGCTTATGTTGTAAATGCTTAGGACCTTTCATTTACTTTATTTTTCAATTAGTAGCAGATGAAATGTTTGGCTGTTACTTGTTGATTGGTAGGAGTGTTTGAGTGGTATTCCTATTCAAAGCAAGAGTATTAGACTCCATGAGAGGAGAGATGGAAATAAACATTTGTGTTTAATATTTTACAACATATTTTCTTTTATTGGTATTTACTTTCATTAATAATATTTATATAATTAATAATTACATAGTTGTTAGATTTATATTGACAAATGAGCAGTTCAGAACTGATGGAAATATTACTTTGGTAATGACTTGTATACAAAGTCTTGAAAATACTATTTTTTTATTTATATCTATACAGTGACTTACTTCACTTGTATATCCATTAACATTAATGCACTAATGGTTATAAGAGGGGTATGTTAAATAAATTTCTAAAGATTATTAATCCCCAGATTATTTTTTACAAGAAAACATTAAATACGAGAAGATCTAGACAGACTTAATATTTTTTTCTCTATTTTAACTAGTTCCCATTATAGATTTCACTAACGTAACCAAAAACTCATAAAACAAAAAACACAGCTGACGAGTAGGTCGTTCCAAACGTTTACTAATAAAGTGAAAGATAAAACATACAAGGCTTAAAGCGCTTTTCATTTGCACTGAAGCAAACTTCTTCAGAAGTCCTTGTAATGGAACTCGACACAATTTAAATTGCAGCACTGCTGACATCACAAACACATTACCTTTACAGCAATAAGCAACTTAAAGTTGTAAAACTTAAAACCGCTGATTAAAACAAAACAATATTGCCTTAAAATTCACAAAGATTTAACAACTTTCCCATTATAAACAGAAAAAAGAGTTGCTATATTATGGAAGAATTCTATGCCAATACCTAAAATCCTAAACACTCATAATAATAAAAAGGGAAGGTTTTGTTCAGTGACCCTAGAGATTAAAAGGAAGCTATATACTTTTATTAATGTTTATTGGATACATGGAATAGGAATAAAATCTGTTAAACATCAATTGGGGAGAAATATTATTATCCTTGCAGGAGATTTTAATTGTATATTACATGATAAGGATTAATATTTGGGATATTAATGAATATTCAGTGTCAGACTCACTTTTCTTTACACATTTCTCACACAGGCATGGAACACAATCTAGAATTGATAGAATATATGTCTCAAATGATGTTACTAATAGGCTAGGTAAAGCTAAAGTAGTGCCCTTTCCATTATCAGACCATAATGCAATAATTTTTGAAGTCATGTTGAATTTTAATAATAATATCCCCATTTAAATTATTTTTTTTACTAAAGAGATTCAGTCTTTTATTGAAATTAACCACATAGGTAACACCTCAGAAATATGTGTGTGGGATTCTTTGAAAGCATATTTATTTGGTAACATTATAAGTTGGTATAATGTAAAGAGGAAGCAATGGTACAAGGAGTTAGTAGATTTTCAAGTGAAAATCAATACGTTAAAATTAGATAGCTTAAAAGGGAAAATAACTACTCAGAGGAGATTAACAGATTGAATAGTAAGTGTTTAGAAATTCTACAACATAAAATTCTGACCAATTTAGAAAATATTAAATAATTAGTTATACTAAAAATCTAAAATCCATGTATAAATTAGCGATTGAACAAAAGTGATCATAACATCTAATCATATTAAAGAGATATACTCTCCTAGTAATAAAAAAGTTGCTGATATAGAAGACATTTTAGCTGCATTCAGATCCCACTTTAATAACCTTAATCAATATAAACCAATGATGGATATGCAAGATGTAATTAAAACATTTATAAACAATTACACTAAAAATAGATTATTGGAAGATCAGATGAAATTAATTGATACGCTTATTTCAATGCCTGAGCTTAAAACTCAAAGTAATAAATTAAAGCCTAATAAATCCCCTGGAAATGATAGCATAATATCCAAACTTTATAAACTTATGTTCCAAGATGCTTTAAGTAATTTGCTGGAAGTTGATAAGGTTCCACCTTCCTGGAAATACACTCTTATAGCTCCAATTTTAAAGGCTGCCAAGGATTCAATAAAATGCTCTTCTTATAGGCCAATCTCTTTATTAAATATAGAATATAAAATATTTATGGCTATTTATACTTGCAGAATAAAACATTTCTTTCTACTTTGGTAAATAATGATCAGGCTGGTTTTATATTAAATATGAACTCTTATGACAATATTAAAGAGTATTAACATTAATAGACTAAGGTAATAGCACAAAAGATTAGTTAACTTTGGTTAGTTTAGATATTAATAGCATATTTGACTCAGTCAGTTGGGAATATCTATCATTAGTGTTGAAGGAATGTAATTTTTCAAATAATTTCTTACAAATTATTAAACTTCTTTATGAAAATTCCTATGCTTATATAGGTTCATAGGTTCATACTAGGCTATCTGCCCTAGGGCATTTATAAGCCTAGCCAGAGTGTGTGTGGCTTTCACCACCCCTTAGGATGAGAATACTATACCCATTAGTTTGCTGTGCCTCTGTCCAGCAGTGATACAGAGATGATTCCCGGGGTAAACCTACGATCTCCCATCCACCCGTCAAGATTTCTCTTGAACAGAGTCAGTGAGGGGCTCTGCCTCACATGGACTGGGATTCTGTTCCATAGTGTAGGGAGTCTCTGGGTGATTAATCTGTCCCTCCAGCACGTCCTATTTATATCCGTGTTGAGGTTTAAGTCTCTTGCTCTCGTGGCTCTGGTGGATTTGGATTTTTTGAGGTGGAGCATGTCCATTAATTCCAGGTTGGACATGGCCTTGTATGTCAGGCACAGATCACCTCTGAGCAGACGGTATGCGACTGAATAGAGCTGGAGTTTCTTCAGTTGGGCATCGTATGACATATGTTTGAGCCCCTTTATCCTTTTGGTGAGGAACATTTGGGGTCTTTCCAACTGCTGCAGGTGTCGGGTAAGGTACATTCTGAATGGGGCGTTGTACTCAATCATTGGTCTGATAAGTGAAGAGTACAGGGGTACAATGACCTCTCCTGATCTGGATGTGAATCCCTTCATGATCAGGTGGGCAATGTAGAAGGTCTTCCTAACCACTTTGGCAATGTGAGTGTCAAAAGAGAGGTTACTGTCAACTTGGGTCCCCAGGTCCCTGATAACTTCTTCCATGTTTAATGGATTACCACCTATGTGGTAATTAGGGGTTACCTTGTTTTTCCCAAAGGGTATGACTATACATTTTTGGCATTTAGCTTAAGGCCATGGCTCTGGCACCAGTTATCCATTTCTATGAGACCTCTCTGTAGGATGTCTGTGTCTGATGGAGTGTCAATTATGGTGCCCAGTTTGCAGTCATCTGCAAATTTTGTCAGCCACAATCCCCTATGTTTGCCTGCACTTCAGAAAAATAAATGCCGAACAAGAGGGGCCCAGAACTGAGCCCTGTGGGACACCGCCGTGACCGGCTTAGAGTCTGACATGGCACCAGCAACTCTAACCCTGTGTGTTCTGTCCTTGAGCCAGTTTGCAACCCATCTTGTGACATATGGGTTTACATCTAAGCTGGTGAGCTTTTCTATGATGCCCGAGTGGGGTATTGTGTTGAACGCTTTTGCTAGGTCAAGGTAGGCTGTGTGAACTGCCTTACCCTCATCAATGGCCTTAGTGACTGTTTCGAAAAAGTTGACCAAGTTCAAGAGGCAGGATCTGCCCTTGACAAAGCCAAATTGAGTAGGCTCCAGTGTTTGTAGGTCCCCAATGTCTTTATTTATGAGTTCCATTATGATCCTCTCCATAGCTTTGCAGACAAGGCTCGTCAAGCTTATGGGGCGGTAATTTCCAGGGTCCGTAGAAGCACCACCTTTGTGGAGTGGGACCACAGTTGCCGTACGCCATTCTTTGGGTATGTATCCTGTAGTAAGGCTAAGATTAAACAGCAGCCTTATGTGTGGGTTTAGTTCCTCATTGAGTTCGTGTAGCACACAGCCGGGGACACCGTCCGGTCCCATTGATGCTGTGTTTTTTGCTTTAGAGAGAGCAGCTCTCACCTGGGCATCTGAGATGTTTGGGAGGCTAGACTCTGGTGGGATAGATATTTCTCCTTTTGGGGGGGAGGGAGAAATTTGCACTGAACCTGTCTGCCAGTTTGTTGGCAATGTCTGTGGGTTCAGTGATTTTTATCATTTTGGACTAATTCTGAGCATATCTGGGAGTTTCCACCCAGGTTTCTAACATAGCTAAAGAAGGCTTTA
Organism: Protopterus annectens; assembly: GCF_019279795.1. NCBI lineage: Eukaryota > Metazoa > Chordata > Ceratodontiformes > Protopteridae > Protopterus > Protopterus annectens. The sequence goes on along the minus strand of NC_056726.1, from coordinate 1,052,241,785 downwards.
TGATTGTCTTTTGTGTCATTAGCGATTTTTCTCTCAAAGTTGGCCTTGGATGATTTTATGAGTGATCATAGTTTTTTGCTAGTATTGATCAGAGTTGCCTTCCCTTTTAGGGATTTTGCTCTGTCATGTAGTAGCTTTCTCCTCTTGTTGTAGAGTTTGTTTATGGCTGGGGTCCACCAGACCGGGCGCCTGCCTTTGGTGGAAAGGGTCTTGATTTTATTAGGGATTGCTTGATCCATACATTTCTGGAGGTGCTCGTAGAAGGCATTTGTAAGGGTTTCAGCAGTGTGGGTTGTGGTTTCCACTGGCTCGGGGCCTTGTAGGTAACCACTCCAGTCTTAAGAAGTGTGAAGTTGGCTTTTGAGAAGTTCTTCACTGTGGTCTTTTGCTGGGGTGGGGCGGGATGTGGATCTCCAGTGAGATTAATTTATGGTCTGATCTCACCAATGAGGGATATACTTCCGGTGTGGAGCATTTTGTCCCCATGTTTGTGATGATCAGGTCTAGTATATTTTCTCCTCTTGTGGGAATGGTGACTAGTTGTTCCATAGCATTTGAGTTTATGAACTCCAGGAACCTTTGGGCTAGGGTGTTGGGGCTTGAGTAATGTTCCCAGTCTATGTTTGGGCAGTTGAAGTCACCCAATATGATGGTGTTTAGAGAGACATTCATACTCTCCAGTGTATTCAGGAAGGCTGTGTGGGTTTCCTGAGTTTGAGAAGGTGGTCTGTAGCATGTTACAAACTGTAGGGCAGTTTTACCTATGGTTAATTGCACCTGGATGGTCTCCGATGCTTTGTGCGTTGCCACTAACCTGGAGGTGTGGGTATCCTTTATGAATATGGATACTCCCCCTCCTTTTGTGGTTCGGTCCGGATTTTGGGGCCGGAACGCATGATATGAGGTATAACCTGATAGTGTTGGGGTGCTCTCAGGAGCCTTGAACCAGGTTTCAGTCACAGCACAGACATCGATGTTCTCCATACTGAGGAGGGCTTCGAGGGCGTGCATCTTGAGGTTTAGACTTCTGGCATTGAGCAGTATTACCCTTAGTTTTTCTCCATTTTTGTTTTCCATGGCGGTAGGTTTATCATTTGAGCCTTGCCTAAAAAAGGCACTATGGGGGTGGCAAGAGCCTTTGCCAATATCCGGACGCCCAGGGGTGACAGGTGCAATCAGTCCCTTGCGAGGCAGTGTGGCTTGTCAAGCATGTCATCCCAGGCAGACAGACATTGGATCCCCTTAGAATGACACCAGTAATTAAGCCAATTATTAAAGCTGATCATTTTGTCTCTGTATTGTGGTATCATTCTTGGTGAGGGTAGGATACTGCTCAGGGTCAGGGTCATACCGGCCTGGGCTACATAATCTGAGAGCTCCCCTATGTCTCTTTTCATGTAGTCCAGGGAGGTACGTCTCAGGTCGTTTACACCAGCATGGACAATGACTGAGTCATACTTGTACTTGCTGTGGAGTGACCTGAGTGCTTGTGTTATGTGGCGGATTCTAGCGCCTGACAGGCAGCTTACTGTGATCTTTTCCTTGTTCAGTCTGGTGAGTGGGACGTCAGTGTGTCTGACTATGGAGTCACCTATAACAAGTGTGTCTGGCATTGTGTTTGGCCTTAAGGGCTGTGACTGTTTAGCACACTGACTTTGAGAACTATGTGTTGCATGTCTTATGTCTTGAGGTGGCAGTGTCTTGGGTGTCTGCTTTGGAGGCCTCTGTAGTTTTGGTAGATTTTTGATCAGTGCCTCCGAGTATGTCTTTGTGTGTTTATGTGTTTGTTTTGCAGTTGTGATAGTTCTATGTGAAACTGGGTTTGTGGTGTGCGTGGTTTCTTTCTCCTCCTGTCTGGTCTTGCCAGTCCTGAGTTGAGAGAGCTCAGCCTCCAGTTTGGCTATATAGTTGCATCTCTCACATGTATTTGTGTTTTGTGGGAGAAGGAGTGGGTTGTCTGTGTACATGAGGCAATTGTAACATTGCCTCAAGATGCCCAGATTCACCAGCTGAACAGGAGAGGACGCTAGCAACTGACCCTTCGACATGCTAGAAAAAGTGAAAAAGTTTGCTGTGTAACTGAGTCAGAAGGGACCTATAGGGAAATGGGTACTCAAGGGGATTCTAGGCTAATGTAGTACTTTGTTTAGTATACAAGCACTTTACCTATATAAAAATGCTTTAGGAGCAAGTGCTGAGCTTTTGAGATAGAGAATAGACTGTTTAGATTGCAAGTAGAGAAGTTCTAAGGGAAAAATTGAAGAGCAGACTTTACGGAGCCAGAAATAGTTTAACCTTGTTTAACCGGCGCTGCCCGATGATGCTCTATGGGCAACTTTGCGCTAAATCACGCAAAAGCGCGCTAAAGCGGGCTTTATAGCAGGGGGTTGAAAAGAGCTAGGAATTGACCCAAAATGGCCAATAGACTACAAGTTTCTGGCTGTAACCACTGCTCTAGGGACAAATAGGCTGCTCAGTGCTCCCCACTCCCACTGGTGAACAAAGAAGCTTCCCTTTATCCAAATAAGGATATGGAATAGCACAGGAACCAAGACAAAGCCCAGTGATCAGCAAACTCTGAAGACTGGACTATTCTAGTTCAGTAAGGCGGGAAAACAAGATTTTTTTTTTTTTTTTTTTTTGCAGAAAACAGAGGAAAACAGACAGTAAATGCTATAAATGCTTTTAAACGGCTAGCACACTTGAGTGTGTTAGCCTACAGGTAAAATTAAGCAACAAATAACTTTTTAAAAGTGCAAAACAGTTAATCAACACAAAACAGTTTAAATAGAATGCAGAGCTGTATAAACAGGCGAAAATGCAGTCGCTAAGCAGTAAATAATCAAAAAGCCAGAAAAAAAATACTTAAATCAGGAAAAGTCACTCTTTTGCTCTCTGCTGCTTGTAGAACTCTGCAGGACACCACGAGGAGCTGTGCTGAGTTGAATACAAGTGAAAAAGCGCGCTAAAGCGGGCTTTATTACAGGGGGCTGAAAAGAGCTAGGAATTGACCCAAAATGGCCAATAGACTACAAGTTTCTGGCTGGAACCACTCCTCTAGGGACAAACAGGCAGTTCAGTGCTCCCCACTCCCACTGGTGAACAAAGACGCTTCCTTTTATCCAAATGAGGATATGGAATAGCACAGGAACCAAGACAAAGCCCAGAGGTCAGCAAACTCTGAAGACTGGACTATTCTAGTTCAGTAAGGCGGGAAAACGAGATTTTTTTTGTTTGTTTTTTTCTTTTTTGCAAAAAACAGAAGAAAAACAGACAGTAAATGCTATAAATGCTTTTAAACGGCTAGCGCACTTGAGTGTGTTAGCCTACAGGTAAAATTAAGCAACAAATAACTTTTTTAAAAGTGCAAAACAGTTAATCAACACAAAAACAGTTTAAATAGAATGCAGAGCTGTATAAACAGGCGAAAAAGCAGTCGCTAAGCAGTAAATAATCAAAAAGCCAGAAAAAAATACTTAAATCAGGAAAAAGTCACTCTTTTGCTCTCTGCTGTTTGTAGAACTCTGCAGGACACCACGAGGAGCTGTGCTGAGTTGAATACAAGCGAAAAAGCTCGCTAAAGCGGGCTTTATTACAGGGGGCTGAAAAGAGCTAGGAATTGACCCAAAATGGCCAATAGACTACAAGTTTTTGGCTGGAACCACTCCTCTAGGGACAAATAGGCCGCTCAGTGCTCCCCGCTCCCACTGGTGAACAAAGACGCTTCCTTTTATCCAAATAAGGATATGGAATAGCACAGGAACCAAGACAAAGCCCAGAGATCAGCAAACTCTGAAGACTGGACTATTCTAGTTCAGTAAGGCGGGAAAACAAGATTTTTTTTTCTTTTTTTGCAGAAAACAGAGGAAAAACAGACAGCAAATGCTATAAATGCTTTTAAGCGGCTAGCGCACTTGAGTGTGTTAGCCTACAGGTAAAATTAAGCAACAACTAACTTTTTAAAAGTGCAAAACAGTTAATCAACACAAAAACAGTTTAAATAGAATGCAGAGCTGTATAAACAGGCTAAAATGCAGTCGCTAAGCAGTAAATAATCAAAAAGCCAGAAAAAAATACTTAAATCAGTTATAGCAAATACAGTTATAACAAATGCTCTGAAATATACTGTATATTTCCAAAATGTTTGAGAAGGAGTCAGAACACAAGAAGGTTCAGGCGAAAGAGAAAAAAAAAAAAGTTATAGTTTTATATACTTTGGAGTCAGTTATAATCTCTAAAGGTACTAAACAGGGTTATCCTCTCTCACCACTGTTTTTTATTTTAATTATGGAACTATTTGCAAATTATATATGATCGAATGTAGACATTAAAGGCCATACGAATAATCATGTAACTACCAAGATACAATTGTTTGCAGATGATATCTTGTTGGCTTTAAATAATTGTAAACTTCTATTATTGCTGTATTCAGTGAAATGGAACTATTCTAGAAGTAATCAGGACTTAATTTTAATGAAAATAAAACTAAAATATTACTTGTAAATTGTAATATTAATCAAATGGATAAGAAAATTTCTAAACACTTAGTACAACACAAAAATAATTACTTAGGGGTAACTTTAACAAATAATATCAAAATATAGCAGTTCTTAATTATAATAATAATTTAAATTCCATAAAGCATATTCTTAATAAATGGAATACATTTTTGTTACTATGGAAGAGAGACTTTCTTTAATTAAAATGATTATTCTTCCCAAAATTTTATATATAATGCAATTTTTTATCTCTCCCTCCACCAAAATTTACTATAAAAGAATTCTTTGTTCTTGAAATTTCTCTGGTTTCCTAATAAACCTAGTCTGACATTAAATCATCACATTAGAGATTGGGCATAAGGTGGTGTTTGAGTTCCAGACTTAGAAATATATTCATTATCATCAATTATCAAGACAATAATGTCTTGGTTAAACAATAATTATAATTCCAAATGGAAAGTGATTCAAGGAAACACTTGGTTAAAATTAAATCATTTGATAAAATCACGTTATTCTAGAAAACTAATACATTTCAATGGCTATTAAAAGATTATTTCTCAGAAAATAAAAATAAATCAATTCCTACTAAACTAACATTATATTAGTCACCTTTAAAAATGTATTTATAAGAACCCAGAATATAAAGCATGGTTTTCTTTACTATTTCCTATACCTTACACTCAAATAATATTAATACTTTCAACCTATTAACAATGATTACATTTAAAGAAAAACATTTGATATATTGGCATCAGTTCCTGGAGAATGGGAAAATACAAAGTATTGACCATATTATAAGTAAATTTGATTTAAGGAAAGCTGTGTAGCTAGAAATTCAGAATTGTAGACAATCAGTTGAACTTAAGATTAATTTAATGCAACCAACAGTGAAAAACTCTTTCCCTAAATTTATTGATTTTTTAACTATTTTGACACAGCAAAACATAATATGAAAATGATTTCTATCCAAAATAAATAAAGTTATTAAAGATTCAACAAAATAGTATAGAGAAAATTATTGGGAATATTTTAGACTTACTAACAATAATTTTCCAAGTGAAGTCAATAAAAAATCAATACTGTTATCATCAAAACAAACTATTTCCTCACTAAACTGGAGAATATTCTCTTGTAAGTTCATTCACAGAGTCTTTATTACACCACATAAAACTGAATGAGTATACAAAAAAGATTCTGTTTGTTGGAGATGTAAACTGAATCTTAAAGCTGATTGGCAACACATGTTTTTCACTGTATAAGGCTTAAGCCATATTGGGATAATATAAATTCTCTTTTACAATATGTCTTCAAAGAAAAAAATATGTTAGCCAAATCTCTAATTTTATTAAATGTACTAATCCCTGTGTCATGAGAATAAAATGCCCTCTTTTATGGAATATCTTAACAATAGCAAGGAATGTCATTAAAAAAATTTGGAAAAAATTAGTATACTCCTTCTATGAAGGAGTTTGTAAACATCGCAACTGAAGTATGTCAACTTGAACTTGTTATGATCAAGGCAAGAACATTCAATGTCACTTCTTCATATAATGATTAGTTGAAATTTAAAGATCTGCTGGAGAAGCAATCTTTAATAGTTAAATAATTACATTCAGCTTTTGATTTTGTGTTTTTATTTAATTTTGTGGTATACATAGAAACCTTTGTAAATAGTAATTTAAGTGTTTCTTTAATATTTTTTTTATCTTAGTCATGTATTATTTTCTAATTCTAATGTTATACTTTACTATTTTGATGTTTAAAAAATAATTAAGAAAAAAAGATTAAGCTGTGAAGTTAACTTTGTTTTCACAACACTGTCATTTTTATGGAATTAAAACAACATCAGAATCTGTCTGTTGCCATTAATGAAGAGTGCAGTTATGGGTGTTGTACCATAAAACAACATATTGACAACCTTCTAAGTATTTTAAACTGGCTTTAGCACTTTATTTGGATCTACTAAAAGACATCAGGGTGTGAGAGCCACACAGCAAATTAAGGAAATCAGACTAATTGAACAGCATGCTGAAAAAGTCAATCTCATTGTACCCCACCAAAACTGTGAATAACTTCAATTTCAGTATCATTTTCTGTATATGGTATGCCCTTGGGTGTTTACTGCAGTGAACTATTGACTCTGACCTCACCACAATGTTTCTGTCATCAAAGTAAGATTTTGTCATGGCAGGTTTTGTTTGACAAAACAAGTTGCCTTTCATGGAAAATCTGTAATATTTTCACCCTTTTCTTATAATAACTAAGTACAGGTTTATCTCCCAGAAGCTGCCCGATCTCTGGAATAGACTTCCAATATAAGTCAAACAGAGCACTTCACTGACCCTCTTCAAGTGCAAACTTGAGTGGATTGGAAACTACAAGTTTGTCTCGGGCGCTCCACCTGTGTCCCTCACTGACAGGAGAGACAGATGCTGACTGAGGTTTCTCTTTTGGGGATAATCTCTTGGCCCAGGTCCATTAACCTCCTATGATCCTATGATCCTACATACATTTGCAATATGTCGCAAAAAATAACTGAATGTAAATTAATTCTGGATAGATACTGTCATGTTACAATAATAACTGAGCATAACTAGGTTCTGGTTATTTAGTGCAACATCTTAGAAACAGAAGTCAAAGTTAAACCCTGAAAAGAAACCAAGTATAATGCAGCATGTGATACTATTGCTGTAAAATTACCATGTAGCCTTGTGTCTAACAATAAGTATCTCAGTCTGTCTTTGAAAGTTCTTGATGAGATTTATTATGTGAAAAAAGGTGAATATGAGAAAATACAATTCCATAGTTTGGAATTTAACTGCAGCTTACTCTGAATTTGAGTTCACCACCTTGTGACTCTCAGCTCAAAGAGTTTTAGCCATGTCATATCTGAAGTGACAAAAGTGAGAAATATGTATGGCTGCTTTACTCTTTCATAATTGCAACTCACTAAAGACATGCACTAGACATGTGCTGTATCCCCTACCCTCAGAAGTTATAAATTCATTATTAATGGAAACACATTACAATGCAGCACTCAAATACCTGTAAAATCTTGCACTTAAATATGTATGTAAATGGCTTCATGTCAGTCTGAGAACTCATACTAAAACTGTGATAGGTTCATAGGTGTACACTAGGCTAACTGCCACTAGGGCGTTTATAAGCCTAGCTGTACAACCCAAATGTAACCCACAAGTTATATGTTTTAGACATTTATATAGGGGTGATAGCTGGTTGTGACATGATTTACTGACTACCTCTGTCCATCATAGATGTGGGTACCAGACCAGGAGTGAATTTTCCATTTCCCATCCCATGGTACACATTATGTTTAAATAGGGTTAGGGAAAGATTTTGTTTCACATGGATGGGCAGTCTGTTCCGGACAAAGGGTATTCCCAGAGATACATATCTGTTTGTCCAACATGTCTTATTTATGCTGTAAGCAAAATGTAGGTATTTAGGTCTAGTATCTCTCTTACTGTTTGTTTTGCAGATGTCGAAAAGGTTCATCAGAGTGGGGTCCAGTGGTGCCTTGTATGCCAGCCATAGATAACTGTACATTGTTCTGTAGGAGACAGACAGGTCTTTGAGGTGATCCACAAAGGACATTGTGTTTATGCTCTGTATGGTTTTTGTAAAGAACCTCTGTGGTCATTCAAGTTACTGCATGTGTCTGGTTAGATACATAACAAAGGGGTCATTATACTCAATGATGAGCCTGATGAAGGCCGAGTATAGTGATGAAGGCTGAGTATAGTGATGAAGGCCGAGTATAGTGGTACAATGACTTCCTTGTACCTACATGCCCTGTTCTTACTTAATAGGGTGAAGAACACAGAAGGGTTACCTTAACACCTTGGATACATGTTGGTCAAAGGCCAGGTTACTGTCTACATGTGTTCCCAAATCCCTGACTAGTGGGTCAACTCCTAGGGTGTTTTATTGATGATGTAGGTTCCCAGGATGGCAGACTTCCCAAAAGGAGCTATAATGCATTTCTTTGCATTGAGTTTTAAGCCATGGCTAGAGCCCCATTCATTTGTCTGTGTTAGACCCTCTTATAAGGTGTTAATGCAATCATTTGTAAACTGGGTCAGATAGAGGCCTTTGACATTAGCCTTGACTTCTGACAAGTAATGCCAAAACAGAGAGTGCCCAGCACAGATCATTGAGGGACTCCACTGATAACTGTCCTCTTTGAGGTGGTGGTCTCGCTAATCCTAATTTCCTGGGTCCCGGGTCCTGGATCTCTGAGCTAGATGGCTATCCAGCATTTTATATAGGGGCTTATGCATAATTCCCTAAGGTTAACAATGCCAGAGGGGGGTATTGCATAAAATGCCTCAGCCAGCTCAAAATAGGCAGTATGCATTATTTTACCCTAATCCATTGCTTGGCAACCTTCTCAAAGAACTCCACCAGGTTCAGTAGGCATGACCTTCATTTCACAAAGCCAAACTGGCATGGATCCAGTGTTTGAAGGTCTCTGATGTCTTTGTTGATCATTTCCATGATAATTCTTTCCATGGCTTTGCATATAAAACTAGTCAGATTAATGTTGTCTGTAGTTCCATGGATCTGTTGATGGCCCTTATGAAGAGGGTTGACTGTTGTAGATCTCCATTCTTGTAGCATAAAGCTTGTTTTAAGACTATAGTTAAATAGTAACTCCAGTGGCCCTGACAGATCATGTTTTAGACTATTCAGGAGGCATCCTGGGATAGTATCAAAGCTTACTGAGGCTGTGATCTTGGTCTTAGTGAGCACAGGCAAGACATGTTCTCTATTTTTATTTGGTGGGGTTATGTCTGAATTTATCAGCCAGCAGATTTGCTATATCACCCAGCTCAGTGAAGGTGGCACCCTTAACCACCAGCTCAGCACACTGCTATGTGCTGCTTTTGAGGTTTTGAAATAGCTGCAGATGGCTTTATGGCTGTCTTTTGCCTAGGAGACTATCTTGACCTCAACATTGGATTTATTGGAGTCAGTTATCTCTCTTAGCTGTCTGTTTATTTTGATTAGAAAGTTCTTATATTTATGGGAGTTACATTTCTTGATTTTAGCTATGATTTTGTTTTCCTCATCCAACCACTACCTTTCTTTCCACTCCACTAACTACCTTGATTATAGCAAGCTCGGATGGTCATAAGCCTAGTACTTATACAGCAGGAACTTCTTATTGTAACATTTGTTAATGTCTGTTATGTACTTCACAGATAAAGATTCTAGTTGTCTACTGATGTACTATGTTCTTAAATATGTTGTAAGTAATTGCTATGTAAATTGTTAATCGCTATGTAATCCAATGTAACTACTGTCTGTTTATTTTAACTGTGGAGCTTTTCTCCCCGGGCCTCCACTGAAAATGGACCTACGTCCAGTCGGACACTCTCGGTCAACAAATATAAATAAATAAATAAATAATAAATAAATAAATAATCTGGGATGCCACCAGGGTGGTTTGTTTTTGGAGTTAATTCTGGGCTTACTTCCAGTAGGTACATCAGCCTCTATGCAGACATTGACATGGTTCTACAGAATTTTTTTGAGCAATTTTGCATAGGCTGCTGTGTTTTCTGGATTTGGAGAGGCATTGAATTTAGACAAACTGTTTCTTAAAAAAAGATAATTTGTCTTTGAATGGTTCTTAACTGTTACTGGGCTTACTGGGGTTAAAAAGATGATTTTGAAGGAGACAGCTTTATGGTCAGACCTTACAAGGAAATATGTGACATTGTGGGTGGTGCAGCATTCTTCCATATCTTTGGCAAGAGGTCCAGTATGTTGGAACCTCTAAGGGGCATATACATTAACTAGTTAAGGGTGTTTGTATTTATGAGGTCCAGTAATCTCTGTGCAGATTTTGGGCCATGTAGGATTCCCAGTCTATAAAAGGATAATTAAAGTCCTCCATAAGTAAGGTTTTAGGTTGGATGGTGAGTGTCTCCAATAGGTTTAAGTATGTGCTCTGAGTTTCATGGGACACAGAGGGCGACCTATATCTTGCTAAGATACATTGCAGGATTTTATCTACAGTGACCTGCACATGGAGAAACTGCAGCTTATCATCCTGTTTAACCAATCTAGAGGTATGCTTTTTATTGATGTATATCGAGACATCTCCACCTTTAGTTCCTGTCTGTGCAGCTACTGGTCTAAATGTGTGGAAGGCACTGAAACTTTGCACTGCCGTGGTACTATCTGCTGTTTTTAACCATGTCTTGATAACAGCACAGATGTCTGTATTCTACAGGGTGAGGAGGGCTTGGAAGGAGTTTAGCTTTTTGTTTAGGCTCCTAGCATTGAGCCGTAGCACCTTGAGATTCAGTTGAGTTGATTTTGCTATGTTGGAAGGTTGGTCAATTTGGCATTGCCTAAAAAAAGGCTGCATGGGGAAGGATAAAGATTTAGTGAATATGCAAAAGCCTAGAGGGGAAAGAAGCACACAATCCCTGGTAAAGCAACATGCTTTGCTAACCATGCTTTCCCGTGCAGACAAATATCAGATCCCTATAGAAAGACACCAGAAACTCAACTGATTGATAAAATCAATCCTCTTTTGTTGGTATTGTAGCATTCTTGGTGAAGGTAATATAGTGCTCTATGCTACTATGAGTAAGAGAGAGCTATAAAGTCTCTTAATATAGTCTAGGGAGGTGAGTCTCAGGTAATTTACACCTACATGGATTATGATGGAATCATACTAGTACCTGTGGTTTAGTGACTTGAGTGTATGTGCAATTTGGCAGATTCAGCAAATTACTAAGCTAATGGCCCAAGAGCCCTAACAAGCCTAGCCATATTTAACCCTTCTTAGGGGTCAACACAGTGAATAATCTGTTTCCATTTCTTCCTGTTCTCTGCATCTTGAACTGTCACACCAACCACCTGCATCTCCTCTCTCACCACATCCATAAACTGTATCATAGGCCTTCCTATTTTCCTCTTACCTGGCACCTCCATCCTTAGCATCCTTCTCCCAATATACCCAGCAACCCTCGTCAGCACATGTCCAAACCAATGCAATCTCACCTCTCTTGCTTTGTCTCCAAACCATCCAACCTGTGCTGACCCTCTAATATAGTCAGTTCTAATCCGGTCCATCCTTGTCACACCCAATGCAAATCTTAACATCTTTAGCTCTGCCACTTCCAGCTCTGATGCTTGTCTTGTCATCAGTGCCACTGTCTCCAACCCATATAATGTAGCTGGTATCACTACCATCATGTAGATGTTCACTTTCATACTGGTATCTGTCTGTCACAATTCACTCCTGACACTCTTCTCCACCCACTCCACCCTGCCTGAACTCTCTTCTTCACCTTTCTTCTACACTCACCATTAGTCTGAACTTTGATCCTAAGTATTTAAACTCATCCACCTTCATCATCTCTACTCCCTGCATCCTCACTGTTCCTCTATCCTCCTTCTCATTCACACATACATATATTCTATCTTAGTCCTGCTCACCTTCATTTGTCTCCTCTCTAAAGCATATCTCCACCTCTCCAGGGTCACCTCAACTTGTTCCCTATTCTCACTACAAATCACAATGTCATTTGCAAACATCATAGTCAACTGGGACTCCTGTCTGATCTCGTCTGTCAACCTGCCCATCACCATTGCAAATAAGAAATGGCTCAGAGCTGATCCGTGATGTAATCCCACCTCCACCTTGAATGCATCTGTCAAACCTACGTCAGATCTCACCACTGTCACACTGCCTCATAGATATCCTGTACCACTATTACATACTTCTCTGCCCGACTTCCTGATACAATACCACAACTCATCTCTAGGCATCCTGTCACATGCTTTCTCTAAGTCCACAAAGACAAAATGCAACTCCTTCTGACCTTCTCTATACTTCTCCATTAACACCTTAAGAGCAAATATCACATCTGTAGAGCTCTTTCCTGTCATAAACCATACTGCTGCTCACTAATCATCACCTCCCTTTTCAAACTAGCTTCCACTACTCTGTCCCATAACTTCATGCTGCAGCTGATCAGTTTTATCCCTCTGTAGTATCGGTACCAAAACACTTCTTCACTCCTCAGGCATCCTATCACTTTCCAAGATTTTGTTAAGTAATCTGGTTTAAAACCCCACTGCCATCTCTCCTAAACACCCCCATGCTTCCATAGGTATGTCATCTGGACCAACAGCCTTTCCATTCGTCATCCTCTTCATAGCTGTCTTTACTTCCTCCTTGCTAATCCATTGCATTTCCTGATTCAGTATCCCTACATCATCCAACCTTCTCTCTCTCTCTCATTCTCTATATTTATTACCCCCTCAAAGTGGTCTTTTCATTTGCCCAACACACTATCCTCACATGTGACTACATTTCCCTCATTATCCTTTATCACCCTAACCTGCTGCACATCTTTCCCAGCTCTGTCCATCTGTCTAGACAATCAGTACAGGTCCTTTTCTCACCCCTTAGTGTCCAGCCTTTCACACAACTCACTATATGCCTTATCCTCAGCATTCACCACCTCTGTTTTCACCATACACCTTATCTCCTTGTACTCCTATCTACCTTCTTCATCTCTTTGGCAATACCACTTCTTCTTCGCCAATCTCTTCCTCTGTATACTTTCCTGTACTTCTTCATTTCAACACCAGGTCTGCTTGTCCTCCTTCCTTTGTCCAGATGTCACACCAAGCACCTTTCTAGGTGTCTCCCTTACCACCTCTGCTGTGGCTGCCCAGCTATCTGGTAACTCTTCCCTGTCACCCAGTGCCTGTCTTAACTCTTTCCTGAACCCTTGACACTGCCCTCACTCTAACATCATCCTACAGACCACCGTCTTATGCTGCCTAACTATGCTTTCTCCTGTCACCACTTTGCAGTAGCAATCACCTTCAGACTGGCCTTCCTGCATAGGATATAATTCACCTGTGTTCATATTTCTCCACTCTTGTACATCACCCTATGCTCCCCCTCTTCTTAATATACGTATTCACCACAGCCATGTCAGTCCTTTTTGCAAAATCCACTACCTAGCCATATTCTACCCAAGCTTCCAAATTTTCAATAGCTAGGTGAACAATGTTCACCGAAGTATGAGCCAATGCTATGGATTCTAATACAGACTGCCACTGTCTACAAGGGACAGGGGTGCCACCTCAGCAGTAAATTTATGATTTTCCATCCACTGATCTTAGTGGAGCTGGAAGAGTGTGCAGGAAAGGGTTTTGCTTCACATGAGTGGGAAGCTTGTTCCAGAGAAGAGGTAGTCTCTGAGACTACATATCCATCTCTCCAACATGATTTATTTATGTCAAAGGTTAGTTTAAGATCTCTGAAACATGTGACCCTTGTGTAATTTGATTTATGAAGGGTAAGATTTCCATCAGGGCTGGATCAGAAACTGCCCTGTAGGCCAGACACACATTGCCCCCTTAGTAGTATGTAGGAGACAGAATCCAGTGATATGTTGTTCAGTCTTTCAATGTAGGTCTTAATTTTTATACCCCGTATCTTCCTGGTGAGAAAACTTTGAGGTTGCTCCAGCTGTTTTATATGTCTAATGAGGTACATGCAAAAAAGTGCATTGCATTCAATTATTGGTCTGATGAGGGCCAAGTACCCGGATCATATACCACTTGGTCTACTTTTGGGGGGGGGTGCTATTTTTATTGTAATTAGCTGGGGTATTTCCTTTCCCAAAGGGAATAATTATATATATTTTTTTACATTTAGTTTCTATCCATGCCTCTGGCACCAATCATTTGTATGTGTTAATCCTTTCTGCAGTATCATCATCATCATCATCATAGTTATCATCAGCAGTGCCCTTTTCCCATTTTTCTACATGGGGTCAGTGTTTTGTGTTAACTGTTGCCAACTCTCTCGATTCAGTGCCACACTCTTGCCTTCTTCAACAGTCATGCCTGACAGTCGCAGATCTTCTTTCACACAATCCATCCACCTCTTTGCTGGACGTCCTCGCTTCCTCTTTCCTACTTCCTGTCTGTCCCAAATCTTCCTCATCAGATTGTCTTCTGCTTTTCTACACATCTGTCTAAACCACTGTAATATGTTCTCTGCAACCTTTTCTGCAATTGGAGCTACTTTGGCTTCTGCTCCTATGTCCTCATTTCTTTGTCTGTCCCACAGTGTGCATCCTACCACCTTTCTCAGGCACTTCATTTCCATCACCTCTAGCTTCTTCAACTGTTCTGCCTTCACTGGCCAGGTTTCTGTACCATATAGTAGTACTGGTTGCACCACTGTCTTGTATGCCCTGCATTTCAGCTTCTTTGGCATTCTTCTGTCATAGACTACACCTGATACTCTATGCCAGTTGGCTGCAGCCCCTCTGATTCTAGCTTTGACCTCTTCATTCAGACCTCCCTTCTCCTCAACCCCTCCCATTTACTTGAAGTTGTTTACCTGTTCCACTATATTCCCTTCTATCTCTATTCTCAGCTTCTTCTGATTTCCCCAATTTGCTGCCATTACCACCATCTTATCTGTGCTTAGTTTCATCCCATGCGCCTTCAAATTTGCATTCCATTCTCCTATCCTTTGCTGAAGTTCTAGCTCAGAGTCTGACTCTACTGCTACATCATCTGCATACAGCAGCTTTGTTGATCTGTCCACTCCAACCTGTTTGCTAATTTAGTTCATCACCAGTATGAACAGCAGTGGGCTCAGAGCTGAAACCTGGTGTACACCCACTCCCACTGGGAACCCCTCTGTGAGGCCAAACACTGTTCATACTTGAGTCACTGGGTCCTTGTACATAGCCTGCAGTAATTCTACCAATGTTTCTGGGACATCAAACCATTGCAGTACTGCCCAGATTAGCTTTCTTGGGACCTTGTCATATGCTTTCTCCAAGTCTAGGAATGCCCAGTTGGACTCTGTCCTCATTTCTAGCTTCTTCTCAAGTATCTGTCTCAATGCAAACATTGGGTCAATTGTGCTGCATCCTGATCTGAATCCAAACTGTTCATCTCCCATCTTACATTCTACTACTCTGCGTATCCGTTTATCAATCATTCTCACCAGAACTTTCATGCAGTGTGGTAGGAGTTTGATCCCTCTGTACTGCCCACAGTTGTAGATGTCCTCTTTGTTCTTGTACACTGGCACAAGTATGCTTATTCTCCAGTCATCCAGGATACACCTTTCTCTCCACACTGGCATTAGTACCCCGAGGAGCCATTTCTCCCCTATCTCACCCAGCATCTTTATCATATCTGCTGTCACCTCATCTGAGCTGGCTGCTTTCCCTGACTTCATCTTCCTTAGTGCTGTTCTGTGGGGTTTTCTTCATTCAGAAGCTGCTGGAAATACTCCTTCCATCTGCCTTTGATGTCCTGTGGGCTGGTGAGCAGGTTGTTGCTCCTTCCATCTGCCTTTGATGTCCTGTTGACTGGTAAGCAGGTTGTTGTTGGCGTCCCTTATGAAGGGTGTCTGGCCACCTTCCTTATCTTTCTGCCTTTGCCTTGCAATCTGATATAGTTTTTATGCCCCTTACTGAGTCACTTTCCAGACGTTTGTAGAGTGCCTCTGATGCCCTATTCCTTGTTATTGCAACTTCTTTCTTAGCTTCTTTGTTAGCCAACCAGTAGTCCTTCCTAGCCTGGTCAGTCTTTTCTATCTCCCACTTCTTCCTGCACTCCTTCTTTCTTTTGATGACTTCCTGGACTTTGCATTCCACCACCAACTTTCCTTATGTACCTTATTTCCATACCTGGCTCAGCCACATATATTTTCTGTAGGCCTAACACATGTTGTTTTTAGGCACTGTCACTCCTCTTCAACTCCACTTATTTCCTACTTTTCTGCAGTATATTAGTACCATTCAGCGATTCAGTGATTGTCTCCAGTGTGCAGTCCTCCACAAACTTAGCCAGCCAAAGACTGTCTGCATTTGTCTTGATGTCTAAAAATTCAGTACCAAGCAGGACAGGGCCTAGTACAGAACCTTTTAGTACACTGCTGGTGATTGGTTTCTTGCTAGAGGTCAATTCACCTGCTTTGACAGCATGTGTCCTGTTGGTGAGCCATTTGGCTTTCCACCTGGTGATGTAGGGATTTATACACAGTTGAGAGAGTTTCTCTAGAATACCTTAGTGGGGAATTGTTTCAAATTCCTTGGCCAGGTCAAGTTAGGTGGTATGCACAGTCTTTCCCTCATGCATGGCTTTCGTGACCTTCTCAAAGAAGTCAGTCAGATTTAACAGACATGATCTATCCTTAACAAATCCAAATTGGGTTGGGTCCAGTGTCTGGAGATTAGCTATGTCTGTGTTGATAATGTCAATGATGATTCTTCCAAGGCCTTACAGATGAGGCTAGTAAGACTTATAGGTCTATAATTCCCTGGGTCAGTTGATGTTCCTCCCTTGTGCAGAGGAATGACTGTTGCTGTCCTCCACTCTGCCGGAACATAGCCAGTTCACAGGCTGTGGTTAAATCCCAGGTGGGTTTACTAGGTCATGTTTTAGGTTATTTAAAAGGTAACTTGGGATGCTGTCAAGGCCCATTGATGCCATGTTTTAGCCTTAGAGGGTGCAGATATGACCTTTTTTCTTCAAATAACAGGCTGAGGAATTATGGCAGGTATACTTTGGGGGATGACTGGTGTGGGCAGGCAGGTGAAGTATGATCCATATCTGTCAGCTAGCAGCTTGGCTATTTCCTCCAGTTAAGTATGGGTGGTACCATCCACAAGCAGCTCTGTACATAGCTGGGTATTCCCCTTAAGATTTTGGACATGGTTAAAAATTGCTTTGTGATATTCTTTAGCTAGGAAGGCCATTTTTTCTTCATAATTTGCTTTGGAGGACTTCACTAGCTCTCTGATTTGTTTATTTAGACTAGTGAGGGATTTCTTCTTCTGTGGAGCCTGTCCCCACTTATATTTGGACATTAGTTTCTATTTTTTGTTGTATAGCCCATTTAATTCAGGGGTCCACCAGGGTGCCTTGTTTTTCTGGAAAGACCTGGGTTTAATCCTGGATAAGAATATACGGTGCAAGTAGCATATGCTATGCAGACCTCCTCAAGGCTCTATCACTGTATTTTCTCTCTTACAGGCTGTTGAGGGGAGATCTATTCCCGGCATGCAAGGAATTGTTAGACCCCACTCAGATGGAGCTCCTGCATATCCGCAAAACAAACAGCACCAGAATTACCCATTCTAATGACTTAAACCTTGCTTGTGATATAAATAGGACCTTCTTGGGAGACAGGTATGCATCCTAGACACTACCCCTTGCCCAGAACAAACTCCCCATCTATGTGAAGCAGAGTTCCTCCCTAACCCAATTCAAGTGTAACTTGGACAATTGAATGGGGAACAGGAAATTCATCCCTGGTTTAGCACCTATGTCTCTAATGGACACAGGTAGCCTATAAATGGTTCATCTCTCTGGCCCCTTTTGTAAATGTTTCACCTCTCAAGCCCCTGCTTACACTTATCTACTGAACCAGAACTTGTCAGTGATCTAGGATGCATGGGTAGGCTAAAAAAAAGGCCCTTGTGTTTGTTAGCCTAGTAGACACCTATGAACCTATAAACTATATTCCTAAATGTGAACAAATACCTTTTCTTTCCTTATAACTTGCTCTCCCTTCTTCATTTACTTCATTAATGCTATCAAATTCTCCTCCCTGTCTTTCTCTCTAAATATACCATAAGACTGTTTTTCCTTCACTTCATATTACAATTCTTGTTTCTATTAGACCAACTTTAATTTCTCTACAAACTGTCTACAATTTCTTATAAATATTAAATGATGTCATATGCCTTTTAAAATTCTTAACCAGTGTTTTAAATTATGTCTGATTTGTTATAATTATTTAAACAGTAGATGTTTTTGCTTTATTTTGAAGATTGTAAAATTACTGTTCTTAAAATGTTCTGTAATAATTTGGAGCTTTGCTCCTTGATCCTCCACTGAAAATGTGCTTCTATCCAGTCAGACATTCCTGGCAGTCAAATATCGTCAGTAAATAAATAAATAATCTGGTCCAGTACTGCTGATTCTATACAACTGCGTAAGTGGTTATACAGGGCATTGAAGTACACCTCAGCATAGGAGTCTGTGTTATTTGTGGCTGAGGAGCTTTGAAGCTTCTTATACCATTGCTTAGTAGGAGACAGTTTGTCTTGGAGAAAATATTCAGCATTTTTGAGCTTGATGATGTATTTGTCCTTATATTTATTACAAATGAGACAATTGTGTGGGCTGATCTTACCAAAGAGCACATTACATGGGGGAGGGGTGTAATGCTCTCCCATGTTAATGAGTGCTATGTCCAAGATATTTGAGCTCCTAGTGGGTGTGCCAGCCAGCTGTTCCAGCTGTTTGCATTTACAAAATCCAAGAAACTCTGAGCTTGCATGTAAGTGGTCATATATGTTCCAAGTTAATGTTAGGTTAATTAAGATTACCCATGTCACCCATGAGTAAAGTGTTGGCCTGTATGGGGAGTAACTGCAGTAAGTCCAGGTATGTGGCATGTTTTTCCCTGGTTCATGGTGGGGTGCCCTTAGCTAGCGATGATGTGGTAGGGAATTTTGCCTGTGGTTAGTTGGACATGGAGTAACTCGAGACAGTCATACTGCTTAACAAGTCTTGAGGTGTACTTATCTTTTATGAAGATGGATACACCTCCTCATTTGGTTCTTTCTTGCTTAGTTGGTAGTCTGAATGTATGGAAGGCACTGTAGCCTTGCACAGACAGGGTGCTATCTATGGCTTTGAATCATGTCTCAGTGAGTGCACAGATGCTAGCATTTTCCAAGGTGAGATGTGCATCTACGGAGTGCAGTTTCTTGTTTAGAGTCCTAGCACTGAGCAGCAATACCTTGAGTTATCAAGAGAAGATTTTATGTTGGGAGATTGGTTACTTTGATGCTGCCTAAAAAGTCACTATAGTGGTGGCTAAAGCCTTTGCCAGTATCTGAAAGCCTAGAGGAGACAAGTGAAGGTAATTTCTGGCAAAACAGCATGGACTGTCAATCATGTCCTCCCAGGCTGACAAATATCGGATCCCCTTGGACTGACACCAAAATTTAAACCTATTGTTAAGGACAATCATTTTTTGTTTGTATTGTGGCATCATCCTCTCTGAAGGTCGAATGCTGCTCAAGGCTAGGCTCATACCTGTCTATAACCTGAGTACTAAATCATGTTTCTCTTCATACAGTCCAGGGTAGTACATCTCAGGTCATTCACACCCAGATATACTAAGACAGAGTCATATTGGTACATCAGGCTGAGAGACTTCATATGTTCATAGGTGTTTAGCAGGTTAACAACCACGAGGACCATTTTAAGCTTAGCAATGCATCCCAAATTTCTGACAAGTTCAGATACCCTTGATAAGTATAAGCCGGGCTTGGGAGATGAAACATTTACAAGCAGGGGCCTAGGAGATGAACCATTTACTGGTTGCCTGTGTCCATTAGAAACATAGGTGCCAAACCAGGGATGCATTTCCTATTCCCCATCCAATTGTCCAAGTTGCACTTGAATTGGGTTAGGAAGGAACTCTGATTCACATGGATGGGAAGCCTGTTTCATAGATGGGGTAGTCTCTAGGATAAATACCTGTCTCTCCTGCAGGTCCTATATATATATATATATCGCAGGTAAGGTTTAAGTCTTTAGAATGGGTAATTCTGGTGCTGCTATTTTGTGGATATGCAGAAGATCCATCAGAGTGGGGTCTGGCAGTGCCCTGTATGCCAGGCATAAATCTCCCCTGAAAAGCCTGTAGGAGACAGAATATAGGGATAGGGCCTTGAGGTGGTCTGCATAGGAAATTTACTTATGCCCTGTATTCTTTTAGTGAGGAACCTCAGTGGACATTCCAGTTGTTGGATATGCCTGGTTAAGTACATACCAAAGGGACACTGTATCTGAATGATAGGTCTGGTGAATGCTGAATACAGTGGAACAATGCCTTCCTTGGACTTAGATGCCCTATATTTGTTTATAAATTGTGCAACATAGAATGATTTCATCAGTACTGTAGACATGTGATGGTCAAAGGATAGATTACTATCTATGTGTGTCCCTAAGTCCCTGACTACTGAGTGAACTCTAAGGGGTGTGTGTCAATATGATAGTTACCAGAGATGGATGACTTACCAAAGGATGCTATTATGCATTTCTTGGCATTTACTTTTAGTCCATGGCTCTGACACCAGTTGTTTGTCTGTGTCAAAACCTCCTGGAGAACATTTGTGTCAGTGCGGGGTAAAATGGCAGCTCCTAATTTGCAATCATCTGCAAATTTAGTCAGCCAGAAACCATTGACTTTGACTTTGACTTCACAGAAGTAAATGCCAAAAAGGAGTGGTGCAAGGACTGAACCCTGATGGACTCCACTTGCGACTGGCCTCTTTTTAGAGGTGGACTCCACAGTTCTAGCTTCCTGTGCCCTGCTTGTAAGCCATTTGGTTATCCACTGGGTGATGTATGAGTTTGTACCTAACCTGTTGATTTTATCAATAATGCTCGAGTGTTTGTGTGATCTCATGGATCCTGGCACCTGACAGAC
>NC_056726.1:1052170737-1052215737 GCF_019279795.1 Protopterus annectens | reverse complement strand
ATGGTAGGAGGTTATCTTTATGTGCTTCACCCCACAGTACTTCCATAGACAAGCCAGCAGGTATGACATGAAATTGGCACCTCCGTCAAACAGTATTTCTTCTGGGAAACCTACCCTGCTGAAAATCTCTAACAAAGCATTTGCCACCTTGTCTGCCTCAATGGATGACAGAGTCACTGCCTCAGGGTATCGTGTAGCATAATCCACTACCACTAGGATATACTTTTTCCCTGTGGAACTTGGGGTACTTAGAGGCCCCGCAATACCCATAGCTACCCTCTGAAATGGCTCCTCAATCACAGGCAAAGGCATCAAAGGAGCTCTCACCTTGGTTCCTGCCTTGCCTACCTTTTGGCACTGCTCACAGGTCCTGCAGTACCCTGTTATATCTCTGGAAATTCCAGGCCAATAGAAGTTCTGCATAATATGTCTCTTTGTATGTGTTATGCCCATATGACCTGCAACAGAAATATCATAGGCTATGGCTAGAAGCACCAGACAATAGGATCTAGGGGCTACCAACTACTGTACCCTCTAACCTTCTAGCCCTTCCTCAGGGTTCCACTCTCTGTACAGTAACCCTTTGTTCCACACAGATACAGATTCCCCTTCCCTTGAGAATCAGGTCCCTCCCTAGCTACCTGCCTCAGGCCTTGCAATGTAGGGTCTGAGAGCTGAGCTTGTCACAACTCTCTCTTTGTAACCCTTCCCAGCTCCCCTTCCACAGGAAATCTGGCACCCTCTGACAGTGGTGCCTCACTGTCAGCCTGGGTACTACTATTCACCTCTACCTTTGCAGTCACTCTGTCCATGAGAACATCAGCACTCACAAGCAGCTGTGGCTCCTCTTCCGTCTCACTGTTACAACATAGCATCCTCCCTGAAGTAATCACCTCACCAGTCCTGGCTGCAAGTATGCGGTCTGTCTGGGTCTCCCCCAGGCTACCAGACCCACATGCTTGTCTCTAAGCCTAACTGCATGTAACTGCATTAACACATAGTACTGCCTCATTCAAATCCTTCCCTATCAGGACATCTGCAGGATGGTAGTTTGGTACTCCTGTTGTCTCAAGACAACCTACTATTGGCATTTTGTCTTTCCCACTTACAGGCCCTCTCACCTTTTGTTCCCCACCTTGCCTCCATGGACATTTGTATGCCACATGGACCCACTGGTTGCATTCAGAACATTTAACCCTAGGTCCTGAACGTGGACCTGGACTAGTGGCTTCCCCTGCCATTGGAAGATTCTGTTGGGGCAGTCTGTGCTGCCCAACATGGGTTCCGTTAGACCCATCAGAAGTACTAGGGGTCCCTTTCCTGCACAGGGATGCCCTGCTTGCTAGGTATAAGTCTCCCTTCTTCCCCAACTCATCTGAAGTAGCACATTGTCTATCAGCTAACCAGATCTTTATGTCCTCAGGCAAAGTTTTAAGGGCTTGTTCCCTCACTAAAAGGTCTTCCAGCCCTTCAAAAGTGGTGACGTGACATCCACTCACCCACCTATGAAAATAAGTGCTCAGTTCAGCAACATATTCACCCACACTTTCATTTGCCTTGCGTCTATGCT
This sequence comes from Protopterus annectens, assembly GCF_019279795.1. Taxonomy (NCBI): domain Eukaryota; kingdom Metazoa; phylum Chordata; order Ceratodontiformes; family Protopteridae; genus Protopterus; species Protopterus annectens. Next base: position 1,052,214,167 of record NC_056726.1, on the reverse strand, counting down.
CATGAAACTTTTTCCGATACATTTCAGGTGTTATCTTAAAACATTCTAACAAGCAATTATTAACCACAGTTTAGTTAAAACAATCAACATCAGACATTTTATACAACACAGTTACAGTTTTTCAATGGAGTAAGGGGGTTAGGATCCGTACCCAGAGCCTTTAGTCAACATCATACTGTTTACATACCCTCTCAAACATATGAATTAAGCTATCAAATGTATCCCCCTCTTTAAACTGCAGAAGACATTTACTGACCTTTTGCGCTTCTGGGGTCCAGTTACTCCTTCCCCATTACCTCCATGACTCTGGCAAAGAGTCAACATCTCCTTCTCATGCTGCTTCTGCCTCTCCTTTTCCTCAGCTTCCAGGCATAACAGTTTCTCATTCTCCTCAATCTGCAGATATCTCAGTCTCTCAGCTGCTTTTATTTCCAAATGCCTGACCTGTAACTCAAGTCTCTTTATCTCCAGATAGATTTTATGTTTTCTGCAGAAAGGTTGAGCTGTCCATTCTCTGAGGGAAGTACATCTCCACTGCCAGTCTGATCGTCATCCTGGTTGCTGTTTTCTGATGCAGCTGTGACCAAGGCTGCAATCAGGTCTGCTTTAGTCAGGTTTCCATGCACCTGTCCCCTAGCCTGGCACATCTCAGTCAGTTGGCTCCTTGTCAGCTTTCTGTACTCTCTCTGCTGACATGCTGCCTGCTTCCCCTGACTAACTTAGCTAACAAAGAAATAAAACAATTGTGATCTGAACTCTGACTATTCACTGCATTGGCTGATTTAGAGTACAAAACACCTTCAGTGATCACTGTACACAAGCTATAGGAATTCACTCCACCCACACCACTACAAGCCAATTAGTATTTGCCAAACAATTAATATGTGGTGTGGATATCCCACCACTGCCAAACAATTAATATGTGATGCCCGTGCACTGACACAGCAATCAAGGAGCCTCAATCCTCACCACTAACACCAGTGACGGGCCATCCATATAGGGAAAGGATAATAAATACATACACAGTAAAGTACAATTTCCCTTAAGAGCACACAGAAATCACAGTCCATCTGGGACTAGTTTCTCCCATTCTCTCAAGGTCCCCAATAAGACTCCCCACTGGCACAGCTATAGGGTCCAGATCTCAGCCTAGTGGGCAAGCTAAAACCTTCAGCATCCTCTCTGTCTAACCAGTGCTTCATGTCCCTGCCCAAGTAGCTGAAACACGCACACTTTGAGATAAGAGTTTATACAACCACACAGACACTCCTGGGGGAGGCTGGCACAGGTTCTGCAGCTGCACCCCTTTTACCCAGCCTATACAGTAGAAATCACTTCCACCACCCAGCTAATATTTATCAGCTACTCAAAAACCCTTATGAAAGGGTGTCCAATTATACTGTGCAATATTATTATCCAAATGGTAAGTACAACTAAATAGTCAAGACTTGTTTGGAGTGACTTGGTACAGTATAACTATATACATGCAATGTACTCTTAGAGCTTAAATTATCTCTACACAAAAGAGCCACAGTTGAAAGATTTAAAAAGATTTAATAAAGAAACATAAGACAATACGTCTTACTACACAGTGCCAGTCAAGAGTTCAGAGATCACAGAGAAATACTTAAAATAATACAGTAGAAAAGTTCTGACATCACAGAAAAACAAGCTAGTCTAAGCTTCCTATTTCCTGTCTATATCTAAGAGAAAACACAGTTCTACAATCCTAGTTACATATAGACACAGGCAGAGTGGTGAGTTGGATGTTCTCAAGACAAATGCTCAAAATTCTCTCATTCTTTCTGTCCTTAAATTGATAACACAGCACTACTGTTTCATTTCAGATTACATCATTTATTTTTGGTTCCCAGGCTAACATACTCTCAGGGGTTAATAGCCCTTCATCTTGCTACTGGTCAGAAAGCCAGAACAATTAAAGAAATTATTCATGCAAATTCTAGCCATTAACCCTGGCCTCAAAACAATAGGCAGAATGCCTTTATCTAGACATCTCGGCTCCGAGTTCTGACATCAAAGAATTGACTTATTAGCTTTGTTACAGCAGAGTGCACGGTTGTTACCTTTTTGCAGTTCCACATTTAACACCATGTTTTCCCATTTAAGAAAACAAGCCTGTGGCTTACATTAATATTTATAAATGACATAATTATCTACAAAATTCCATCTAGCTAGGCTGGCAGCCTTCACCTATCTTCACATTTACAATGGAGGCTTCTATGACTAAAGTCCTGAGAATGATGTTTGCTTGCCTTATGAGCTTTGTATTTGGCAGTCCACTGATTGAGGTTGTATGTATGTTATTAGGTGTGGCTTTATTTGAGTGCTTTTCAGTTTTCTGAGGGTAATAGTTACTGATGGGTGTTCTAGGAGGTCTTTTTTGTTTAGGAAGATTGCATTTAACTGCCTCAGCATGTATTGGTCTATGTGTGTGTTGTTTGTGCTTTTTCTGCTGCATGTGGGGAGTGCTGTATACATGGTTTTCACAGTCTTAGGTGTGCTTCTATGGGAGAGTTTCATCTCCAGTGACAACTGTGCATATTCACCTCTTACATACTGTCCATTATAGTTTCATAGTTTCATAGTAGTGTACTAGGCTATCTGCCCGGGGGCATTTATAAGCCTAGCCAACAGTGATGTGGCTTCCGCCATCCCATATTATATAGTTGCGCCTCTCTAGTAGTGACACATGTGGGACCCCTTTATTTAGTAAACTATACCTCTGTCTAGTAGTGACACTGAGGTGACTCCGGGTATAAACTGATCTCCCATCCATGCATCGAGATTTTTCTTGAACAGTGCCAATGAAGGGCTCTGTCTCACATGAACTGGGATTTTGTTCCAGAGTACGGGTAACCTCTGTGTTATGAATCTATCCCTCCAGCATGTCCTATTCATATTTGTGCAGAGGTTGAAATCTTTAGCTCATGGTTCTGCTGGATTTGGATTTTTTGAGATGGAGCATGTCCATCAGTTCTTGGTTGGACATGGCCCTATATGTTAGGCACAAATCACCTCTGAGCAGGCGGTATGCTACTGAATAGAGCTGGAGTTTCTTTAATCTAGCTGGATAAGGCACATGTTTGAGACCTATGATCCTCTTGGTGAGGTACTTCTGGGGTCTTTCCAGTTGTTGCATGTGCCGGTGAGATACATCCCAAATGGAGCATTATATTCAATCATGGGCCTGACAAGGAGGAATATAGAGGTACAATGACCTCCTTTGATCTGGATGAGAATCCTTCATGATGAGATGGGCAAGGTAGAATGTCTTTCTGACCACTTTGGCAACATGGTTGTCAAAGGAGAGGTCACTATCGACTTGAGTCCCCAGGTCTCTGATTACTTCTTCACTCAGTGGGTTATTGTCTACATGATCATTTGTGGGTACTTTGTTTTTCCCAAAGGGATGACTATACATTTTTGGCGTTAAGTTTGAGGCCATGATTCCGCACCAGTTGTCCGCTTCAGTGAGACCTTTCTGTAGGATGTGTGTCAGCAGGTGAATCAACTATTTGCAGTCATCTGCAAACTTTGTCAGCCATAATCCTCCCATATTTGCTTTCACATCTGAGAAGTAAATGAGAGTGGTCCCAAGACTGAGACTCTGTGGGACACCACTCATGACTGGTTTTGAGTCTGACATGGCTCCAACAATTTTGACCTTATGGGTTCTGTTTTTAGCCAGTTTGCTACCCATCTTGTGACATATGGATTTACATTTAGGCTGCTGAGCTTGTCTATGATGCCAGAGTGTGGTATCGTGTCAAAGGCTTTAGCCAAGTCCAAGTAGGCAGTGTGGACAGCCTTGCCCTCGCCGATGGCACTAGTGACTGTCTCAAGAAGTCAACCAGGTTTAAGAGGCAGGATCTGCCTTTACAAAACCGAACTGGGTGGGATCAAGGGTCTGCAGATCCCCAATGTCGCCATTTATGAGTTCCATGATGATTCTTTCCATAGCCTTGCAGACCAGGCTGGTCAGACTTATGGGGCGGTAGTTACCAGGGTCAGTAGAATTTAGTGGGACCACTGTTGCTGTGCGCCAGTGTTCAGGTACATATCCTGTAGTGAGGCTAAGATTGAATAGCTCTTAGGTGCGGTTTAGTTCATCTTGAAGTTCAGATACCATCGGGTCCCATAGATGCTGTGTTTTTTGCTTTGTTGAGTGCTGATTTCACCTGTATGTCTGTGATGACAGGTAGGTTACATTCAGCAGGGATAATTACTTCATCTTTAGGGGGTGAGGGAGGGGAGAAATTTGCACTGAACCTATCTGCCAGAATATTGGCAATGTCGGTAGGGTCAGTGAATTTTTTGTCGTTTAAGAATTAATCAGTTCACAGTAAATATGAACCACTTGCTACATTGTTTCAAGATACCCATTTCCACCAGGATAGCTGCAGAAAAGTTAGGAAATTACATATTCATGTCATCTGGTCCCCTAATTGATAGGTTAAAAGATTGTGGCATACAGGAGTTAACAGAAGGCTATTAAAGCCATTTGCTGGGGGGGGGGGGTTGAAGGCAGCCTAGGCTATACAATACTAGATTTAACAGTATTGCCAATCAGTGTGCAACTAGCTGCTCTAAACTTGTCAGTGTGTAAGACATTTGCTCTGTATTTACCAGTTTACATGGTATTGCTTTATGAGCAGTTCTAAAAGGATTATGTGCGTCTAGATGTTTGCATCTGTACAGGGCACTGGCATGGCAAGCAATTTATACCAGCACTGGAAATACAGAAAGCTGACTGCTGAGCCCTTTGGCCAATACAATGACTACACTTAGAGTCCTTGTGTGTGCTTCCCATCTCAGATAGACCAGGCAAACCATACCACAACTAGATGAATAATCCCCATTCTCCTAATGTAACAACACAGTAAAAGAGTGTCTGGAGTGAAATGCTATTAGAAACAAACTTAAACTTGAGTAAAGGCAATAAGTAATTCAAGATAACAGCAGTGTACTTTAAAATGTTTACAAAAATGTGATTATTTAATAAAAGTACTTCACTTTGTAGAAAAAAGCCAATAGCCATTCAACTCTGCAGAATTTATAAAGGATCTAAAAATAAGATAAGTTGATTAACATGTCAACCAGCCAATAAAGCAACTACATGCAGGAATCTCTAGTGTGTTTTCCTAACCTATACAGACCAGATTGCCTCCCACTTTCACTGCCACTAGATGGAAAATCCTGTGTCCTCTTGATGTAAAACACAGAAAAGAACTTGCTAGAGTGTAAAAATATAATACTTTACTTTACCCATCAGCAAGCTTGAAAATGAACTCAGAACAAGAAAATCAGTAGACCAGACAATGAGAGGCAATATGTACATGTTTTTCATATTAAGAACAAAGAAAGGGAAACAGATAACTCAGGATATTAACATCAGTGTAGAAAGGGAGGAGCTTATAAAACTCAATTGACAGTATAGGCAGGCAGCTTAAAATCAAAGAGTTTAAAAAGCAGATCAAGGAATGAGAGGGTAACTGGGAAAAATAATCAGCATGTAGTCAAGAGCATTGCTTCTAGTTTTTATAGGCCTTAGGTCTTATCACAAATGACAAGGATACAGAATTAATCTGTGTATTTAAGTATCACTCAAGAAACAAATTAACCACTGCAGAAAAAAGAAAAAACATGAAATGTGCAGCCTGGGTAATTTAAGTGTCTATCTGTCAAACAGGCCAAAAGCATCAGGCAAAGCAGATTTCTCAAAAGAGAAAAAGGAATGGAACAGTTAAACAGAAAGCAGTGTTATCAGTTTAAGCAACTCACAGACAAAATATGAGATTCCTTTCCTCACAAATAGGGAGTCAACAACCATGTTTCTATTTTTTGTAGGGAGTGAGACTTATCAGAAAAGACCTGAAAGGTTCATAGAATTACAATAGGAAACTCAAGTTCCAACTGCACATAAAGCAGCCTTTTTAGTCTCAGATAACCAAGTGCAGTTTATTATCAAAGCTGGCTGCAGCTTGTTATATTCCTGAGCTCACAGAGTTTTGGTCATTGTTGATTTGCTTGGTGAAATATCTAAGATGTTTTATTTATATTAAATGACAGCACGATAAAATACATTCTGAGCATGTGCTTCATTCTCTGACATGACCATAATTCATATACTTACCTCAATGGAAAATGAGTACAATGAACCACGCCAAACTGAGATTGCAAAATAACTGTGTGTTGCTGAGTCATAAAGGTAGTATTACTAACTCCTCCAAATGCTCTTCATAAAATCTTTACAGAATTATCCTTGAACTCTGAGAAATACAACATTCCTATGACTTACATTCCACACAGGGATTTAGCTGCAGCTCAGTCATTAGTAAAAGTGCAGCTCAGTCCATAGGTTACTACTAGGCTAACTGCCCTTGTTGGTCATTTTAAGCCTAGCCAATTATCCCATGGGAGAATCAAACCCTGCACCTTGGTTCTACAAGGTAAATACCTTAACCATTATGCCACCCTCCCCTTAGTAAAAGTACAGCACTTTCAGGAGAGAGAGAGAGAGAGAGAGAATCATTACCTTGGATGGCAAAATATAACTAATTTTTATTTCTCATGCCATGACAACTCAGCTAAATATATTCTGGACAAGTACTTCACTATTTACCCTGGACAGCATCATATGCCTACTGCAATGGAATCTGAGTAGAATGCAACATGCCAACATAGCACTGTGAAGTGACTCTACAGATCTAATTTAAAAGAATATATCTAGAGCTGTCATTAAGAGTTCTTGAAAATAGAAACATCAAAGGAACTATCCTTTCATAGAAGATACAAAATGTACCTATGAATAGAAATTAATGCCATTTTTTTCTCAAAAATGCCAGTCCAACTCACAGTTAAAACTTACTCTGCCATAATAGTGAAGAAATATTACATGAAACAAGGATCAGTCTTTGTCTCTTTGGGCTATTGGGGTTGAATACCCCAAGGCATTCTTTAGCTATGTCAAGAATCTAAGTGGCAATGCTCAGATCTGCTCGGAGTTAGTGCAGAATGGCAGAAAATACGCTGAACCGACCGATATCAACAACATCCTGGCAGACAGGTTCAGTGCAAACTTCACCCCCCCTCTCACCCCGAAAAGGGCCCATAACCATACCAGAAGAATGTAGAGCCCCTGAAATCACAGGCACTCAGGTTAAAACAGCCCTCTCCAAAGCCAAAACACAGCATCAATGGGACCGGATGGTGTCCCAGGCTGCGTCCTACCACAAGCTCAAAGATGAACTAACCCCTCACCTAAACACACTGTTTAAACTCAGCCTCTCCACAGGCTACATGCCCATAGAGTGGTGCACAGCAATGGTTATTCCGCTCCACAAAGGTGGAGCCACAACAGACCCCGGGAACTATCGCCCTTTAAGCCTGACTAGCTTGGTCTGCAAGGCTATGGAGCTCATCATCATGGAACTCATTAACAGAGACATTGGGAACCTCCAAACACTGGACCCTATCCAGTTTGGCTTTGTTAAGGGCAGATCATGCCTCATAAACCTGGTGGACTTCTTTGAGACCATTACCAAGGCTATAGATGAGGGAAAGGTGGTACACACAGCGTACCTAGACCTTGCAAATGCCTTCAACACCATTCCCCATTCTGGTATTATAGACAAGCTCACCAGCCTGAACATAAACCCCTACATCACAAGATGGGTTGCCAAATGGCTCACAGACAGAACCCACATGGTGAAAATTGCGAGAGCTAGGTCCGACTCTAAACCGATTACAAGTGGCATTCCCTAGGGCTCAGTACTAGGACCCCTCCTGTTTGGCCTATACTTCTCAGAGGGAGAGGCAAGCACAGGAGGACTATGGCTGACCACGTTTTCAGACGACTACAAACTAGGGGCTATAACTGACTCTCCGGCTGACATAGACATCCTCCAAAAGGGTCTCACTGAGACATATACCTGGTGTTAAAATCAGGGCCTCAAGCTAAATGCCAAAATGTGCGTAGTCATCCCCTTTGGAAAAAAACAAAGTACCCACAAATTACCATATAGGTTGTAGTCCCCTAAATATGGAAGATGTAATAAGGGATCTGGGGAGCCAAGTAGATAGTAATCTCTCCTTTGATAATCACATTGCCAAAGTGGTTAGAAAATCCTTCTATGTGGCCCAACTAATCACAAAAGGGTTTGCATCCAGATCAAAAGAGGACATTGCGCCCCTCAACTCATCACTCATCAGACCCATCATAAAGTACAACGCTCCATTTAGGATGTACCTTACAAGACACCTGCAACAGCTGCAAAGACCACAGAAGTACCTCACCAAGAGGATCACTGGCCTCCAAAAGATGCCCTATGCAGCTCGACTGAAGAAACTCCAGCTGTACTCGGTTGCAAACCGCCTGCTCAGAGGTGATCTCTGCCTAACATACAAGGAGATGTCCAACCCAGAATTGATGGACATGCTCCACCTAAAGAAAACCATATCCCCTCAAGCCACATGATCTAGGGATCTAAACCATACCACAACAATAAATAGGACGTGCTGGAGGGATAATTCTGTCTCAGAGACTCTCCATGCTTTGGAACAAGATTCCAATTTACATTAGGCAGAGCTTCTCACTAACACTCTTCAAGAGAACCCTTGACGAGTGGATGGGAAACAGAAAGTTTACCCCAGGGATCACTTCAGTGGCTCTGCTGGACAGAGGCACAGGGAACTAATCTAAGGGGATGGCAAAAGCCAACGCATTCTGGCTAGGCTTATAAATGCCTTCAGGCAGATAGCCTAGTACCTACCTATGAACCTATGAGCCTATGAATATGGCCTCACACATGAAGAGACCCCACACTTTGAAGAGAGGGAAAGATTTGGTGCATTGCCAGTGTCCAGAAATGAATGATGGTGAATGCCGGTATAGCATTTGGTGTCAGAAATGAAGCACTTTCGAGCTTCATGTGTGGCATAAAGTGTATCAGCTGCTTGTTACAAAAGTAGTACACATTTTGCTGTAATTTAAAAGCTTATTTTGGTATGTGGCATAAACTGCAACAATTGTTTGTTACAAATGTAGCACATAGTTTGCTACAATTTAAAAGCAATGATGAACTCTTTGTTTTGTCTGTAAAGCAATAAAGATGAAGAAAATGCACCCCTCTTCATCATGTTATACTATAAACAAGTCAAAACCATCTACACCATGTAGATTTTACTGAAATCTTTTAACATTTTATCAAGTGTTCTAAATATAATGCAAATGTCCAGCACATGTAAATGACACCATGACTTGACAATAAACCTCACATTCAGTAACATGAAGCCAGTACAGTGATTTTCTGTTTCTGTTTGTATGTAAATCTTTTAAAACACCCCTATCATTCCTGCAGTATCATTGTTTTATTGTAAAGCACATCACACATGTAGTTAGAAGATAAAAGTTAAGACAGACATATGTCACAAAATAACATAATGCATGCATGGAAAAAATATTCATGCACACCAACTCTACTTCATTTTAATGAGTGCTAGCTTAGCAATCCAAACCACTGTGATAAGCAGTCTGGTTAAAACTTGAGAAGTAGTAATGAAATAGAGTTAAAAATTCACTAGCATCAATGTGAATTTAAGAAATGTCTTCCACTTCAAGCACCATATGACTAAAATGGTTAAGTTATGCTTCACAGGGATGTTAAGGAGACGGGAACACACACTTAACTTATCACTGATGCTAATTCCAGACAGTGTGCAGGGAAATGCAATTCTAAAACTCAAAAACAGTGACAAGGAAGCACAGAGAATACACCATTTAGGTAGGAGAATGAATCAGAAGATGCTGCTTACCATTTCATTACCAGACATTCCTGTATGAGACTAAGAAAGAAGCAGTGGAGAAATTAGAGAGACAGTACAACATATATAACAATGTTACCACACCCTCCTCGTGACTTGTGACACTGTAGTTAGTCATGTCCTAGGGAAATATTAAGGGAAATCAAGCACTGACATTAACTGTGCATCAGACACCAAATTCTGCTCTTGGTCTGCTTCCCCTATAGTGCAATGTATCAACAGCAACAGCACCAGCTAGACATGTATGCAGATAATAAGCAGAGGTGCTTTGCATTGCTTCCCTCACCAATTAGTCTGGAATAAGATGGTACCTCATTCTGTGCCCCTGCCTGAGCCACATTCAAAGCAGAGGTATATTATGGCACACATATGTAGGAACAGACATACATAAAATTACATACACACGTAGACGTATATAAACCCAAGCTAATATATAATTGCATGTATACAAATGTGTCTGTAGTACATATGCACACACACGTGTGCATGTACAGCAAACACACACACTCACATATATACTTTTATATATTTATCCATACACGTGCATTTGCCAACAGTAATGTGTATATCAAACTCGGTGCTAAGGGGGTCTCTCGATTTAAAGAGCAATGTTTTTTTCATCAACCCAGGACTCTCATATCATCTGGGGAGGAGACATCCAAAAGAGTGTCTCTTTTGAGATGCTCCCTAATGAAGAACCAGTTGACCAGGGGAACCAATGGTTTTACCACAGGCTTCCAGGTTTTTTTCAGAACAGCAAACGGTAGTGCAGGCAGCAAGCAAAATGAAAGGGCACTACCTACCTGAAACAGACAGTGGCATCTTCACAAATACAAATTGTTGACCATGGACTAAATGTTATTATTATTACCTTAAAATAAAAATTTTATTAAAGCAACCATTTTCTAATGTCGCCACCATTGGTTGTTGGTTAAATGTTTAAATTAAAGCCCACAAAGTATCCTTCTCCTTCTCTTGAAATGCTCTAAGCCAGTAAATTCATAAAACTTTTCAAGAGTAGTTTTTTTTTTTTTTTTTTTTTGTTTTGTGCAAAGTAATGATTCTTAATGATTCTTTGACATCCAGTAGTTCTGAGGACTCCTATCTTTCAGTATCAGTATATGAATACAAAGATATTATGGAGTATATAATAATATTGAGGAAAGGTAAGAAAGTAAGCATTGCTGTTTTTAAAATTCCAAATTCCTAACATACCTAGAGTTCTTTTTGTCCTTTTGTTCTCCTAAGTTATCTTCTGTGTTTGAAAAACTATTGAAAAATATTTGAAAAATAAATATTGAAAAAAAATGCAAAAATTTTAATTTTTTAAAAGATGAATGGCAGGGACTCTAAATAAGGGTTGTGTGGGAGACTATGTTTTTAGGGCAGTGGATTAGGCAGTGGACAAGATTGGGGACAACAAAGTAGATGAGAGGATATGGTTCTTCATATGAATGACTGACATCTGAAATCTTTTTAAACTTTCCTACACTTTTTATTTATGCTTTTATTCCCTAGAACCATCCAGTGGCAGAACATTTCATGAGGGTCCATTTTGTAAACTGTTATTCTTTATATATATATATATATATATATATATATATATATATATGTGTGTGTGTGTGTGTGTGTGTGTGTGTATGTATGTACTGCTCGTGTGTGTGTGTGTGTGTGTGTGTGTGTGTGTGTGTGTGTGTGTGTGTGTGTGTGTGTGTGTGTGTGTGCAGATGTGCACATCTGTGTGTATTAGACATACATGAAGGCAAGGAGACAGTGAACACAATTGACTCAGGTACATCAAAACTTGAGTATGTTGTTTCTTCCAAATAAATTGAGTCAATGCCTTTTGGAATTAAATCTAATATATTCTTATAAGGCAAGCTACTTGACAGCAAATGGAAATATTCTGTTACACAGCTGGCTTTAATATTTTTATCATCGCACTTCAGCATATGTGAAAATCTTAATAGCGCATAAAATTTCATTTTGAAAAGAAACTACACTGAGAATCAAAATGTAATATGTTTTATGTATCTTCAGACTGATGCATATGCATGCAATCTCTCATCTCTCTTAACAGGTTTGAGCAACATTCTTATGATAAAGACACTGGCTCAGTCTAACTAACCTATATCCGTAGTTCATGCATTTCCTCAAAGCTGGCATTTCAGGAGATGAGGATTTCAGAAGATGAGTATATATGCACCCCTTTGATATGTACCTAACCAAGCATATCCAAAAATTGGAATGTCCTCAGAGGTTTCTCACTAAAAGAATACAGAGCATAAGTAATATGTCCTATGCAGACTGTTTCAAGGCCCTATCCCTGTATTCTGTCTCCTACAGCCTTTCTAGGGGAGATCTATGCCTGGCATACAGGGCATTGTCAGACCCCATTCTGATGGACTTCCTGTATATCCACAAAACAAACAGCACCAGCATTACCCATTCTAAAGGCTTAAGCCTTACCTGTGATATAAATAGGACCTGCTGGAGAGATAGGTATGTATCACAGAGATTACCCCATCTATGGAACAGGCTCCCCATCCATTTGAAGCAGAGTTCCTCCCTAACCCAATTCAAGTGCAACTTGGACAATTGGATGGGAAAAAAGAAATTCATCCCTGGTTTAGCACCTATGTCTCTAATGGACTCTGGTAACCTGTAAATGGTTCCTCTCCCAGGCCCGTGCTTACACTTATCAAGGGTATCAGAACTTGTCTGACATTTGGGATGCATGGCTAGGCTTAAAAAGGTCCTTGTGGTCATTAGCCTAGCTAATGCCTATGAACCTATGAACCTATAAACATCTGCTTATTATGATTTGCTAGTTAAAGCCAAAAAACAAAAGATAACTCATCAATTAACACATACAAAAGCAAGCACATCTGTGTATATTATATAGTGCTATACCTGAACCATTAGGTGGTGATAGAGCTTCTTTTTTCATTTCAGTACAAATTCCTCACAGAGAAACAGCAAATATTAAGGAGATTAAGGCTCACTGCTGAAACTGACCATACTATAATAGTCCAAGAGTTTTACTCATTACATATTTCCAGTGATGAAAAGTCCCATTTTGTGGGGAATTATTTATGATTTTTATGTCTAATGTAATGCATGCTAACTAGATGTGTATTAGATAAATATATTACGTTCTACAAAAAAGATATATAGCCATTCCAGTGGAAGTGGTGAATTATGCAAATTGTCAGAGAATCTTACAGTGAAATACTTGTAAAGCACTTTATCTGGTAAAGAAGTATAAAAAAAACATATGCCAGCCCCTCCTATAGCTCTTAGTAAAAGATTCAGTAAATTAAAGGATCATAGGATTATAGGAAGTTACTAGGCTATTGGCCCTGAGGCCCTTACAAGCCTAACCAAGAATTTAGCCCATGTTCCAACAAGTCAGCACCCTATGCCACTGTCCAGCAGGGACACAAGTGGAATCCCAAGGGTGTATTTTCTGGTCCCCATCCAGTTATCCAGGTTGCGCTTACAAAGGTTTAATGAGGTACTTTGCTTTACGTGGAGAGGGAGTCCATTCTACAAAATGGGGAGTCTCTGGGACACAAATCTGTCCCACCAATAAGTCCTATTGATGTAACATACCAGGTTGAGGTTGCACATGTGAGTTACTTGAGTTTAGCTTGGCTTGTGTATATACAACAGTCTCATGAGGGCGGGGTCGGAGATTGCTTTGTATGCCAGACAAAGGTCACCTTTGAGGAGTCTGTAGGAGACTGAGTAGAGGGGCAGGGCTTTTAGCTTATCTGTGTAGGGTAGATGTTTGAGGCCATGGATTCTCTGGGTGAGGAACCTCTGTGGTCTCTCCAGCTGCTGCATGTGTTTTGTGAGGTTCAAGCCGAAAGGGGCATTGTACTCAATAATGGGTCATATAAGGGAAGAATACAGGGATGTTATGACTACCTTGTCCATGGATAAGATACCCTTATTAATGAGGTGGGCCATGTAGAAAGCTTTCCGTACAACGGAGGCAATATGGTGGTCAAACGTCAGTTTACTATCAACCCGGGTGACCGAGTCCCTCATGACTGATTGCATGCTTAGTGCCTTATTATCAATGTGATAATTTGTGGGGACATCACTCTCCCCAAGAGGATGGTGATGCATTTTTTGGCATTCAGTTTGAGGCCGTGTTTTTGGCTCCAGTCATTTGTTTGGGTGAGACTGTCTTGGAAGATGTCCACATCACTAGGTGAATTGATGACAGCACCCAGCTTGCAGTCATCTGCAAATTTGGTCAGTCAGAGCACACTAGATTTGGCCTGCACCTCTTTGAAGTATATCCCAAACAACAGAGGTCTCAAGACTGATCCCTGGGGTACACTGCTTGTTACGGGTCTACTACTTGAGGTGGCTTCCTCTATTTTGACTAGGTGGGTTCTATCAGTGAGCCAGTTTGCTACCCATCTGGTAACATATGGATTGATGCCTAGTTGAGAGATTTTATCTATTATATCTGAGTGAGGAATAGTATCGAAGGCCTGGACCAGGTTAAGGTAGGCAGCGTGCATTGTCTTCCCCTTGTCTATGGCCTTGGTGACTGTCTCAAATAATTCAACCAAATTTAACAGGCATGACCTCCTCTTGACAAAACCAAACCTTGTGGGATCAAGTGTCTGGAGGTTGTCAATGTCATTGTTAATGAGTTCATTGATAATCCACTCCATGGCCTGCAGATCAGGCTAGTTAGGCTGATGGGTCTATAATTTCCTGTATCGGTGGATGCTACACCTTTGTGCAAAGGGATGACAGTAGCTGTCCTCCACACAGCTGGAATGAAGCTGGTACTCAGGCTTTGGTTGAATAGGGTGCTTATTGGTGCTGCAAGTTCCTGCATTAGTTCATGTAGGATGCAGCCTGGGATGTTATCGGGTCCCATGGAGGCTGTATTTTTTGCCTTTGAGAGGGCAGTGATGACTTGCTCCCTAGAGATAACGGGAGGGGGGCAGGTACTGTGGTGTCCTGTTTTATGATGGGGGGGACAGAGGAGTGAAGTTTGCACTGAACCTGTATGCCAGCAGGTTGGCTATATCTACAGGGTTTGTGTATGTGGTGTCCTTGACCACCATTTCCTGAGCAGATCTAGGTGCTTCCCTTGAGATTACCGACATATGTGAAGCAAGCCTTATGATTGTTTTTCGTAGATGTGGCCAGTTTGGACTCAAAGTTTGCTTAGGAGGATTTCACTAGTGTTCTTATTTGCTTGTTCAGGCTAAGGAGAGAATGCTTACAATTAGACACCTGCTCCTTCTTGGTCCTGGACAGCAATTTGTTCATTTTATTATCGAGTTTATTTATTGCAGATGTTCACCAGATAGGATTACTCCTCCTTGAGGAGGAGGATTTCATCCTATCTGTTATTCCTGATTCCATGTAGCTATAAAAATGTTCTTTGTTGTAAGTTTAGACATATGTGCCTGTTCCTGTGGAGGGGGAGGGGGCTTGAAGCTGTTTATATCATCTCAGGAGATTGTAATCAACTTTGGAGTTTTTTTTTAACCTAGCTGGGGTTGGGAGGTTCTACTTGGACATTTGGCTACAAAATGCATATAAAGCTTTTATTCTGTTCTTAATCAGAATGCAACTCAATTCAAGGAATTCTGGTAGAATATTTCCTTCCAATGAGTAATACAATTCACTATTCTTCAAAAATACCTAAGATTCTTACTTCTCATTTAGCAGCAGTAGAAAACACATATATTGTGAGCCTGTATTTTATTCTGTACCCTGAAAAGAAGTCATATATACACCAGACAGTAACTGAGTATAGAGCGATTCAGCAGCCTGACATATTTTACTGGCCATGTATGCCCAGTCATGGCATCCATCAATATAGGGTTATATCTCTGAAACAGTTTGACTTCTTATAATAGAATTTCTTGAACAGCAAATATGGATATTTGGTTATAAGTATTCCTTAGGATGCAGTCTTAGTTTCAAATATAGTATATGAACAGCATCATGAATTTCTATGAGCTGATTTCCAGTTGCCAACACTGTTTCATTTTTTTTCTACATGAATATTATAAATACTGAAAAAGCATTACTTTTAGGGGCAAATAAAAAGTGAACTTTTAGTTTTTGCACTATAATGACCAAATGCATTTATGATTTTATGCTTTCGAACCATGAGAAACACGTGTGTATTTGGGGTAGCAACCGCTACCCCAAAACAAAACACGTGCAACACATAGCTCACAAAGCCAGTGTGCCAAACAGTCACAGCCCTTAAGGCTAAACAACACACCTGATACACTTGTAATAGGTGACTCTATCATCAGGCACACTGACGTCCCGCTCACCAGGCTGAACAAGGAGAAGGTCATGGTGAGCTGCCTGTTGGGCGCTAGGATCCGCCACATAACACAAGCACTCAGGTCACTCCAAGGCAAGTACAAATACGACTCAGTCATTGTCCATGCTGGTGTGAATGACCTGAGATGTACCTCCCTGGACTACATGAAAAGAGACATAGAGGAGCTCTCTGAGCATGTAGCCCAGGCTGGTATGACCCTGACCTTGAGTAGCATCTTACCCTCACCAAGAATGATGCCACAGTATGAAGACAAGATTATCAGTTTCAACAATTGGCTTAAGTATTGGTGTCATTCAAAGGGGAACCAATGCCTGTCAGCCTGGGATGACATGCTCGACAAGCCACGATGCCTCGCTAGGGATGGCTTGCACCTGTCACCCCTGGGCTTTCGGATATTGGCAAAGGCTCTTGCTACCCCCCATAGTGCCTTCTTTAGGCAAGGCTCAAAAGACAAACCCACCTCCATAGGTATCACAAGGGATAAGAAACTAAGAGTAATGCTATTCAACGCCAGAAGTCTAAACCTCAAGATGCACGACTCAAACTCTCCTTAGCATGGAGAACATCGATATCTGTGCAGTAACAGAAACCTGGTTCAAGGCTCTCGAGAGCACCCCAGCACTACCAGGTTATACCTCATACCATGCTTTTCGGCCCCAAAACTTGGACCGAACCACAAAAGGAGGGGGAGTATCAATATTCATCAAAGATACCCACACCTCCAGGTTGGTGGCACAGCACGAAGCATCAGAGACTATCCATGTGCAACTAACAGTGGGTAAAACTGCCTTCCAGTTTATAGCCTGCTACAAACCACCCTCCCAAACCCAGGAACCCCACTCGGCCTTCCTGAGAACACTGGAAAATATGAAGATCTCTCCAAACACCATTATATTGGGTGACTTCAACTACCCAACCATAGACTGGGAGCATTACTCTACCGCCAACACCCTAGCCCAAAGGTTCCTAGAATTTATATACTCAAATGCTATGGAACAACTTGTTACCACTCCCACAAGAGGGGAAAACATACTGGACCTGATCATCACCAACATGGGGACTCTATGCTCCAGACCAGAAGTGTATCCCTCACTGGTAAGATCAGACCATAAACTAATCTCACTGGATATTCACATCCCGACCCCACCCCATGCCCAGAAAACCACAGTGAAAAACTTCTCTAAAGCAAATTTTACACTCCTCAAAACTGAGGTGGAATCCTTCAAAGCCCCCGGGACTGGGGATAATACGGCCCAGACCACAAAATCCTTTATAAACGTATTCTATGAACACCTTCAGGAATGCATGGATCATGCAATCCCAAATAAAACCAAGACCCAGTCCTCCAAAGGCAGGCGTCCTGTCTGGTGGACCCCAGCCATAAACAAACTATACAATAGAAGGAGGAAGTTACTACATGACAGAGATAAATCCCAGAAAGGGAAGGCATTTCTAATCAGTATTAGCAAAAAACTACGGGCACTCATAAAATCATCTAAGGCCAGCTTCGAGAGAAAAATTGCACAGGACACTAAGGATAATCACAAGGCTTTCTTTAGTTATGTTAGGAACCTGGGTGGGAATTCCCAGATATGCTCAGAATTAGTCCAAAATGACAAAAAATACACCGAACCCACAGACATTGCCAACATCCTAGCTGACAGGTTCAGCGCAAACTCCCCACCAAAAGGGCTAATATCTATCCCAGCAGAGTGCTGCCCCCTGACATCTCAGATGCTCAGGTAAGAGCTGCCCTCTCCAAAGCAAGAAACACAGCATCAATGGGACCAGACGGTGTCCCGGGCTGCGCCCTACATGAACTCCAAGAAGAGCTAAACCCAAACCTAAAACTACTGTTCAATCTCAGCCTTACTACAGGATATGTACCCAAAGAGTGGCGTACAGCAACAGTGGTCCCTCTCCACAAAGGTGGTGCCTCAACGGATCCTGGAAACTATCACCCCATAAGTTTCACTAGCTTGGTCTGCAAAGCTATGGAAAGGATCATCATGGACCTTATAAATAAAGATATTGGGGACCTACAGACACTGGATCCTACCCAGTTCGGCTTTGTTAAGGGCAGATCCTGCCTCTTAAACCTGGTCGATTTCTTTGAAACAGTCACCAAGGCCATTGACAAGGGGAAGGTGGTCCACACAGCCTACCTGGACCTTGCAAAAGCCTTCGATACAATACCCCACTCGGGCATTATAGATAAGCTCACCAGATTAAATATAAACCCCTATGTCACTAGATGGGTTGCAAACTGGCTCAAGGACAGAACCCACATGGTTAGAATAGCTGGAGCCATGTCAGACTCCAAACCAGTTACAAGTGGCGCCCCACAAGGCTCAGTCTTGGGACCTCTCTTGTTCGGTATATATATTTCTCGGAGGTACAGGCCAACACGGAAGGACTGTGGCTGACCAAGTTCGCAGATGACTGCAAACTGGATGCCATAATAGACTCTCCAGCCAACACAAGCATCCTCCAAAAGGGCCTCATAGAAACAGACACTGGTGCCAGAGCCATGGCCTCAAGCTAAACGCCAAAAAGTGTATAGTCATCCCCTTTGGCAAAAACAAAGTGCCCACAAATTACCACATAGGTGGTAATCCATTAAGTACAGAAGAAGTAATTAGGGACCTGGGGACCCAAGTTGATAGCAATCTCTCATTTGACAACCACGTGGCCAAAGTGGTTAGAAAAATATTTTATATAGCCCACCTAATCATGAAGGGATTCACATCTAGATCAGGGGAGGTCATCGTGCCTCTTTACTCATCCCTCATCAGGCCCATAATTGAGTACAATGCCCCTTTTGGGATGTACCTTACCAGACACCTGCAGCAACTGGAAAGACCCCAAAAGTACCTGACCAAGAGGATCAAGGGGCTCAAACAGATACTGTATGATGCCTGGTTAAAGAAACTCCAGCTCTACTCAGTGGCATACCGCCTGCTCAGAGGCGATCTGTGCCTGACGTATAAAGCCATGTCCAACCCGGAATTAATGGACATGCTGCACCTCAGAAAATCCAAATCCCATCGAGCTACATGCTCGAGGGACTTAAACCTCAGCACTGAAATAAATAGGACATGCTGGAGGGACAGATTCATAACCCAGAGGCTCCCTTCACTCTGGAATAAAATCCCAGTCCAGGTTAGGCAGAGTCCCTCATTGACTCTCTTCAAGAGGAATCTTGATGAGTGGATGGGAGATCGTAGGTTTACCCGGGTATCACTTCTGTGTCACTGTTAGACAGAGGCACAGTATACTAACCTCGAAAAAGGGCATAGCAAAATTAATTTAAAATGGGTGGCGAAAGCCATACACACTCTGGCTAGGCTTATAAATGCCCTAGGGCAGATAGCCTAGTATGAACCTATGAACCTAAATGTAAAATACAGCCTTGTTTCTTAAATGAAAGAAAACACTGTAAAATGTGAACTTCAAGATTGTAGCAACATTGCCATCTGCTGGAAGGAAAACTAAGCCAATCATTTCATTTGCTCTTTTGAAGTTTACATTATGTCTTGTTCATAGGTTCATAGGTTCATAGGTAGGTACTAGGCTATTGGCCCTAGGGCCTATATAAGCCTAGCCAAAGGTACCCTGGCTTTCGCCACCCAAGAAAATTATTTTCCTGTGCCACTGTCGAGTAGAGCCACAGAAGTGATCTTTAGATCTAAATAGTGGTGCCGAAGAGGCAAACTGAACACATTTGTTCTATTGTCTTAACTTAAAGAAGAATTACTAGAGTGTACATGTGAAATGTCTTTTATTGTTGTAGTTTCTTGAGCAGGTGTTAGATTGTAAAATAATGTAGCCTTTTGGCCTGTGAACTCCAGACTAAGTATCAAAATGATGTAATGTGTATACTGGGAAAACCGAAGTGTCAAAATGATGTAATCTGGGAGGGCCCAGCAGAGATGTTTGTTAGTGAGTTTAAAAACTATTGTTCAGAGAGAGACTGTAAGCATTTTGATCTTGATATCCAGCTCTCAGCACTGCCTTATGCTCTCTTTATGTAGGTGGTATCTTAGAAGTATGTTTTCTTGTAGTAATAGCTAGGAACTTAGAATACAGTTAGACTAAGTGTTTTTCCTAGTGTATTGTTTTAAGTTTCTGCGTGATCTCTGAACTCTGAGTAGTGCTGTGGTGTAGTAGTATTGTATTGTGTTTTTAGTATTTATTATTAAATATTTTAAAAAACTTTTACATGTGACTGGTTTGTGTAGAGATAAGTAATCTCTAGAGAATGTTGCATGCTTATAAGTGATCCTGTAATAATCCCTTCCAATAAGCCTTGACTGCTTAGTCACATTTACCAATTGGATAATAATATTGCACAGTAATAATTGGGCACCCTTTTAAGGGCCTTGAGGTAGCTGATAAGTATTAGCTGGTGGTAGCAGTAATTACTACCGTATAGTCTGGGTAAAGGGGCACAGCTGGAGAATCTGTGTCAGCCTTTCACAGGAGTGTCTGTGAAATTGTATAAATACTTATCTCAAAGTGTGTGTGGTGTGTCAGCTACCTGGTAGGGACATGAAGCACTGCTGGGACAGAGAGGGTGCTGGAGGTTAGCTTGCCAGCTAGGCTGAGATCTGGACCATATAGCTTTGCCAGTGAGGAGTCTTATTGGGGACCTGGGGAGCAAGGGAGCAACCAGCCCAATACTGACTGTGATCTCTGTGTGTACTTAAGGGAAATTGTACTTTACTGTCTGAATTTGTTATCCATTCCTCTTATATGAGATGCCCTCCTTGGTGTTAGTGGTAAGGATTGAGGCTCCTTGATTGCTGGGCCAGGGCATGGCCATCACATTGTGGTGGCAGTGGTTGGGATAAGATATCCTTACTTGTGGTTTGCAGTGGAGGCTTCCACTTCACATACTAATTGGCTTGTAGTGGTGTGGGTATAGTGAATCCTGTAGCTTATGTATGGTGATCTCTGAAGGTGGTTTGTACTCTAAAACAGCCACACAGTGAATACTCAGAGTTCATATCACAATTGTTTTATTTATTTTGTTAGCTTAGTTAGTCAGAGTGAGCAGGCAACATGTCAGCACAAGAAAGCTGACAAGGAGCCAGCTGGTGGAGATGTGCCAGGCTAGGGGACTGGTGCATGGAAATCTGACTAAGGCAGACCTGATTGCAGCCTTGGTTACAGCTGCATCAGAAAACAGCATCCAGGAGGACAATCAGTCTGGCAGTGGAGATAAAATATCCTCAGGAGAATGGACAGCTCAACCTTTCTGCAGTGGATTGAAAAATCTAGCTGGAGCTAAAGAGACTTGAGTTGGAGGCCAGGCATTTGGAGATAGAAGCCAAAGAAAAGGAGCATCAGAGGAGGCATGAGAGGGAAATGCTGACTCTTTGCCAGAGTCATGGAGGTAATGGGGAAGGGAGTAACTGGACCCCATAAGCACAACAGGTCAGTAAATTTTTTCTGCAATTTAAAGAGGGGGATAATTTTGATAGTTTCATTCATATGTTTGAGAGGGTATGCAAACAGTATAGTGTTGACCAAAGGCTCTGGGTACAGTTCCTGACACCCTTACTCCATTGGAAAGCTGCAACTTGTAAATCACAAATCCCTGACTCTGTCTGTTTTGATTATACTGCTGTAAAAATGTCATTTAGAATGTTTTAAGCTAACACTTGAAATGTTTAGGAAAAAAGTTTTGTGAGCATAGATGCAAGTCATATGAAAGTGTGTGTGAATATGTTGCTGAATTGAGCACTTATTTTCATAGATGGGTGAGTGGATGTCAGGTCACCACTTTTGAAGGGCTGGCAGACATTTTGGTGAGGGAACAAGCCTTTAGCACTTTGCCTGAGGACATGAGGATCTGGTTAGCTGATAGACAATGTGCTACTTCAGATGAGTTGGGGATAAAGGGAGACCTATACCTGACCAGCAGGGCAGCCCTGCACACGAAGGGGACCCCCAGTACTGCTCATTGGTCTAAAGGAACCCACAGTGGGAAGCACAGACTGCCAGAACAGAATCTGACAGTAGCAGGGGAAGCCACTAGTCCAGGTACATGCCCAGGACCTAGGGTGAAATGTCTTGAATGCAACCAGTAGGGCCATGTGGAATGCAGGTGTCCACAGAGGCAAGATGGGGAACCAAAGGTGAGGGAGCCAGTAAGTGGGAAAGACAAAATGCCAATAGTATGGAACTACAATCCTGCAGATGTCCTGAGAGGGAAGGATTTGCATGAGGCAGTAAAATGGACTTATGCAGTTACATGCAGTGAGGCTAGTAGACAAGCATGTGAGTCTGGTAGCCTGGGGGAGACACAGACAGACTGCATACTTGCAGACAGGACTGGTGAGGTGGTTACTTCAGGGAGTGAGCTATGCTGCAGCAGGGAGACTGAAGGTGAGCCACAGCTGCTTGTGGGTACTGATGTTCCCTTGGACAGGGTAATTGCAAAGGTAGAGGTGAGTAGTAGTACCCAGGCTAACAGTGAGGGACTGCTGTCAGAGGATGCCAGACTTCCTGTGGAAGGGGAGCTGGGAAAGGTTACAAGGAGAGAGTTGAGACAGGCTCAGCTCTCAGACTCTACATTGCAAGCCCTGAGGCAGGTAGCTAGGGAGGTACATGATTCTTAAGGAAAGGGTGAATCTGTATACTGGGACAAAGGGTTACTATACAGAGAGTGGACCCCTGAGTGAGGGCTAGAAGGTGAGAGAGTACAGCAGTTAGTAGTGCCTAGATCCTACCATCTGGCACTTCTAGCCATAGCCCATGATATTCCCTTTGCAGGTCATATGGGCATAGAACGTACAAAGAGGCATATTATGCAAAACATCTATTGGCCTGGAATTTCCAGAGATGTAACAGGGTACTGCAGGGCCTGTGAGCAGTGCCAAAAGGTAGGCAAGGCAGGAGACAAGGTGTAAGCTCCTTTGATGCCTTTGCCTGTGATTGAGGTGCCATTTCAGATGGTAGCTATGGATATTGTGGGTCCTCTCAGTACCCCAAGTTCCACAGGGGAAAATGATATCCTAGTGGTAGTGGATTATGCTATACAATACCCTGAGGCAGTGGCTTTGTCCTCCATTGAGACAGAGAAGGTGGCAAATCCTTTGTTAGAGATTTTCATCAGGGTGGTTTTCCCAAAAGAAATACTGACTGAATGAGGTGCCAATTTCATGTCAGATCTGCTGGCTTGTCTGTGGAAGTCCTGTGGGGTGAAGCACATGAAGACCACCACCTACCATCCCCAGAATAATGGTCTTGTTGAGAGGTTAAACTCTATAATCAAGTCCATGCTACGGGCATTTGCAGATCAGTTTAAGAGGGAGTGGGACAAATATTTGAGCCATCTGTTGTTTGCTTATAGAGAGGTTCCCCAGGAATCCACAGTTTTTTACCCTTTGAGTTGCTGTATGGGCATAGGGTGAGGGGACCTCTAGATTTAATTTGAGATGAGTGGGAAGGTGAGTGTGAGTCTCACAAGGAGTCTGTTGTGGCATATGTCCTAAACCTCAGGACAAGGCTCAGGGAACTCATGGGCTTGGCCCAGGAGAACCTGGCAGAAGCCGGACAACAGAACAAGGTGTGGTATAGCAGGAATGCTTGAGCTAGAGAGTATGCTGTGGGGCAGCAGGTAATGGTTCTCATTCCTGTCAGACACAGCAAACTGCAAGCAGCTTGGGAGGGATCCTACAACATGATAAGAAAGGTAAATTATGTTAACTACATGGTGGAAGTGCTAGGCAGATGGCAGGGGCACAAATTGTACCATGTTATCATGATGAAACCTTACCATGATCGGGAGGCCCTTGTGCTGAGCATTTGCAGTGGATTGCAGGAGGAGTCTGAGGGAGATCTGGGGACTGATCTCCTCAGTGAGGCTCGGGCTGACACCTCAGTGGAAGGGGTAGCAATGTCCCAGCAGCTATCTCCTACCCAGATTCAAGAAATCCAAGCAGTGTTGCAGAAATTTGGGGACATGTTCACTTAGAAACTAGGGTGCACCCACCTGGTGCAGCACCAGGTGGATACAGGACCCCAAAGGCTCGTTAGACAGGCCCCTTATAGGTTGCCTGAGAGAGTCAAACAGACCCTGAGGGAGGCGGTACAGGAGATGTTGGAACTAGGCATGATTCAAGAGTGCAACAGTCCCTGGGCCTCCCCAGTGGTGTTGGGGCCAAAGAAGGATGGCAGCACCAGGTTATGTGTGGACTACAGGAAATTAAATAGTCACACAGAGTCAGATGCTTACCCCATGCCTAGGACAGATGAGGCCCTAGAGCAGCTGGGTGGGGCTAAGTATCTTACAACCATTGATCTTACCAAGGGTTACTTGCAGGTGCCTTTGACTCCTAGTGCTAGAGAGAAGTCAGCCTTTGTGACTCCTTTTGGCATGTACGAGTTCACAAAGATGCCCTTTTGAATGAAGAATGCCACAGCGACTTTCCAGAGGCTGGTGGATAATATCCTAGCAGGAGCAGGAGGGTTTTCCCTTGCTTACCAATATGATATTGCCATCTACAGCCATTGCTGGTCAGAGCACCTTCAGCATGTCAGGGAGGTGCTGAGCAGACTACAGAGGGCAGGGTTGACCATTAAGCTGAGCAAATGTCAGGTGGGTATGGCAGAGGTTTCCTACCTAAGACATAGAGTGGGGAGTGGCAAGATAAGGCCAGAACCTGCCAAAGTGGAAGCTATTCAGGCATGGCCTGCACCTGTTGCCAAAAAGCAGGTGAGGGCATTCTTAGAGACAGCAGTGTACTACAGAAAGTTTGTCCCTAGTTATAGTACCATAGCTGCTCCCCTCACAGACCTGACAAGGAAGAACAGGCCAGATATGGTAGTGTGGACCCCAGCATGTGAGCAGGCATTCCATAAGCTTAAAGAAGCTTTGGGAAGACCCCCTGTGTTAGCCAGTCCAGATTACAGCAAATAATTTGCTGTGCAAGTGGATGCTTTGAACCATAGGGTGGGGGCTGTACTTAGCCAGATTTCTTCAGAGGGGGAAGAACACCCAGTGGTTTATCTCAGTAGTAGGCTCCAACCAGGGAGGAATGCTATGCAGCTGTAGAAAAGGAATGTCTAGCTATAGTGTGGGTATTGCAGAAACTTCAGCCTTATCTGTATGGAAGAAAATTCACTGTAATGACAGATCACAACCCTCTAACATGGTTAAACAGAGCCAGTCAGCAAAATGCCAATTTACTAAGATGGACCCTGGGGTTGCAAGCATATGCTGTGTCAGTGCAGCACTGCAGTATGAGTAGCAATGCCAATGTAGATGGGTTCTCAAGACAGGGAATGGGATGAGGTGCCCTCAGATAGACCTTACCATCTCAAGTGGCATTTTTCAAGGGTCACTTGAAAAACTAGCTTGAGTTCTCCAGGGAGGGAGAGATGTGAAGATTGGGGGAAGATGGGTGAAGGTTGCCAGCCTAGTCAAATAGAATTTGATACATAATTCTATCATTTGTAAATATAAATGTAAAATACAGCCTTGTTTCTTAAATGAAAGAAAACACTGTAAAATGTGAACTTCAAGATTGTAGCAACATTGCCATCTGCTGTAAGGAACACTAAGCCAAGCATTTCATCTATTTTTTTGAAGTTAAACCAAGTGGTACAGTGGTTAAGGTGTATGCATTTCAATCACAAGGTGCAAGGTTTGATTCTCACTACTGGAAAGAGCTTTAAGGTGGGAGGTTGGCATAATGGTTAAGGTGTTTACCTTACAAACATAAGGTGCAGGGTTTGATTCTCACGTGGTATAATTGGCTAGGCTGAAAATGGCCCACAAGGGCAATTAGCCTAGTACTACTCTATGAACCTATGTTTGGTATATCGTTTGATCTAAATAGTGGTGCCGAAGATGCTAACTGAACACTATTGTCTTAACTTAAAATTACTGGAGTGTACATGTGAAATGTCTTTTATTGTTGTATTTCCAGAGTAGGTGTTAAATTGTTAAATAATGCAGCCTTTTGGCCTGGGAACTCCAGACTGTCAAAATGATATAATGTGTACACTGGGAAAAAATGATGTAATCTGGGAGGGCCCAGCAGAGAAGTTTGTTAGTGAGTTTAAAAACTATTGTTCAGAGAGAGACTGTAAGCATTTCCAACTCTCAGCACTGCCTTATGCTCTAAGTAGTATCTTAGAAGTATGTTTTCTTGTAGTAATAGCTGTGAACTTAGAAGAAAGTTAGACTGTCTTTTTCTATTATATCAGAACTTTCCTACTGTATTGTTTTAAGTTTCTCTGTGATCTCTGAACTCTTGAGTAGTGCTGTGTAGTGTATAGTGTATAGTGTACTATGTAGTAGTATTGTATTTTGGTTTTAGTATTTATTATTAAATATTTTAGAAACCTTTTACCTGTGGCTGGTTTGTGTAGAGATAAATAAGCTCTAGAGTACATTGCATGCTTATAAGTGATCCTGTAATAAGCCCTTCCAATAAGCCTTGACTGCTTAGTCACATTTACTAATTGGATAAAAATATTGCACAGTAATAATTGGACACCCTTTCAAGGGCCTTTGGGTAGCAGATAATTATTAGTTGGTGGTGGCAGTAATTACTACCGTATAGTCTGGGTAAAGGGGCACAGCTGGAGAATCTGTGTCAGTCTTTCCCAGGAGTGTCTGTGAAGTTGTATAAATACTTATCTCAAAGTGTGTGTGGTGTGTCAGCTACCTGGGCAGGGCCACAAAGCACTGGTGGGACAGAGAGGGTACTGGAGGTTAGCTTGCCATCTAGGCTGAGATCTGTACCCTATATCTGTGCCAGTGGGGAGTCTTATTGTGGACCTGGGGAGCAAGGGAGCAACCAGACCCAGACTGACTGTGATCTCTGTGTGCACTTAAGGGAAATTGTACTTTACTGTGTGTATTTGTTATCCTTTCCTCTTATATGAGACATCCTCTCTGGTGTTAGTGGTAAGGATTGAGGCTCCTTGATTGCTGGGCCAGGGCACAGCCATCACAATTTTCATAGAAAGGTTTCCATCTCAGGCCTCAAAATAATTACTTTCTAACTAGATGCAGCTCTGACGGTAGGTTGTGATTAAATGAAATACGTTTTAATTCAGTAACACATTTCAGTAACATACATGTACAAAAATACACAAACACAGACATTCACATGTGCATACACAGACATATGCACACAAACCCACACAGGCACACAAATGCACACACATGGCTATATTTCGTATTTATTTATTCTAAGATTGTAAAGCTATTTAAAGCCCATTTGTCCATAGAATCACAGGATAATTGGAGCTACAACACAACTGAGCTTCAGGACAATACCCACCCTTAGGCATTGCCTCTTTTTTCACTAATCATTTGTACTTAGGTTTTATACAGCTTGACAGGGTTTGATGCAGACAGTGCCAGGGAAGGAGGTAGAACCCATGGACACTGCTTATTTACCCTGCTGAGGCATGCCATGTTTTGAGCCTGATGAGTGTCATTGTTCTTGACATGGATAATGCTAATGATTGGGGGTGGCAGGTCTTGTGCCCAACGGTGACAGTGACTGCCCAAACAATGGTCTTTACAGTCTGTCTTAAGTAAGATTTGCTTGAAAATCATGCAACTGCCCTCTCCCACACCCATAGAAAGCATGACCTGTGGAGGCAGACCAGAAGACAGCTGTATATTGTCTCACTGTGGCACCTATGGAGGCCACGTTTTCCACGATCTCATCATCATTGTGTGCTCCCTATCCCTTAACCCCATATCAATGTGCAGCACCTCTTCTTTGTAGTTGTTGTAGATACTTCTAATGGCCAGCCAAAGCATTACCCTCCTGCACCAGTTTCTGCCATATCTTGTCCTGATAACGACTGTCTGCAGTATCTTTGCCCAGGAGAGATCCAGTTACACAATGTCAGTGGAAGCAAGCTCTCACTTATCGACACAAATGACACTAAACAAGTTGCAGTAAAACATATACTACATCCCTAGAAAGAGAAGGAACCAGACACATAGACCCACATATGCAGAGGCACTTAAATGCAATCTTCCAAAACTGCAAAGGCCTTCTAGATGTCACAAACAAAATAAGTATCCTCGGTAGTATTTAGGGCATTCTGCCAAGACTCATACAGCATCGTCACAAGGTGCCTCATCTTCTAAGCCCACAAGGTAAAATGCTACCCAACACAGTATTTTAGTCATAGGAGATTCTTATGTGAGACACACGCATGTCCCACTTACCAGGCTAAGCCAGGAGAGAGCCACATTTAGCTGCCTGTCAGGGGCCAGGACCTGCCAGATCATGCATGCACTCATTTCATTGTAGCACAAGTACCAGCATGACTCTGTCATAGCACATGTAGGTGTAAATGACCTGAGTCATACCTTTAAGAACTACATGAAGACAGAAATGATACAGCTTTCAGAATGTGGGTCCCAGGCTAGTATAACCCTAGTTCTGAGTCTCCCTTCTCCAAGGATGATTCCACAGAACCAACAAAAGAGAAGTGACTTCAATAATTGGCTTAGTTTTTGGTGTTATTTCAAGGGAATATGCTATTTTTTTCTGCCTGGAAAATATAGCTCATAGACCACACTGCTTTGCTAGGGATGGTCTGCACCTATTCCTCTGTAAGTTTTTGAATATTTGCTAAAGGATTATCCACCACCATAGTGCCTTTTTTAGGCAGTGACAACCTGGTGAACCTAAAAATTTACCTAGACTGACTCAGCATAATCTAACAGGGTTACTACTCAATGCCATGAGTCTACACAGGAAACTCCACCCCCTTTTAGCTCTCCTCATCTTGGAGAGTACTTACATCTCTACATTTACTAATACTTGGCTTAAAGCTTGAGTGCACCATGGTAGTACAAGGCTATAAAGCATTCAACAATTTTAGACCAGCTACTGCTACTGGGAATCATACACAACCTCAGAAATGCATGCCCAGAGATTCCTGGACTTTGTTAACACAAACAGCAAGTCTGCATGCCCACCAGAGGTGCAGATATCCTTGACCTGGTCCTCTCAAACATGAAGAAATGATACATTCCCCTACTATAAAGTCTTCATTGGTCAGGTCAGGCCACAAAGCTGTCTACTTTGAAATACATAGTAAACTTAAAACCCCACTAACCCTGAAATATTTAATAACTATTCCAAGGCTGCCTACCTCTTACTGTCAGCCTATTAAAATTCCAAGCTCCCTTAGCTTTAAGAACACAGCTTCCTTTGTCTAATTATTCACAGAAACTCTGTACAGTCATGTAAATAGCTCCAGAGAGACAGCTACACCTACCCAAAATAAACATACAACCTCTAAAAACAAGCCACCCCAGTGGAATCCCAGCATAAATAGTTTGTATAACAAAATAAAGAAAAGCATCTCCAAAAACAGGAAGGACATTGCCCAGTAAGGTAAAAATTCCTTCATTTATCTAAATAAGCAACTCAGGGGACTAATCAAGTCCAACACTGCAGCCACATTTGAGATAGATAGTTAAGGAGAATTTATTTATTTATCTTTGTTTACTGGGAAGTTCTGACTGGAATTTATCCCATTTTCAGCAGAGGCCTGGGGAGAAATTCTCCACATATTAGGCAAGTACATTTAAAGAAAAAAAAAGAAAAAAGATAATCATAAAGCTTTCTCCAGTTTTGTCTGCAGCCTTAACTTAGGATCTTAAAATCTTAGAATCTTAGGAGGTTACTAAGGCTAATGGCCCCAGAGCCCTTACAAGCGTAGCCAAGTTCAACCCATATTCTCAAGGGTGTCTGGTTGAAGCAGACACTGAAATCAGCACCTATTGCCCCTGTCCAAGAGGGAGACAGGTGGAAGTCCTGGGGTGAATTTCTAGTTACCCATCCAATCGTCCAAATTGTGCTTAAATAGGGCCAACAAGATGCTTTGCTCAGCATGAATATGAAGCTTGTTCCAAAGGTGGGGCAACCTCTGTAAGACAAATCTGCCTCTCCAACAAGTTCTGTTGATATCACATACCAGGTTAAGATCTGTTGAGCGAGTGATCCGTATGCCATTTGACTTGCGAATGTGCAGCATTTCCATCAAAGCTGGGTCAGAGATTGCTCTATATGAAAGGCACAGGTCACCTCTAAGCAGTCTGTATGGCACAGAGTAAAGAGATAATTATTTTATTCTGTTTGCATAAGACAGATCTTCAAGACCATGAATTTTCTTTGTAAGGAACCTTTGTGGTCTCTCCAACTGCTGCAGGTGTTTTGAAAGGAACATACCAAAGGGAGCATAGTACTCTATTATTGGCCTGATGAGAGAAGAGTACAGGGGAGTTATAACCTCTTTTTTTTCTTGAGGCAATGACCTTACTTATGAGAAGAGCAATATAAAATGTCCTTCTTACCACTGTGGAGACATGGTGATTGAAGTTAAGGTTGCTGTCAAGCTGTGTGCCCAGATCTCTCAACATGGACATTGTGATTAGGGTATTGCTATTGATGTGTTAGTTTTCAGGAACATTACTCTTGCTGAAGGGGATGATAATGCTTTTTTTTTTTTTTGCATTACGTTTAAAAACATGACTTTGTCACCAGTCATTAGTCTGCATAAGACCTTCTTGCAGGATGTTGAAATTGCTAAGGGTTTCAATGATTGCTCCCAGTTTACAGTCATCAGCAAACTTTGTCAGGCACCATCCTTTAGTTTTACCCTGCACTTCAGAGAAGTAGATTCCAAAGAGTAGGAGTCCCAAAACTGATCCCTGCGAAACACCACTGGTTATGCGTCTGATGGAGGTGGTAGAGTCCCCTATTTTGACCGCATGAGTTCTATCAATGATCCAGTTTGCAACCCATCTGAAAATATATGGGTTGATACCCAAATGGGTGAGTTTATCAATGATGCCTGAGTGGAGGATTGTGTCAAAGGTTTTGCCTAAGTCTAGGTAGACCATATGCACAGATTTGCCCTTGTCTAGGGCTTTGGTGACTGTCTCAAAGAAGTCCACCAAGTTTAAAAGGCATGATCTCCCCTTGACAAAGCTAAACTGGGTAGAGTCGAGCATTTGAAGATTTCCTGTATCTTTGTTAATAAGGTCTATGATGATTCATTCCATGGACTTGCAGATAAGGCTGGTCAGGCTAATGGGTCTATAGTTCCCGGGTTCTATGAATGCACCCCCTTTGTGCAAAGGGATGACAGTAGCTGTTTTCCATTCCACAGAGATGAAGCCAGTGCTTAGGCTGTGATTGAAAAGCGTGCTCAATGGCCATGCTAATTCCTGTTTTAACCCATTTAGAACACAGCCAGGAATGTTGTCTGGTCCCACAGAGGCTGTGTTTTTAGCTTTGGAGAGGGCATTTAAGACCTGCTCCTCAGAGATACTAGGTAGGGGACAGTTGTTTGGGATGCTTTGGGGTATATGTGGTGGGGACAGGAGAGTGAAGTTTTCACTGAACCTGTCAGCCAACAGGTCTGCTATATCCACCGGTTCTATACAGTATATGTAGTACCATTAACTATGAGTTCAGCTCAGATCTGGGCCTTACCTTTGAGGTTATGGGTATAACTAAAGAATGCCTTGTGGTTATCCTTAGTTAGGGAAGCTAATTTGGATTCGTAGTTACATTTGGAGGACTTCACAAGTAGTCTTATTTGCTCGTTTAAGTTGATGAGGGAGTATTTCCAGTTTTGAGATCATTCCTTCCTGATTTTAGACAGCAATTTCTTTAAAGGCAACACCCAACAATGTGCCCAACTAATGGTGAATGGAACCACTTGTATGCAGACACAGGATACAGCAAATTTGTTGGTTGCTATATATAGCTCCAATTTTACCTCCCTATTATCTCCCAGTGACCCCCAAGGGAATACCTTTCCTCATTTCCTCACCATCTGTAACTAGGGAGGAGGTTCTCACTGTGCTCACTAAGGCCAGGAGCACTCCTTCAGTGGGACCTGATAATATCCCAGTATGCCTTCTAAATAGCATAAAACATAATCTATCAGGCCCACTAGAATCTGTATTCATCTATAACCTCCTGACAGGCTTTATGTCTAATAAATGCAAGGATTATCCCTTTACGCAAGAGGTTGTTTTGCAGACCCAAGGAACTACAGATCCAAAAGTCTAACTAGCTTCATATGCAAGGCTATGGAAAGAATTATCATGAATCTGATAGAAATTGACATATGAAACCTAGAGACACTGGATCCAATCAAGTTTGGTTTTGTCAAAGGCAGGTTATGCCTACTAAGCCTTCTGAAATTCTTCAAGAAAGTCACTAAAACTACATACAACAGGAAAACAGTGCACACTGCCTACCTTGACCTGGCCAAGGAATTCAACATAATATTTCACTTGGTCATTGTTGATACACTTATAACATTAGGCAAAAACCCAGATGTCGCCTGATGGATAGCCATTCGGCTCAATGATAGGACTCAGTAAGTTAGGATAGGGAATCCACCTCCACAAAGAGGCCAGTCATCAGTGGAGTCTCACAGGCCTCAGTGGTAGGGCTTCTGCTTTTTTGCATCTACTTCTCTGAAGTTAAGGCAAATGTCCAAGACCTCTGGCTGATCAAGTCTGTAGATGACTGCAAGCTAGGCATGATCAGTGAATCCCCTAAAAACATGCATACCCTTCAAGATGGCCTGACACAGACAAACAACTGGTGCCAGAGCCATGGACTAAATATCAATGAGAAAAAAAATGCTTAATAGTCCCATTTCAGAAGACAGCTACCCTTTGCAATAACCACATTAATAATACTCCCAAAAAGTAGTTCCAGTGGTCAGGATATGGGAATACATGTTGACAGTATTGAGCTTTGACCAGCACATGTGTATTGTGGTGAGCAAATCATTCTGTGTTGCACAATTTGTAACTAAAGTCATGGTATCCGGATCCAAGGAGTCATTTTTCCAGTGTACTCGGCTCTCATCAACCCAGTCCTCAAGTACAATGCACCCTTCAACATGTACCTGACCAGTTACTTGTAGCAGCTTGATAGACTACAGAGGTTCATCACAAAAAGAATACAGGCTAGGCTAGCAGCTGCAGTTGCTGTTATGTACAGCCTCCTCCCAGTAATGCATTACAGCCATGCCCCAACATTTGGCCTTGGATTCATACTTCCTTTGTGGTGTGCCCTTCTTGGTTTCCTATGTTTATGATTTGACTCCATCCAGCCAGAGGCTGATGATAGAGCATACCTCTCAAACTCTTAGTGCAGGAAATATGCATAAAGCCTACAATAATTAGGGGACAGAGGCCTAAAAATAGGGATACATTTTGAATATTGCACGTATTAACCTAAAAGTTACTAGAATAAAAGAAGTTGGGTTACCACGCATTTTCTAAATGATATGACATCTGAAACTCAAATGTATGCCATTATTTAATGACTGCAGTCCTCAGTGATTTGCCAAAAAAACACAATTTTGATGATGAACATAACAAAAATATGAGGCAAAATCTGGATATTGAGAGGTACGTGGTACAATGTCAGTCCAATATCATGGGTTACCAGTTACACATACTTCATGCCATGAAGCTCACTCTCACTGGCATCCACCACAGGGTTTTTGTTGTGGCTGAGGTATGTTTTTAGGTAAGACTCTTTCCTTAGGTTAATACTGGACTGCAGACTATTATAAGCTTAGCCAGTAACTCAAGATGAGAATCAAACCCTGTACTTTGCTTATGTGAACTAAAGACCTTAACAGTATGCTAACCAGACCCTTCCACTACAAAACCGTACACCTGTGAAAGCTTTTCTAAGATTTGTCAGTCACAGAATTATACACTTCTAAATGATTTTGGCGTATAGGTCAGACACTGTTTATCATGCTAATAAGTGCCAGTAAGTAAGATAGTTATGCTAATGAAGCTAGTTAGCACTGCTCCCTATGAGTTACTATATGTCAGTGTGAGCCATGCCTGTCACAGTGAACTCAAAGCATATGAGATGAATGCTTGTTCACATGGCATGTGTATTGGTGCTACAGTGCAGATCAATGGCCATGCCATTGTGCTGTGGTGCAGTGCTACACCGTGAGACCAAAAATATGAGGCCAAAATCTGGACATCCTGTAAAAATATAGACAGTTGAGTGGTATGCATGGAACTACTCTACACAGCATACCTCTCAATCTCATAGAGTGAGAAATCAGGAGAAACCCTTCAATAATGGAGGTGTGTGAAGGCCAGAAATAGGTACACTTTTTAAGTATTGCTCTTGCAAACTTAGAAAATGGATAGAATGCAGCTTTGCCGCCATGCCTCAAATGAACAGTACGAATTGAAATCATGCAGACTATACCTCTCAACCTGTTAGAGCAAGAAATCTGGAGAAAACCATCAATAATGGGGGGCAGAAATAGGGACATATTTTAAATATTGATCTTACAAACTTACAAAATGAGTAGACCAAAAGGTTTGCAGAATGCAGCTTTGCTGCCATGCGCCCAATGAGCAGTATACATCGGAAATCA
The DNA here is from genome assembly GCF_019279795.1 of Protopterus annectens. Lineage (NCBI taxonomy): Eukaryota > Metazoa > Chordata > Ceratodontiformes > Protopteridae > Protopterus > Protopterus annectens. The sequence goes on along the minus strand of NC_056726.1, from coordinate 1,052,179,528 downwards.
TGCAGAACATACCTCTCAACCTCTTAGAGCAAGAAGTCTGTAGAAAGCATGACATAATGTGAGGACAAAGGCACAAGTATAGGGACACGTTAAATATTGCTCTTATAACAATTGGCTAAACTTCTGGAGTCATTCTAAAAGGATCCAGTATCTGTCTGCCTGGGACAACATGGTCGACAGACCACGATGCTTATGGCCTGCACCTGTTGCCCATAGGATTCCAGATACTGGCTAAGGCTCTTGCCACCCCTATAGTCCCTTTTTTAGGCAAGGTTCAAATGACAACTTCACTGCCGTAACAGGAATAGGCAGGCAAAAACTGAGGGTAATGCTACACAATGCTAGAAGTCTAATTCTCAAAATGCACTCACTGAGGCACTCCTTAAAATGGAGAACATTTATATCTGTGCAGTGACTGAGACCTGGTTCAAGGCTCCAGAGAGCACCCCTGCATTACCAGGCTATAACTCATACTACACTTTTCGGCCATTTAACCTGGACTGGAACACCAAAGGCAGAGGTGTGTCTATATTCATTAAGGATATCCACACCTCCAGCATAATGCATCCAAGGTTATCCAAGTGCAACTAACTCTGGGCAAAACTGCAATCCAAAGTGTAGCTTGCTACAGATCCCCCACCATGCCTCAGGATTCCCACTCCTCTTTTCTTGATATACTGGAAAATATTAGGGTTCAACCAAACACCTTAATAATGGGTGATTTCAACTACCCCACCATTAACTGGGAAAACTACTCATGTACCAACTCCGTCGCTCAACTCTTTCTGGAATTCATAAATTCCAATGCCCTGGATCAACTTATCCATACCCCCACCATGGGTAAAAATATTCTAGACCTAGTCATTACCAACATGAGTGGCCAGTGTTCCACTCCTCGTTGGTCAGATCCGACAATAAGCTAATCACCCTAGATATCCACATCCCGCCCCCACCCCCCATTAAGGAAACCACAGTAAAAAATTTCTCCAAAGCCAACTTCATGCTTCTTATGACAGAAGTTGTGAACTTCATGACACCCATGCAGGTGAACAATATGGTTACAACTGCTGAATCCTACACAAATGCACTCTATAAGCACTTACAAGAATGCATGGATCATGCTATTCCATACAGAACCAAGTTGCTATCCTCCAAAAAAAGGAAGCCAATCTAGTAGTCCCCTGCCATAAACAAACTCTACAATAGAAGGAAGAAACTGCTGCAAAAGACAGTAAAATCCCATGAGTGGAAGAGCTCCCTGGTCAGCCTCATTAAGAAGATGATATCTCTTATAAGATCCTCCAAAGCTAGCTATAAAAAAATCACCACTGATTCTCAGGACAACCACAAAGCATTCTATAGCTATGTCAAGAATCTCAATGGCAACATCCAGATCTGCTCTGCACAACGACACAAAAATTACAGAACCAACTGATACTGCCAACATCCTAGAAGATAGGTTCAGTGCAAACTTTACCCCCCTCTCACTCCCTAAAGGGCCCATATCTGTACAGGAAGAATGCAGAGTCCCCGTAATTACAACTATGTCGGTAAAAGCTGCACTCTCTAAAGCCAAAAACACAGCATCTATGGGACCGGACAACATCCCAGGCTGTGTTTTACATGAAATTCAGAACAAACTGGCTCCCCACCTAAGCACCATGTTCAATCATAGCCTCACATAAGGCTTTGTGCCCACTGAATGGCACACAGCAACATTTATCCCAACAGTCCTATTATGCAAAAATCCAGTAATACAAGCACTGGGAACACATTTAGATACAGTGTAAACTTTGACCACCAAGTGTCCAAACTGCTACTGGAAGCCTATGTTGTACACATCATACATCATGCCATCATATTGACATCTTAGGATTGTATGGCAACATTGTAGTCAAACCGCATTATAGCACTAATAGAGTATAATGATCATTTTACCATGTACCTCACCAGACACATGTAGCAGCTGGGGAGACTACTGGGCTTTCTCAGTAAGATAACACAGGGCCTACATACCATGCCATGATGCATGTGGAAGGATTAAAAGCCATGCCGCTGTAAACTTTATTGTATAGGATGATATGACCTCTGCCTGCCCCCTAAGTCCAGTCTCTGACAATGCCCTTGTGGAAGTACTGAATATTCAAAAGTGTAATTTAGCTGATGACATCAGCATTGTCTGTTGAGGACAGGAGAGCAGTGACCCACAAGTTCATGTAAAATGCTGTCTGTAATGTCAAGCAACAGCTCACACACACAGTTGACTGCAGAGAGAATAGAACCCCTACCTAAGTACACAGAATACAATACTTAACACAAGCACCACTGCTCAAGTCTTACTTTGAGTGTGCCAAACAAAACTTTATAGCTGATGACATCAGACGTGCCTAGGGAGGAGTATATGGTAATAGTGTTCCACATGCTGGTGTAAAAGGCTCTCTGTAATGTCAAGCAACAACTCTCACACATATACAAACACCCATTTGACTGGAGTGAGAATAGAACCCCCACCTAAGTATACAGATTTGTTGTTCTTCTTTCGGCTTTTCATGGTTAGGGGTCGCCACAGTGGAACTCCAGTCCGCTAATGATTGGCAGTAGATTTTTGTGGTGCTGAGGTGCCAGCCCGACACCCAACCTTCAATTAAGGCACGCCCATTCACGCATGTTTTTTGAACGCCACTTGACCATGGGGAGGACATGCAGACTCCACACAGAAGGCGCTCCAGCCGAGAATCGAATGGGAGAACCTCTTGCTGTGAGGCGACAATGTTACCACTGCACCATTGTGGCTTCTACCTAAGTATACAGATGACAGAACACGATTCTTAATGCAAGCACCACAGCAGAAGTCTGATTTAGACATGACTGCAGGAAAACTTATAGTAGATGACATTGGAAGGCCATGTGGGAAACAAGAGTTTAGGAGACCTGCATGAAGTGGGTATGTAGGCATGTGCAAGTATCAAAATACTGGAAATCCATGCCATTTGAGAAGTAACACTGCTGCTCTTCTGTCTAGACATACATACACACCAAAATGATTGCAGTGAGAACAGAATCCCTACACATTTAAGTACAGTGACTGCAAAACAAAGTACTTAACACAAGTGCCTGGACACAAGTCTGTTTTATGCAAGAGTGCAGGTGAACTTATAGTAGATGACATCATCAGGCCATGTAGTGGACAACAGGTTGTGAAGCCTGCATGGACACATAGCTTCATAGGTTCATATAAGGATACTAGTCTACTAGAACTAGGGTGTGTAGAAGCATAGCTGTGTAAAAAACACAAGTACCCTTATTGAGCATAGTTGGATGGCTGTTTTTAGCAGAGCATGTTTGTGAGCAGCACCAACTTGCCCTGTCCATGAGGGACATAGGTGTCAGCTCAGAGGTGACTGTAGAATCACCCAACCAGTAGGCAAGGCTGATTTTGAACAGGGTCATTGAGGAGTACTGCTTTACCACACAGGGGGAGCCCATTTCAGCCTCTGGGGTGGCACCTATGTCTCTCATAAACAGACCCTATTGTTGCTGCTCACAAAATTGCTCTACTAACAATGACCATCTAAATATGCCTAATAAGGGTACTTGTGTTTTTACACAGCTAGGTTTCTATTGCCTCATATATAGTGATAACCATGTACTCATAAAATTTACCAATACAATATGTGAGAGGTACAGGTATACAATGAATCTAGAATAAATGCTCTCTCACTCAGGTAACAACAAACCAGATATCAAACAGGTTGTCAGCACACACACTTCATCTCTTCAACAAACCAAGTGCACAATACATAAAACCATATATGCAGAGGGGGTTTATATCACAACATCAAATGATAACAATATCTAATAACAAAACATTGAACCGACTTAATCGAACACTACAACATCGAAATGGCGAAAAGAACAAACATGTGGAGTGTAGATGAAAAAAAATTGCTCCATGCAGGGGGCAAGACCCGCCTGCACCCCCCACACCCCCTGCCACTTAAATATACCACTTTGGAGATCACAGTTCAGTGAACTACAGTGCAAAAATGGAAGATTTCAGTTTCCTACACTGTAATGCAATCTCAGAGTTGGTATATTTAAGTAGCGGGGCATGTGGTGGGCACAGCCCCCCATGTGGGGAGTGCAGGGGGGCTTGCTCCCCTGCCTACACCCTTAATGTTGCTTGTCACTGTTGGAAAGTGCCATTGAAACTGTTTCGATGTTTTTCTACTTCAATGAAGTCTGTTCAATGTTTTGTTATTTGATATTGTCATCATTCGATGATGTGATATAAACCCTGCAGAGGTACTTATTAGAAGCTTACCAAAAGAGACCTCACAAATGTAAACCTTCACTGCACATGAGAGTCCCAATGGAACTCACTACACATAAAAACAAATGTATCAGTGTCTCATCCATTAAGCTATTAAGGCAAAACACTTCAAAACCAATGTCTTGGTGATAGGTGAATCTATAGCAAGGCACACAGATGTCCCCCTGACCAGGATGTACAAGGAGAAAGTCACTGTCAGCTGTCTGTCAGTTGCCAAGATCCACAAAGTCACGCAAGCAATCAAGTCTCTCTACAACAACCTTAGTTACACCTCTGTCATGCTCCATGTTGGAGTAAATGACTTGATACATACCTCACTGAAGTATATGAAGAGAGATATGACTAACCTCTCAGATTATGCATCCCATACAGGTACGTCTGTAGCCCTAAACAGTTTTCTACCTTCACTCAGGATGAGGCCTCAATAGAAACAAAATAATTATCAACTTCAGCAATTGGTGTAGCTACTAGTGTCACTCCAGGAGGATCCAGTATTTATCAGGGTTGGATCATATGGTCAACAGAGCATGCAGCTTTGCCAGGAATGGTCTTCATCTGTCATCTCTTGTCTTTTGGTTACTGACCAAGGTACTTTTTTAGGCAGCGTCATAAGAACAATCTTCCTGACATAAAAATATCCTCAAAAGACAAACTCAAGGTTATGCTGCTTAATGCTAGGGGTCTAAATCAGAAACTACACTCAATAGAGGCACTTTTTACTTGGGAAGATGTTGATGTTTGTGCAGAGGGTTTAGGGGCACACAGATTACTCCAGCCATGAAAAGTTATAATGCCTTCCACATGTTCAGGCCACAAAATGAATGTGAAAGAACCATCTTCATAAATGACAAGTTCACCTCAAGAGTGGTTCAGCAGTATGACTGTCTAGAGTTACTAGAAGCTCATCAAACCATAAGAGAAATCCACCTCCACATCACTGGTCCACCAATATGAGCCATGAAAACCACACAGTGCCTTCCTGGATCCACTTGAGTCACTCATAATATAGCCAAACACCCTAGGCATGGGTCACTGTAGCTATCCTTCCATCAATTGGGTTATGCATATGAGCTCAAACATGCTCGCCCTGTTTCCCGCACTTTGTAAACATGAATGGTTTAGAACACTTAGTCTGCACCTCCAGAAGGGCCTCAAATGTCCTTTACCTACTACTCACCAACATGGGAGGTCATCGCATGACACCATTTGTGAGACCCCCCCCGGTAATGTCTGACCATAAATCAGTCACATTCAATGTAACAATCATGCCTAATCCCCTCAAAATCCAAAAGTTGGAAAAATCTCTGCAAAGCAAACCATGGCCTCCTAAGTGATGGCACATATAGTTTCAAACCTACTGCCACCACTGACAATAAAGGATCCTTTATGGAGGTGTACACAAATGCCTTATATAAGCACCTTTACAAGTGTATAGACTTAGCTGTACCAGAATGGATCAAAATTTGCTCACTAAAAAAAGCCACCCTGGTGGACATTTAACATAAATAAATTATATAACAAGAGAAATAAACTGATGTCCAGAAATAAAAGGTAACAGTCTCAGCAGATGAACACCCTCCATAGCTTGAACAAGCAAAGCAGAAATCATTTAAAGTCCTCTAAAGTTAATTACAAAACAAAATTATTATCCATAGCTAAAGATAATCACAAGGCATTCTTTAGCTTTATCTGTAATGTAAAAGGGAAGGCCCGGCTTTACACCAAATTCAGAGTGGACGGTACCACTCATACTGAACCTGAAGGCATAGCCAACCTGTTAGCAGACAGTAATCCAAAAACACAACAAACACCAATAAAAAAAGATGAAGATGAACCCAAAAGACGATGATACCAGCAATCACTTTATTGCATAAAAAACAGTCAAGTGATTTAATCTAGTAAAAGACAGTTCTGAAGAAGTCTTTTACTAGACAAAAGCGCTTGACTGTTTTTTATGTTGTGTTTTTGGATTACTGGTTATGGCTTCTGGAGGAACCCTAAGACTGGATGACATTGGCCTGGCTTCCCAAATTGCTAATGGAATTGGTAACCTCACCTTGTTATTGGAACAGATGAATCACCAGTTACTTGGTCGCAGGGGTGCCCATACTTCCAATACTAATTCTCAGCTTGGATCTAATCCTGATTCTTTCAATATTCCCTTGTCAAAGAGATCTAGTGTTCAGTACAGCAATGGTTATGGCAACAAGAAATGTGAGTCCAAACTACTGTCTTTCAAAGAACTTCAGTTAGAGAATATTTATTTGAAAGAAAATTTGAAGCAAGGACTGGTTCCAAAGGGGTTGCATGCTTGGCATTTCCCCAATGGTAAGGAAAAAGGGTCTGACTTCCATAAAGCTTTAACTGATGTGTTTAATAAGACTGGCCAATAAATTATTAGGCTCATTATCCAGAATAACAAACTACTGGTAGGAAAACTATCTAGAGAAGTCGATGAACTATACGATAAGTTGTCTTCTGATGGGTTATTTGACTTTTATTTTACTAACTATAATAATATATTTAAAATGATTGACAATATTTGTCAGTGAATCTACGAGAGAAAGCTAAAATAGTTGAGAAGAGACTGTGAAGCATATGCTAAGGAGCTGGCTTACCCTGAGCCAACACTTCCTACCCATAGGGGATTGGCTGAACCAAATACAGTAATCGACAGGATGGACAAGGTTACTAATACTTCCTTAACACCAGATACATCTCTTTCAGTGCAGTTACCACAGGCTGAGGGCATCAGGAGATCGGAATAGATTAAGGAGAGAGAAAGAAATGTTAATTCTAATTTTGAACAACTTGGAGCACATCCTAAAGTAATCAATAATGATGGTAACAATCGATAAAAAGTCACTGGGTGGCAAAAAAAAAATACAATGACAAAGGCAAGAAGGGGAAGAACCAGAGAGGTCAACCGAATGGTTGGTAAGTATTATATTAAACCAGCCAATGGCTGTGTAAAGTCTTAAGCTAAAAGAAACTGACATTTTGAACATTAGTTAGACTATTAATGACTCTAAAAACAGTTTTTGTATTAATAATGACCATTCCCTTGTCTGGAGTGCAAATAGTTCCTTGGCTTCTATAAATATGTCTGTTAAAATGTCTGCTATTGAGAATGTACCAGATAGGCCATTTCTAAATGGTTCATTTGACATGTTTAATGAGGTGATGGATGTTATGATTAATACAAATGAACCTGACAGTGATTTGTTTCCACTGAATTTGATCCATAATGGTACTTTAGGCAACAATGGTGGTGATACTATTTGGTCTGATGGTCCTGAACTATATTAATTCTATTCTTCTAATAACTTTACAATTTATAACTATTCAAATTTGAGTTTTTCAGTAGCTCATGCTGATTTATTAAGTAAAGGGCTAACTTATGTACCTGGCCATAAAGCTGATGTGACAGAGGTGCTTATGGACTTGAAACTATTCACTAGGAAATTGAATTTGTCACTTTGGTTTGAAAATAACAATATTGGCTCGAGTATGAACAGTAAGTATGTAACTAGAAAGTCAAGCACTTTGAATCCGCCTTTGAATAACCTTTTACTAATTGATGAAAGGATGTGCGAACAGGACACCCACAGATGTTTTAATAGGAATAGTAGTAAGTGTAACACTAATCTTAGTCAAGATGAAGAAAAATTGTTATCTAACTTAAGTTCTTATGGTGACATTAGGATCATGAAACCTGGTAAGGGTGGTGGGATTAGTATATTTAATTCCAGTGATTATTCCAGTCAAATGTTGGAATTATTATTTACCAACACCTATAATGAGATTTCTAAGAATAAATTAAATATCGCTTATGGGAAAATAGATGACATGCATGCAAGGACAAATAGATGGAGACATTTATATCAATTTGGTCAGTAAACACCCAATTGTTACCAGTAGTTTTGGTATTCCAAAAATTCACAAGAATCTAGACCATCCCCATTAAGACCTATAGTTGATGCAGGAACAAGCAAAACATTCTATTTGGCTAAATATTTGGACCTACAGCTTAAACTATCGGTTAATAAAGTTGAACAAATTTGTAATGACTCTTGCGATTTTTTAACCAGTTTAGCTAGTATTGATTTTGCTAACAGCCTGCTGATCACTATAACTGTCCAAAACTTATACTCTGTCATCCCACATAAAGAGAGACTAGAATGGCTTGAAGATATTTTATTTGATATTGGTGAGCTGGAATTTGACAATATAAACACCATAATAACATTGATGGAGTTAATTCTGTCAAACAATGCTCCTCCAATATTGTTAATCTTGTTATGGCCTGTTGGGAGGAAAAAAAATAAATATTTTCCAGTTCTTTTAAGCCATGTTGGAGTTTTTACACTAGGTTTTTGGATGACATTTTCCTTGTGTGGGTGGAGTCTATGGAAAGATTAGTTGAATTCATTGTCTTCATTAATGGGAACACTGCCT